>NC_089256.1:63367543-63689730 GCF_963930625.1 Muntiacus reevesi | reverse complement strand
GTAAAATAATAATAACATATAGCTGATGTTTTCAAAGCTTGGTTTTTATTTTATTTTAAAGTTTGTTTCATGTATAGCATCAACAGGGTTTTCCAGCAGGTGTCACTGTAGGCAAATATAAAATGACAGATACATAGTTTATACAGCTTGCTACTGGTGGTTCCTTGAGAAAAGAGCAGGTTGTGTTCAGACTTCTCAATTATTATTTTGTATTTTGTTGTTGTTGGTAATATCAGTCTCCTAGTATTATTTTCTGTTCCTGTTGGTGCATTCACAAGTTAGAAATACTACTCAGCTGAGTGAACAGAGGCAGCGCAATGTACACTCTGAAATGATGCCATGACAAAGAGCTCCCATTTTCAGGGATGGAACTGTTATAATTTTGTAGGAGAGAATCTTGAATCTTGAAAAGTCAAATTAAAGACTAACATTTTAATTCTGATATCTCTTGGGGATCCTCCCTAACAGTATAATAAATTTCTAATTTTTATGCTTACTGTATAAGATTATTATAAAACTAAAGTTTCATCAGGAAGGAAAAGCTTTCAGATTATTCAGCAAAAGTATTGGTCTGGGATAAGTATGAGAAAGGGAAGAGTAGTAGTAATATTATTGGTTCCTTGAAATTATGCTTTAATAGGTGAGTTAGATTTGAATTCATATTATTCAGCCTGCAAAGAATATCTCATTAGGCCCCTGAACAGCCATTTCTGAGCATATTCTCAAAAGGAAATCCAGAAAACCCATTATTTCTGCCCTCACCCCTCTTCTTTTTAGTATACACATCACAGGGAAAGGGAAGCAGGGTGTTAAGGTACTGACGGGAGGAATTTTTCAGGAGTTATTTTTGCTGATTTCAAAGTTTTTCTGTTTCCTGGTGGCTAGGAGCATCTCTGCATAGCTTTCGTAGTGTCTAAAGCAGGGTTTACTCTGCATCTGTAGATTAGATTTGGCTATTGACAATTTGACATGTGCATGTAGAGTTTAAAGAGAAATGCACAACAGAAAGTGGTTCAGCATTCTCTTCTGATCCCATTCTCAATGAAAAAGGTCTGCATGATCAGAAAAATTACATATTACACAGTTCATTCTTAGGAGGACAAAGTTATATTACATGCAACCAGGCAGGTAAGTAAAAATATTACTTTATTCATATTACAATCAACTCACAAACTCTCAGGGAAAATTGCTGGTTTCTCTGACTAGAGTTCTTGAGCCCAAAATAGGATCCACATCTCCTGACTCACTTCTTTCCTCTAGAACATGTTGCCTAAAATAGGAAGTCTTGTTTTTTTGTTTTTTTTTTTTTGCATCTGAAAACACATTTTCTTTTCAATAATACTGCTAGGGTTGATTAAGGTCGATTCTTTACCTGGACTGTGCTAGGTATGCCAAATATGTTCTCTTGGTAGATTTCTCCTTCCTCCTCTTTCCTAGGAGATGGGGTATGGTGTCCTCCTATGACACTGACACAGGAATAGATTCAAAGCACTTAACATGTTCAGGATCCTGTAGCCAGAAAGAATGGAGGAGGGGCCTGGATTTGGGTCTTTTCAAGTCCAAAAGCCTTTTGTTCTTTTTTTTTTTTTTTAACTAATTTATTTTTAATTAGAAGATAATTGCTTTACAATTTTGTGTTGGTGCTGCCATGCATCAACATGAGTCAGCCACAGGTACACATACGTTCCGTCCTTCTTAAACCTCACTCCCACCTCCCACCCCAGCCCAGCCCGCTAGGTTGTCACAGAGCACCAGGTTGAGCTCCCTGTGTTATACGGCAACTTTCCATTAGTTACCTATTTCACATATGGTAATGTTTATATTTCAATGCTGCTCTCTCTATTCGTCCCACCCTCTCCTGTCCCCACTGTGTTCATAAGCCTGTTCTCAAATCCTTTGTTTTTAACCTCTACACAAAGTGAACTGTTATGTAGGAGAATAACAAAACTCTCATTGGCAAGTCGCACAAAAAAGAAAAACATCCCTTTTCCTGCCTTTTGTGGGCTTTTAAGTTAAAGTCAGCTTCAGCATGTCTACAGCGTTTGGGTACAATCCTGTGGGGTGACTGGCTATTGTTCAGGGTGATGATCTCAGGATCCCTAGTGCTGTTTCCCTGATTTTGCTTATTAAGCAGAACCACATATTTATATGTTTGAGTCAAGATTCTTAACAAAATCAAAAGCTCTTCTGGAAAAAGAGAAAACTCAGGAGCTACAAACTGATCATTATAATCTCAAAGCATATTGCATTTAGGGTTAGGGTTAGGGAAGGGTTAGGGTTCTTAGAAGGACTAAGAACTATCTTAAAGTTCAGTTTGTGACATGTTAGAATGGTTCCATTTGAGGCTTTGGAGTCATTTAGCCTGTAACTTGTATAACTATAGCATAGTTAAGAGTTTACAATGGATTTGAAGTCAGAGAATCCTGGAATGAAACTGTGACTAACTTTCCTAACCTCAGTTTTCTCATCTCTAAGATGGGATAATAGCAAATCCCAGCAAAAATGTATCCAGTGGTTAGTATTGCGAGGCACTGTACTAAGTGCTTTAAGGCTATCTCACTGTATCTTTCCATAACCCAGTAGTACAGGTACTGTTATTTTATCCCCATTTTACAGAGGAAAGAACTGAGGCTGAGAGGTTAAGTCCTTCACCTGAGACAGTGAGCTAGTAAGTAGTAGAAATGGGATTTCAACAAAGCTTTTGATTCTTAATGGCTCTTAACTACCATGGGAAAATGCCTTCTTACATAGTTATTATGAATATTAAGAGAAAAATTTTAATGAGGTAATGTACAGGAGGTATTTATGTAGGCATGTAATAGAAAGACAATTTTTTGATCTGTTTTTGAAACTATGGAGGAGTCTGATAAACTTAACCCTAAGAATACAAGAGAAACTAAGAATCTGTCTTAGGGAAATAAGAATCTGTTTTAAGGAATCACTGATTATTTGGTTCTCATTTTCCTAATATTTCATTAGTTAATGCTTATGGTAGAAATTATGCTCAGGTACTCGTGTACATACACAGTTTTTAGTTAAAAATAGAATATATAAGAACATATATTAGAAATCATAAAAGTTAATTTAAAAGTTTATATAAGATATCAATTTACTTTTAAAAATATAAATGTCTATCTTCTTATTGTGTCCTCATATGGCAGAAGTTGGCAGAGAGCTCTCTGGGGTCACTTTAAAAGGCACTCATATCATTCATAAGGGCTCCACCCTTAGGACCTCTTCTCCCCGCAGAGGCCCTATTTCTTAATACTGTCACACTGGGGGTTAGGATTTTTAACAAATGAATTTTGGGAGAACACAGACATTCAGTCTACCCAATACTCTATTATGGCTTATATGAGAAAAGAATCTAAAAATGAGTGGGTATATGTAAAACTGAGTAGCTTTTTATACACATGAAGATAACACAACATTGGAAATCAACTATACTCCAATTAAAAAAACATTCAGTCTGTACCAAGTAGTTCTGCTTTGAAACAGGAAGATACAATGAGCTTAAACTCAATAGAAGAGTAAGAGGACAAAGTGATGTTTTCTCTCTGATAACTATTAGGAGAGCTCTAAAGGCTATAGATGTCAAGACTCTCCAAGACCTTTGAAACACTGATCAAAAACAACAAAGATATGGACATGCTTGGTTCTGTGGTTATTTGATGCTGGAATCCAAAGTATGAGACATTTAAGACTTTTACCTCAAAGTAAAATGGAAAACTGGAATTAGATTAAAATGGTTTAATAATTGTTGAAGTTTAATGGAAAAAGTGCTTAATTTAAATTTCTTTCAGTTTTGTCCTAAGTTACATATTATAGTCGCCTTCTGCTTTTTGTGACCTCTGATCACCGTTTCACTTGGCATACAAGATGATTTACTTCTTTGCTTGTGAAGAAGTAAATCGGGTCCCATCACCTGCCTGCTTACAGGTTTTCCTAAATGGCTTCTGGAATGTGAGTGGTAGGGCTCTTCACTCATAATTCCCAGGCCAGTGGCCTTTTTAATCTCTATGGAGCACTCTGACTCCAAGCCTGCCCCTGCTCCCGCATTTACTTGGTGGATGTCAGTTCTCAATTTGGTGTCCCTGCATCCCAGACAAACACATACCTAAGTCCTAAAGAGAATAGAAGCATAGCATTCATTGGAAAAAAGAACAGGTTGTTCTTTGAGAATTATTTATGAAAATTTATGTACACGTATATAGGTGTACACAAACTCACACAGACACACACCTGATATCATTTCCAGGAGCACAATCAAGTGATTTTAAGGATTACTTGAGAGTATTTATGATGTTGAAGTAGTTTTTATAATTTGGTGTGGGTCGCTAACTGGGTTAAATTAAGAGAAAAAATACATAGTTTTAAAATGAGAAGGTGAGATGCTGGTAAAGAGGGGGGGAAAAAGCAGAGATTTGGGCAGTGGATACTTGGTAAAAGATTTTAATGTCAATTTCGGTAAGCATGACTTCTCTGAGTAAACTGCCTGAGGTGATCTGTCATTTATCCATTCATTGCCTTCATTCCACTATGTATCTTCCTTTTTAATCTCCCCCCCCCCCCCCAAATTTTAAAGTATCTTTCTACATTTCCCAGGAGAACTGACTTTAAAGCATATTTTTTTTTTAACCCAAAGAAAAAATTGGGGAGATTAAAACCGAGAAATCTTTAACCATTCCCAAAGGCCCATCCATCCATCCATCTATTCACCTATTCATTAATTCATCTGTACATACATACATCATTCATTCACTATTAAATACCAACTCCATTCTAGATGCTATGCTGAGAATTGGCATTCAAGGACGAATATCCTTCCGCATTGCTGGAGGTGAGTTTATTATACGATGAAACAGGTTCAAGTTTTAGGATGATCATTGAATTGAGAATCAAAGGACCTGAGTTTGCCTTTTCCTTTCACCCTTACTCATTTCCCTCTTTTCTTCTTTTCTGAGCCTTGTGTACCCATTTCCTCATCTTATCTGCGAAAAAAAAGTAGACCTCTGACATGCGAGAGGCATTCTCTTGGCTCTAAAGATACTGCCCAATATGTAGTCGCCTTTAATAACATTTTATTAAATAAATTAATGAATGTTATACCCAGAGGTTGCAAGAATTCATATTTGGGAATAATAATAGCAACCTTTCCCTGTCAAATCAATCAAAATATAGCTAGTTGAAATAACCTGTTCAGATGGGAGCAGATGGTAAATGTCAAATTGTGAAGCTCTATCATGGTGACCTTTCTTCCCCAACTTAGACCATTTAACCCTTTCATGCTACGAGATCATCCAAGGCCATCTCTGAGTACCTTATGGTAGAGAAAAATACTCATTTGTTTAAAATTATGAGTAAATTCAGAATAAATTTTATGATTTTCACATTCTCATGTAGTGGATAAAAAATATAAAACTGCTATCATGATATGTTCTGAGAAATTTTTAGAGTTAGAAAAAAGCTCCTAATGCTTGAAAGGGTAGGGAAATCATCCTGTAGATTATCTTGGGGAAGTACGTTATTACAGGGAGGGTTAGCCGAATGAATGATAGTTAATATTTTCCGAGTGTTCTGGTGCTTTACATGTATTAAATCATTAATTCTCACAGAAACCTCATAGTTGAGCCCTGTTATTTTTAAGATCTGTATTTTAGAGGTGAGAAAAGGTGCACAAAAGACCAAGACTTAAGTTCTTTGCACTGTTAAGTTGTAGAGCCAGGATTCGAAGTCAGCCAATCTGATTTTAAGGTTCACATTTTAAACCACTTCTTATTATGCTTCCAAAATATGTTTTGTTCTTCTTTTGTACTATTTTTGTTAGATCACATCAAGCTAAAAGTTGAACAAAAGTATGTAAGGAAAATGATTACACACCCAAAAAACCCAGTGGCATCAAACTATTAATATGCATGTTAAGGAATTTTACTTGTATTTAAAAACTTTAATTTTGGTATTCTTTATACATAATGATAAAACATATGTATATATTTCTTCTCATTTCTAGACTCACAATAATTATGCAATTTCCTTCACTTAAGGTAGAATAAACTGTTAATAAATTGAGTGGTTGGCGCATAAAGACTGTTAAAAACCACTTCAAATAACATGACAATCTCATCTTTACAGTAATACCAGGTTGTTAATTAGAATAACTACCCAAATACAGAGATTATAGTTAAAATCACTTTGAGTGGGTGGTGGTAATGATGCACTGCCTGTTTTACAACATCCTCTATGCCATGCACTTCAACTCCTATTTTTTAAAGTAAAAATTTCCAGCACTACTAAAAAATTCCTTTTCCTAAGCATGAGATTTCTCTGAAAAAATAAAGGTCTTGCTAATTAAATGGTTCTATAAACAAAGCATCTGTATCAGTGTGGAAATATGTAGGAACAAAATACTTAAGGCAGGAAATTACTTCTACTCTAGGTGCAGAAGAGGAAAATGTCATTCCCATTGAACCTTTTGGTGATGCTAGCTCTAGAAAACTTTAAAATACCCGGCTAGCCGAATTAAAAAAAATTTTATTTAAAAAAGTCATTTTTACTTTCAGTAGTGGCCACCTTTGTATACTTTTGAGCACAGTAAAGATCTCTCCAGTCTTAATGTCACCACTCATCTCCAGAGAAGGACCCAAGATCTTTTTTCCCATGGTCTTTGATTGTTTCTACATTCCCAATAGCAGCGTCTCTCATCAGGATTGAGTCTTGAGCAGTCATAACACTTCCATTTAATTCTGTAGCCAAGCAGTGTTTGTTCCATAAACAATTCTTAAGTATTGTCAATGTCCCAGACCTTGAGCAAGAATGGGGGAATACCTTCATGAGTAAGAAATGGGCCTTGAACTGACCTGAAGAAAGAATCTGTCTAAGAGTGTCAGAAAGAGCATTTCAATCAGAATGAAAGGACTTAAAGACTAAGAGTGGGGCTGAGGAATTGGTCAGGCTTGAATTCGAGGTCTGTGCTGTGCAGTCTGAACAAGAATCACTGGGAGGATTCTTGATAAAGGTATATGATTCCAGGCCCAATGCCAAGCATAGATATTTTCATAGAGATTCTTTCAGGTGGTACAGGTCACCTCCTGACCACCCTTTCTAAAGTTACCTCTTATCCCAGCCAGGATCTTTATTTAGTTACATAATGATTACCAACCTCCACCCCCATCCCCAAGACATACACTGGACTGTAAGCTCCATGAGGGCAAGGATGTGTCTTGTTCATTGCTATATCTCCAGCACCTGAATAGTGCCTGGCACATAGTAGGTGCTTAATAAAGATTACCAATATTGCTAATGGTAGAAAGCATGGAAGTACATGGTGATTCATAGACATTGTATAGCTGTAGATCAGGGCTCATTTATGGGGTAGAGATCAAGCTAGAGGCACACTCAATGCTTTTACTGAAAGCTGCTAAAGGGTCTGGATTTTATCTGGCAGATATTAGTAGATATTTGAAAAAGAATCAAAGTTCACCTTGTTTGTAGTCATTGGGAGCAGAAAGTCATCAGCTGATTCTTGGTGCTGTGATTTAAGAAATGCCAAAGTCTCACTTTGACTTTGAGAAAATTCTCCCAATTTTTCTTCTGAAGACACTGAAGTCCTATGTATTTGGAAAGAGTCACACAGACTTTCTGTTCCAGCCAAACACTGTTCACCTCCAGAAAGAAAGTAGAATGTTTATTATTTAGATAAGCAGATTTCTATGTTGTTTCTTATTGGTTCAAATAGAATTGCAACTGGACTTGCTTTTAATTTTGTGAAGGAGGAATGGAGTCTACCCAGCTGGTTGTAGAACCACTGGTTCTCCATTATGTTTCTTCTGTGGGCTCCCCTGGCTTCCCTACTTTGGCCTTCTGGTGAAGTTGCCATATTCACAAACTCACTGGTCACCGCGATTGGTTCAGGGATGTGCACCTAACCCAAGCAGGGCAAGTTAGAGTCACCCCTGGGGTAGATACAGATGCCTAAAGGATTACTTGATGTTTGAAATTAAATGTCACTCATTAAATGAATGGGTTGAATAGGTCATATTTATGTCTTGTCAAGTGGTATTGCCATATAACAGTTCACAAAATAGGAGCTTCCCAGTTTTATGATATATAATATCTTCCTAAAAGCATGCAGTATTATAGAATAGACTAAACGTGAGCTATTTAGTTATTTGTTAGATGATGTTACATAGCAAATAGGGTGGTGGTGGCATCAATATAGTATAGGATATTTATTTGTCAACACCAATGAATAAAACCAAGAAATGACATCTTACCTGTCAAGTTTATTTCAACTGGATTTGTGCTTAGTGTTCTCAAAGGCTGCTAAAATTTTTATGATTATATTAAAAAGATAAAATATTAATTTTGTCTGAAATTGTGACTCAAGGTGCTTTGACAACTTGTATATTTAACCTTTATACGTATTTTTGTGGACTTCACTGTGAACCCTAGCACTTTTAACAGCATGTACTTTACAACATATATTCCACAAATATTTTATACCATGCTTTTCTCTGCTCTTAGCTGCTATAGTACACATCAGGCTCAAAGAAGTTCTTTTTCTCTCCTTGGACTGAATGGTCCATTTTTCCTATGGTGTAGTAAGCATCATTTACACACACATTGTAGACATATAGACCTCACTGCCTTGCCAAAGGCTCTGTGCCAAGTGCTGTATCTATAAAGATGATTAAGATACCATGTCTGCCCTCCAGAAGTTCACAGTCCAATGACCAGGTTTATTGTCTATCTGGAACTTTAAAGTTCAAGGGCTGAACAAAGCGACTGGAAGGAGGCAAGAGATAAAGGTGGAATGCAAGCACACAATGGATAGTAAAAAATTCTGTTATCTCCCCATTCCCAAATTTGGCCTTTTATTCTGGAGGCTGTCTTATCTTTGAAAATAAGGAAATGACAGGCTTAGATTTGAATGTTAGCAAAAGCACTTTGGTGGGAGTGAAGAGCAGGTTAAAAGGGATCTGTTAAGAGTTGAACTGTGTCCTCTTTCAAAAAAGATAGTTGATTTTCTAACTCCTAGCCCCTCAGATTGTGACCTTGTTTGGAAATAGTGGGTCACTGCTGATGTAATTAGTTATGATGAAAACATCCTGCAGTCAAGTGGCTCCCTAATCCAGTATGATTGGTGTTCTTATAACAAAGGGAAATTTGGACACAGAAACAGATGTGCACAGAGGGAAGATGATATGAAGAGGTGCAGGGAGAAGATGGCCATCTCCAAGTCAAGGAGAGAGGCCTGGAACAGATAGTTCCCTCATAGCCCTCAGGAAGAACCAGCTCTACTATTACAGTAATTTTGGACATTTGCTCTCCAGAACTGAGGCAATCAATTTCTATTGTTTAAGGGAGCCAGCTTGTGGTAGTTTTTTAATGAAACAAATAAATGAAGATTGAAGGCCAGTTAAGAGGACCAATGAGGGCCTAAACTAAGGTGGGATGGGTTGAAGAGAAAGGATTTGAAAAATATTTAGGAAGGAGAATTGACAGTGGTGACCAGTTGGATATGTGGAGTTAACATAGTGATTAAAATGAACCTAGATTTTAGTCCTGGCTCTCTTCCTCCTCACCTGTTTGAATCTGAACAAGGCATTCATCCTCTTTATGCTTGTTTCTTATCTGTAGAGTGAATCATGATAGTTCCTATCTCATTGGGTTGTTGTGATTGTCAAGAGAGTGCAGGTTAAAATTTATTACAGTGATATGGTAAATACTTAACATGATAATCTTGGTAAATATAGTAAATAATAAGTGGGGTTTTTTTGTTTGTTTGTTTGTTTTTTAATATGTGGGTTGCGTAAAGGGGATTGAGAATGACTCAAATTTCTGACTCAGTCATCAGACAAGACCATGCTATTATTCAAGGAGAAGAAAAAGAGAAAAATGGATTTGGGAGGCAACATAGTAAATTCAGTTTTAATTAAATTTAAAACATACAAGCAAATTATTTGTCATTAAAATTATACTGCCTTAACTTTTATGTTGACTTTCATAGAGTTCAAGTTTATATTTTTAACTTAACAAAAGTTTATGTTGTCAATTGGAGATAATCTCACAAGGAAAATGAGATGAGCACCATTGGGTTTTTAGGTTGCTAGAGAGAAAGGATTGTAAACTCATATTTCTTTAAAATTCCTTAAAAAATCTGTATTGATTGAAATGGCTATTGTAGTGGTGAATTGAAATATTGACTTGTCTGTTCAACCAATAATTAGCTCTTAATTAACCTTCAGTTGTCACTTATGACCACCCTCTCTATTGGATAATGATCTTAGATGTGGCGATCTATACCAGAGAAATTGAGTCATCTGATGGAGGTTATCCTTGGCTAAGTTTTAGTTCTAAGTTTGCCAGATAAAATACAGGAGACCTACTTAAATTTGAATCTCAGATAAACAATGAATACTTTTTAATCTTCAATATGCTTCCCCACAATTTGCACAGGACATATTTATACTAAAAAAAAAGTATTTGTCATTTATAATGTGTCACTTAAATCCACATTAAGTGATATATCCTGCATTTTTATGTGTTAAATCTGGCAACCCTATCTTAATTGTCTTGATGGAATGTACTTCTGTAAAAATATTTTTTAAAAGTGAACTTTAATCATCCTGACTTGAGACACAGCGTGCTTATAACTTGGTATACACTATTTCTCAAGAGAATTTCTTGAGCTCAGGGATTTGCAATTAATGATTTAATGGTAAAAATATAAGCAACTACAATGGGAATAAACACTGCCAAAGATAACACAATATTTAACAATGTATAGAGGTCAAAAGGATCAACCACATCTACAGTTTCTCAGAGTGATATTTTTTGTAAGACTTTATTTAACAGATTAATTCCATGAGCAGCTATTTTGTTTTCTGTCTACTAATGAGTAGACTAAAATATAATGACTGCATGCTTGTCTCATGAAGATGACAAACCCTCTATGTTGCATCTTTGTATAATGTGTTTCATATATAACTTATATACCCTAAGAAATAAAACCATAAGCTACTTTAAAAATTATTAGACTCATAGTGACATTTTAGATAGAAGATGAGATGTGGTTAAATGCCATGTGATTTCAATTTAGGCTTTGATTTTATCCATGAGGCCCCTTTTTGCTTTCTTTCATCTCATCTATTCTAGTACCTTTTGAATATGACTAGAAGCCATCATGGGATCATTCTGCCTCTGTCTTGAACATTCATAGCCAAAATACTTGGCACAAATGGGAAAACTGGTAAGTTTTTCTTCTAAATCTAGGCATGTGATTTGGTTTGCTGCAGAAATTGTAGTGGTTAGTTTGTGTTTGTTCACTTAAAATTAATCAGATCTTTTGCTCAAGTCATGCTATTTTGACTTTTTAGAATGAAGTCATGCTATTTTGACTTTTTAGAATAATTTATCTTCTTACTTCCTGTAACTTACTATAATGCTTGTGAAGTAATCATGAAGAGATGAAAATTATACTTCTCACTTTCCCAAGTATTTGCTTAAGTATTTTAAATGAATGCTAGTTATAAAAAATGCCCAAGAGAAATTCAAAACACAAATATTTTGAGATTCACTCCTAAGGAGAACAAAATAATATCAAGCAGTTCCCAGATTACAAATTGTCTGAGAAATTTATTTATAAAATTCTAATTTATGTTTGAAAAAAAGGCAACACAGGGATTGTGCTCATCATTTTTTTTATTAACCCATGATCACAAAACTGCTCAGACTTGTCTTGCCACCTCTGGAGGCATTCTGGTAGAAATGTTTCTTTTCCTTCAGCAAATAGACACCTATTTTTCCCTTCATTTTTTGTTCTTTATTTCTAAGGGACTATGGAGAGGAATAGAGGGATACATTCATTACAAGAACCATAAGATTCTACCCTGTAAACATTTGTTCCTTCTGGGTTTGGGATAAAAGCAATGCTGCAAAGGAAGTTTATAGAACTACAACATACATAGGGAGCTTTTGAAGCATATAGGAGGAGTACCTAACTGATGCCATCATTGAAGGAAGACTGCTGAGAGGAAGTGACTTCTAAATTGAGAAAGAAAGGATAAGTAGAAGTGGATAGTGAAGAGACTATTCCAGGTGGAGGGAAAAGTACATAAAGAGACCCAAGAGCTGATAGAGATCTGCTAATTAGTTAGAGAATTGAACTTAGTTTAATTTGCCAACTAGAGTTCTAGGCCAGATTAAGAAAATGTCATAAATCATAAAAAAGAGAATTTTATCCTGAAGGCTTTGCTGAAGAATCAATGAAAAGTTTAAAGTTGTGGAGGACATAGTAAGATTTATACTGTTTCAAAGGTGTAGAGAATGGACCCGAGGATAAAATGAAAGTCGGGAGAGCTAGTATGATGCTTTTCCAGTAATCCAGGTGAGGTGATGGTGACCTGACCAGAAAATTGGCTACAGGAAAGAGAACACTGAATAGCTCCAAGAAATATTTAAATGGCAGAGTTGACTGAATTTGATTGTTGGGTCATGGAGAATGAAATGAGGGAGGTCAGAGGATGATTTCCAAATGTCTGGATTGGGAAATTAGTTGGATAAGCTGTAATATAATAAAAAGTAGAGGAACATATCTACCTAAAGAAACAAAAGATCTATACATAGAAAACTATAAAACACTGATGAAAGAAATCAAAGAGGACACAAACATATGGAGAAACATACCGTGTTCATGGATTGGAAGAATCAATATTGTCAAAATGGCTATTCTACCCAAAGCAATCTATAGATTCAATGCAATCCCTATCAAGCTACCAACAGTATTTTTCACAGAACTAGAACAAATAATTTCACAATTTGTATGGAAATACAAAAAACCTCAAATAGCCAAAGTGATCTTGAGAAAGAAGAATGGAACTGGAGGAATCAACCTGCCTGACTTCAGACTCTACTACAAAGCCACAGTCATCAAGACATTATGGTACTGGCACAAAGACAGAAATATAGATCAATGGAACAGAATAGAAAGCCCAAAGATAAATCCACGAACCTATGGACACCTTATCTTTGACAAAGGAGGCAAGGATATGCAATGGAAAAAAGACAATCTCCTTAACAAGTGGTGCTGGGAAAACTGGTCAACCACTTGTAAAAGAATGAAACTAGAACACTTCCTAACACCATACACAAAAATAAACTCAAAATGGATTAAAGATCTAAATATAAGACCAGAAACTATAAAACTACTAGAGGAGAACATAGGCAAAACACTGTCCGACATAAATCACAGCAAGATCTTCTATGACCCACCTCCCAGAATATTGGAAATAAAAGCAAAAATAAACAAATGGGACCTAATGAAAATTAAAAGCTTTTGCACTACAAAGGAAACTATAAGTAAGGTGAAAAGACAGCCCTCAGACTGGGAGAAAATAATAGCAAATGAAGCAACAGACAAAGGATTAATCTCAAAAATATACAAGCAACTCCTGAAGCTCAATTCCAGAAAAATAAATGACCCAATCAAAAAATGGGCCAAAGAACTAAACAGACATTTCTCCAAAGAAGACATACAGATGGCTAACAAACACATGAAAAGATGCTCAACATTACTCATTATCAGAGAAATGCAAATCAAAACCACAACGAGGTAGCATTACATGCCAGTCAGAAAGGCTGCTATCCAAAAGTCTACAAGCAATAAATGCTGGAGAGGGTGTGGAGAAAAGGGAACCCTCTTACACTGTTGGTGGGAATGCAAACTAGTACAGCCACTATGGAAAACAGTGTGGAGATTTCTTAAAAAACTGGAACTAGACCTGCCATATGACCCAGCAATACCACTTCTGGGCATAGACACTGAGGAATCCAGATCTGAAAGAGACACGTGCACCCCAATGTTCATCGCAGCACTGTTTATAATAGCTAGGACATGGAAGCAACCTAGATGCCCATCAGCAGATGAATGGATAAGGAAGCTGTGGTACATATACACCATGGAATATTACTCAGCCGTTAAAAAGAATTCATTTGAATCAGTTCTAATGAGATGGATGAAACTGGAGCCCATTATACAGAGTGAAGTAAGCCAGAAAGATAAAGAACATTACAGCATACTAACACATATATGTGGAATTTAGAAAGATGGTAACGATAACCCTATATGCAAAACAGAAAAAGAGACACAGAAGTACAGAACAGACTTTTGAACTCTGTGGGAGAAGGTGAGGGTGGGATGTTTCGAAAGAACAGCATGTATATTATCTGTGGTGAAACAGATCACCAGCCCAGGTGGGATGCATGAGTCAAGTGCTCGGGCCTGGTGGGCTGGGAAGACCCAGAGGAATCGGGTGGAGAGGGAGGTGGGAGGGGGGATTGGGATGGGGAATACGTGTAACTCTATGGCTGATTCATGTCAATGTATGACAAAACCCACTGAAAAATAAAAAAAAAAAAAGTAAAAAAAAAGTAGAGGAACAGATGTGTACATGGAAGAGTTAAGGGCGAGATAAAAATGAGTTAAAGTTTAAGCATATTTTGAACACTTGTGGATACTGAATTATTCAGTCAACACATATTAATGAAACACCAACTACATGCCAGATAGTGTGAATGAAGGTCTTAGAAGTAGAGACAGCAGTTATATGTTTTAAAGATTATAATCTAGTATATTTTAAAGATTATAATCTAGTTGAGATATATGATATGTAAGTAATCAAAATAATAAATATATATGATAAATATGATCCCTGCATGTAGTGGAGGAAAACACATTTATGAATTGATTTTTTTCTACTTAAAAGTATGTTCAGAGACATCAGGTAGATACAATACTGCCTGGCAATAGTTTGTTAATCTCTGATCCAAACTTCTCTTTCCTCAGAGTACCAGCAGCCCCTTTTCTCTTCTCACTTTCAACACAATTCACAAAAGAGAAACAATTCATCTTTCTGTTATGAAAATCTATCAGCCAAATTTGTAGATTTATATCCAACATACTCTTTCTTCCCATTTATGCACAAGGATAAGGTGTCTTTATCCTTCCTGAGGTCAAGTTATCTCCTTGTACACAGATGCCAGTCTTCTCTTTTCTACTCAAGGGTATTATGTAATAATCCCATCTTAAAAGTAAAACATCATCTCTAACTTCGTGTGTTCCTCTATCCCTACCTTATTTCTCTGCCCCCCTTTATAGCAAAACTCTCCACAAGACTTGTTGATTCTTTAATATCAGCTTCATTGAAATATAGTTGCCATGTAAAACTGTAAGATATTTAAAGCGTGCATTGTGGTGATTTGATATGCATATGCATAGTAAAAGAATTTTCAGCCATCTAATTAATTAACATGTCCATCTCCTAACATATTTATCTTTCATCTGGGAAAGGAAGTGAGAGCATTTAAGTTCTGCTTTCTTAGCAAGTTTAAATGGTATATAATATTTAAAGAGTAGTTAATTTATGACAAAATAGGCAAGATCATTCAAGAGGACAAGCATTGTCTCTTCAATAAATGGTGCTGAGAAAACTGGGCAGCCACATGCAAAGAAGTGGTCTATTTTTTTGACAACTAATTAATTTTTATTAATCTTACTCAGTGGATGCATAGAGTATTAAATAATTTTTGTAGCGAGGTTGCTGAGGAAACTTCAGGGGACATACTTCATTTCTTTCTGGTCTTTACTGCTGACTTGGTGACCTTGCCTGCTGAGGATGACTTATCCACAGCCTCGATGACTCCAGTGGCCACTATTTGTCTCATGTCCCACACATCACAATGGCCTAGAAGTGGGTACTCAGAGAACATCTCCACACATATGCCCTTGCTGGGGACTATCTGCATATCTGCACGATGGCCTGACACAATGGTCTTGGGGTTGTCCTCCAGTTTCTTGCTTGAGCATCAGTCAGTCTTTTCCCTCAGCTCAGCAAGCTTGCAGAAGATGTGGGCTGATTGGGAAATAGTTGGTGTGGATCTTCCAACTATTGTGTCAAGACAGTCACTTGTGTCATAAAGCTACCAGCCTCCATCTGGTGGGGGAGGGGTCATTCCAGCCATATTTCCATGATGAATGTCCTTGACAGATAAATTCGTCACACTAAAGTCCACCTGTCATCCAGAAGGCCCTCAGGCAGGGTCTCCTGGTGTATCTACACAGCCTGAGGTGAGGTTGGTGGGGCAAAGGTGACCTCCATCCCAGGTTTCAGGAAGCTAGTCTCCAGAAAGTCTACAGACACAGGGCCAAGATTTCCAATCATGTGCATGTCTTACAGAGGCAGCCTCAGGGGCTCATTGACCAGTTGAGTAGGTGGGAGAATGGAGTCCAGAGCTTCCAGGAGAGTCATCCCTGTGGCATTTCCCTCCTTCCTCCTGACCTTCCAGCTCTTGAACATGGGCATGTGGATGCTGGACTATGCTAGCCGTGAGATGTGAGATGGGTGCAAAGGCCATGGCAGCCAAATTATAGCTGATCTTCTTGATGTAGGCTTTCACATCCTTGGTGATCTTGCAGAAGTATGCAGCTCTGTGGGTGGGCTTGGTGGAATCCATCTTGTTGACAGCCATGATGAGTGGCTTAACACCCAGTGTGTAGGACATGTTCTTTGCAGATCTGCCTATCCTTCAAGAGGGCTACTTCAGACTTTCTGCCTTTATTTTGCCCAGCACCCAGGCATACTTGAAAAGGCCTTTGCCCATCTCTGCTGCTGCCGTCTCAAACTTCTCATGGTTCTCTTATCAATACCCCCACACTTGCAGGTTAGATGTACAGTGGTGGTAGACTAGGCAGAGTCCGTGTTGTTGATGATGATAATATTGATATGAACCTTCTTTTTTACCCATAATGGTGGGTTCCTTAGAATCACTGATCCCAGATATTACCAAGAGCTGCAAGACTGTAAAACAGGAGCTGTGTATTGTTGATGTTTCTGTTTTCTACCTCCCATTCTGTTTATAAGCCATGCAAAGGAGTATTTTTCTCTATCACTCCACTGTAGTCTCCTTGCCCGAGGTCACCAACACCTTCCATCTTACCAAACCAATGTTCAGTTCTGACTTTATTTTACTTTTTCTCTCAGCTTTTGGAGAAGGCAATGGCACCCCACTCCAGTACTCTTGCCTGGAAAATCCCATGGACGGAGGAGCCTGGTAGGCTGAAGTCCACAGGGTCTCGAAGAGTTGGACACGACTGAACGACTTCACTTTCACTTTTCACTTTCATGCATTGGAGAAAGAAATGGCAACCCACTCCAGTGTTCTTACCTGGAGAATCCCAGGGACGGCAGAGCCTTGTAGGCTGCCATCAATGGGGTTGCACAGAGTTGGACATGACTGAAGTGACTTAGTAGCTGCAGCAGCAGCTCTCATCTTTTATTAACATCTCTCTCCTCCTTGAAACTCTTAGATTTCCAGATACCACAGTTTCCTAAATTTCCATCTATTATCCTCAATCTCCTTTGCCAACTCTTTCTTTTGGCTTTCTCTTATGTAGTTCTAAATATGAATTTCCTCTTGGTAATTTCACCTATTCATGTGGCTTTATATACCACATATATCCTGATGATTTCTAAATTTATAGCTCCAACTTTTTTGAACTGCAGTCATATATTCAACTGCTTATTTAATCCCTTGAGATATGGCAACAAAATTCTTAATCCTACATGTCCTTCTCTTGCTACACCTACACCACCAAGCTTATTCTTCTACACCCTCTTCATTCTTATTAAATGGCTTCTCTTTTCAACCAGATGTAGGGTTAAAACACCTAGATTGTGTGCATTACCATTCTCTTTCATTTATGCTCCCCATATTTAGAAGGTTCTGTTGACTCAATCTTTAGGATATATGCCAAGTGTTATTAAATTTTTACTAAATTTACTACACAGCATTAACCACCATTGTAGACTAAGTCTGTGTAGCCCACTGTTTTCCCCATGCTCCCATTTCTGGACCCTCTCATAATTATTTCTCCACACAATAATTAGGGTAATCCAATAGTTTCTCATTATATTTGGGACAAAATTAAGACTACTTGTCATGACCTATAAGACCATTCATGACCAGCCCTACCTACCTCTTCAATTTGAACCTTTCTCCCCCTTGCCCTTTATAATCCAGTGTAGAGAAGTGAAATGATTTATATCTTAGAAGCTGAATTAATAATATTTGTTAATGGATTAGATATAAGTGATGAGGAAAGCAGTATATTAAGGACAACTCAAAGGTTTTGGTTTGAGCAACCAGGTGGGTGGCAGTTTGCAAAACTGACCATCAAATGAAAGGAGTGATGATATGAAAGAGCATCTTTCTTCTGAAAGAAACAAGGAGAAGCAGACTTTTTATTGGTTTGCATTTTTCATAGAAGAGGGTGAAATAAGTTTATTTAGGAGCAAAATACAGTAGCTTTGATTCCTTCTGAATGGGATCTATAGGTAGTTGATTAATTGAAAAATCTGATTAAGAACAGATTCATTAAAAATAGTACTAACATAACAGAAATCTTTTATTTTGGCTAAGAACATATAAGAGTATTTTCATTCACCAGTTTTTTTATGTAGGTTCAAGGTATGTTCTTTGATATGGTCCAATAATTAAATTTCTTCTTTTACATAAACCACATGCATAATATATTGTATAATATTTCTAGTTTTGATTTATGTAAAAGCTGGAGCTAAAGCTTAAATTCACATCTGAAGAAGTCACGAGGCAAAAAATTTCCAGATTTTTATAATTTTTTGCAGTCTTTTACATTTTTGTTCCCCAAAAACAATTTAATAGAAATTACTTGTTAGTTACTTGTTCTTATTTTAAAGCATCTGATGTATTTTTAGACTACATCATTTTGTTTTCTCACTTACATTTCATCAGATATATAGTAACACTAATTAAAATTACAAACTACAATAGCAAGTACCAGTGAAATGAAAAAGTTTGGAAACAAGTTTAACCAATTCTTGGTAAGCCTAAATCCAACTGAAGATGCAGTTGCATTTGGATTTTCTAGAGAGCAATTTACTAGTTGTGACTATTAAGTATGCCTTAGGTTTCAATTACTGTATATGGAGATTACTTAAAGAGAATTTCTACTGTGTGTATACACTAGATTTCACATACATAAAAATATATTTTATGTACATACACTGTAAATGTTGAAGGCCCTACCTTTCAGGAAAAAATTCTCATAACAGTTTCCCACCCCCTCACAGTAGTATGGGGTGGAGATGTACAAGATTGGAGAACATGATAGCAGTTATCAATCTGAGCAGGATTTTGCTAACTGCAAAGTGGTGTCTTTAAAGAGAAAATAGAAATAAAGCAACTAAAATGGCTTTTGTTGAACTTCAAAGTCAACATTTTAGTGCCCCCAAAATGTGCACTTGGACATAATGACTGTGTTTGGCAAGAAGGAGGATTTTCTGGGATTGAGAGCACCAGATGGTAAAAACAGCCCTGTCAAGCTTGAGAGCAGGGCTGTGTTCCTGTTTGGGAGGTCCTGGTGTATGTATCAACAGAACATCCTCAAATGTCAGTGTTCACCAACACAAATGAAGTAGATAATGACTGTTAGTCAATGACTTGTGTTAGATAAATTAAAGCCTTAACTATTGTCTTTCAAGTCAACAAACATTTATTGATTGCCTGCAATGAGCATGGCACTGTGCTTTCGGCTAGGGATTCACAAATGAAAAACATGATATATCACAAGTTCATACTCTAGTCACAAGTAGGCATTTCAGAACTAATAATGATATAAATCAAACTAGACAGTGCTAGAATGGCCTTATGAATTTTTATTAATTTCCCTTTTCAGTGAATTTTGGTTCAGTGAACTGGTTCCATGCTTTATGAGGTAAGTCAACTTACATAACAACTCATAACTTGTATAGATTTCTCACCTAGTCTTTTCTGGGCAATAGTGCATTTTATTAAAAATGATATTTTCACTGGGTAGCTCCATTTAAGAGATGCCAATTAATGATCTATCATTTATAGCTGAAAAATTTTTCTTTGGCATCAGCCTTCTGTGTCATTCTCCCAGTGTTTGTTGATATTGGAGATTCCAGTAGTCTATCCTTGAAGCCTTTCCATTGAAATGAGTATGAATTTTGATTAAATTGGATGCTTTAGTGTACCCTGAATGTTTAAAAAAAGGGTCTGACTTTATTTAGCAGGCATTTATTGCTTTTTAGCCTGTTAGTTCAAATTCTACCCATCTCTAAGATATCAGTACACTTCCGAATAGTGTCCTTCTGGTTAGGTCAAGGCCAGACACTTTCATAGGACCATGTGCCTTTTCTTCAGAGTTTTGATCTGTTATAATTTTATATTATTGGTGCAATTTTTCAGCTATTTATCTGTCACTCCATTCAGGCGCTAACCCAGTTGGCTCTAAACTTATCAGAGCAGGAACCACAGAAGTTTTACTCTTCAGCACTGTGTTAGCTTTTAGCCTGGTGGTTGGCACTGAATAGAGGAATGGACTTTGACCTGAAGTCTTTATTTCCTTCTTGTGTTAACTTTTGTGGGAGAGAGGTTGGGGGAGATGATGCAGATGAATTTGAGTTCTGTAAATTTGCTAATCACTTCTTCCTTCTCGTTTCCTAAACTTATTTTACTGAAGTTTCAAGAATACCCCACCATTCTATTGGGGAACAAGCCTGTGACCATGTTACCCAGATCGTTTGTAATTGTATAAATTTTAATCAAGTTCCCCATTAAGAAGTTGTCTTTCCAGGCTGAAGAGGCCAGTGTTTCAATGTGCCTCAGATAGCAGCACCCTAACACGTTGGTTGCTATTTCTTCTGTTGTGTGTCTTCTCTAGCTTCATTATTAAAATTTTTTATATGTAATAGCAGAATCTCACTTAGCATTCAAAAAGTTTAAGTACTGAAGCTTTCTAGGATGCTAATTTCAGTTGGGTTTCTTTTCTTCTTTCACTTCTCCTTTCCTCTCTCTCCCTCTTCCTTCCTTCCCATACCCACCCCACCTTACTCTTCCCCTCATCCCCTCCCATCCCACCCCCCTCCTCTTTCTCCTTATTCTCCTTTTTCCCCCACACAACTTTTCATATAACTGGAAATTTGTACCTTTTAATCCCCTTTACCTATTTTGCCCCCTCCCTACTCCGCAACCTTCTGGCATCTACAAATTGTTCTCCATTGTATATATAACTTTGCTTTTGTTTGGTTTGCTTGCTTTGTGTTTTTAGATTCAACATGTATTTAGCATTTTTCTTTATACATTGATGTTTTCTTCACTTTTCAACCCCATAGATGATTCACTTAGTATCTTTGGGAAACTAGCAATGACTCCTAGACATGTACTTCCTCTGCCTGAAGTTAATGGTTCAGAGCTGTTCATTTTAAGCCTATGTCATTTATCATAAAATATATTACTGTATACTTTCTAAGTTGAAGTCTACTTATTACTTTTCTATCCACTTGTACAAATTGGTAAGATTTTCCTGATGGCACAGACAGTAAAGAGTCTGCCTGAAGTGTGGGAGACCTGGGTTCGATCCCTGGGTTGGGAAGATCTCCTGGAGAAGGAAATGGCAACCCATTCCAGTATTCTTGTCTGGAAAGTCCCATGGATGGAGGGAGCCTGGCAGGCTATAGTCCATGGGGTCACAAAGAGTCGGACATGACTGAATGACTTCACTCACACCTATACTTTACTTTTTTTCTTAGCTACAAATTGGGAGCTTTCACACTGAATAAATTTGGTCTTTTTGAACATTGATAAATGTGTTAAATATGGTTGACATTAATCTTGATTCCCAAAGAACTTCACTCTGGAGGAATTACATATTTATCCCTATTCTGAGTAAAAGTCATTCCTGGCCTACAACTACCCCTGATAAAACATGGCACTACACTGTCCATAGGGATTTCTGACTTCCTGTTATTCAAAGGTAGGCCAATTTGTGGCTATCGTGCACTAGTATGGCTGTGCTGATGGCTTATGCACAGTGTCCTTTCTGATTGAGGATTCTCTTCTGATTGCTTGAAGCCCAAGCATTGCCTATTGTTAATATTTTGAATATTTAAGGTTTAATATTTTGAATATTTAAGGTGATCACAAAATCATTAAGTGACATCAGGATCACATATTACCTCTGGGCTTCATATCCAATTCTCTAGGATAAACCATAATGGATGATTGAGTCACTTTGCTGTCTAACAGAGATTGGCACAACACTGTAAATTAACTAAACTTCAATTTAAAAAAATGAACAAGAAAAAATAACTCATTTAAAACTATTGTTTCACTTCTCTTTACTGGGTAGAGGACTAGCATAGCCATAAAATAGGCTGAAACAAAACTACTGACGTAAAATAGAGGATTTGGATTATTTGCAAACTATAATCATGAAGTCATGGTGCTTTTATAGGTCTGACTTTAAGGTCATGAATCTGAGTCTTCTGGAAACTGAAAGTTCTTTGGATTTTTCAAATGGGAGGATATGTTTCTTGTCTCAGGGAAAAGGAGTGAATCCACTAACTTAATGTCATTCCTCTTATTTCCTTATAAAATAACAGACTTATGACATGTTTTTGTCAGCATGGCCAAAGTATATCAGAGCTGTGTGAAAAATCTTAACTTGTTTTTTTTTTTTTTTTAAAGAGGCTGGCCTATCACTGTAGAGTCACTGTTAGAGACATGATGGTTCTCTTTTTCAGTATTTTAGTGGAGTCATGTAGACACAGTGGTAAGAGAGGAACATGTCTATCACAGAAGTCATGGTTTGTATGAAGATCCAATTATTTATTTTTGAACTTTGTAAATCATTAGCAGAGGGAATCCATTTTGAATTGACTTCAGTAGGTTGAGATTTAGCAATTATTTTTCAGTAATTTTGCTTAATTCTGTAAATTGTTTGTGAAAGTGTTAGTCACTCAGTCATGTCTGACTCTTTGTGACCCCATGGACTGTAGGCCACCAGGCTCCTCTGTCCATTGAATTCTCCAGGCAAGAATACTGGAGTGGGTTGCCATTTTCTTCTCCA
Source organism: Muntiacus reevesi (assembly GCF_963930625.1). Lineage (NCBI taxonomy): Eukaryota > Metazoa > Chordata > Mammalia > Artiodactyla > Cervidae > Muntiacus > Muntiacus reevesi. The sequence continues at coordinate 63,666,761 of NC_089256.1, read as the reverse complement.
GGGGATCTTGCCAAGTCAGGGATCGAACATGGCTTTCCTATGCTGCAAGCAGACTCTTTATTCACTGAACTACCAAGGAAGTCACAAAGTGTTTTTAACTGATTGCTATTTTATACATAGTAGTGTATATATGCCAGTCCCAATCTCCCAATCCATCCCCAATAACACGTTAAAAAAAAAACTTATTGCTCAATTTTCCCATGGTCTAGACACTGTTTCCAAAAAGAACCTGAAAATAATTAAGATTTCACTAGGTACAATGTTGTATTACTTTATGGAGTTAAGATTTTCTCTATTATTGGCCCCCTAAAAATGTTCAAGATCAGGCTTGATGATCAGTTGGTGATTTGTTGTAAGTAAATCCTTGCTCATCAAAATGTAGTCCATGGATCAGCAGCATTGTCATCATCTGGAAGTTTGTTAGAAAGGCTCCCTAAAGCCTCAGGTGGACTTTCCAGGTGGCACTAGTGGTAAAGAACTTGCCTGCCAATTCAGGAGACACAGGAGACACCTGTTTGATCCCTGAGTGGGGAAGATCCCCTTAGGAGGAAATGGCAACCCATTCCAGTATTCTTGCCTGGAGAATCCCAAGGACAGAGGATTCTGGCCAGCCACCAGTCAATGGGGTCACAAAGAGTCAGACATGACTAAAGTGACTTGGCATGCATGCATGCAAAAGCCCCAGACCTACTCAATCAGAATCCACAGTTTGTCAAGATACCAAGTGATCCATACATACATTAAAGTTTGAGAAGCTTGTTGTGAAGTGTATCTGATTAGGATGAAGTTGGGGAAGGGCCCTGGTAAATATAAATTATCTTTCAAATTTTGTGTGGTTAAGTTTCTATGATACACTAAGAAGGAACCACTTTCAAATGGATGTCATTTGGATCTTTCAACATATGACTAGATGGAAGATGGTCGATGATAAGTTCTAGATGACTGGGTGGTGAATGGGATGGCAATTTAGCTTTCTTTCACTTTTGCTGTTTTTCTGTGTGTACAGGTACTCTAGTTCTTGGCATTACCAATTTTGATTCTGATCTTCAAAAATACGACTGTGGATTTGAAAGCCCTATGAGAAAAATCTTGAACTTGGACTTGCCATTTTTATGATTTATCATTGTTAATTATCACTTATGTTCACATTTTTCTGATTTTTAATTTAAAGTCGGCAATAGTGTGTAATATAATTTAAAAGAATGAATTTTGTCTCAGATTTCTTGGCTCTATTGACAACAATATAACCACACTTGTCTAAAATTAGTCCCCAGGCCTTGCTTTCTACAGTGAAAGTTATACAAATATTTATTTAGCTATTAGCAGCTGCCGCTGCTGGTGGTAGTTTCCTTTTGTCTTTGGATCTGAAAACAGCTTGAAAATAGAATAATACTTAAATAATTGAATTTTGTCTAAATTTTCTCAAATTCATTTTACAGTTCTTCATCAAGCAAGCAAATATGGACTAGTACACACACAGACACAATCTTTGTATGAATACTTTGGAAAATCTTTAACAAATGAATTGAAAACATATTCAATACTTTCCTCTTACAACTGTTTCTGAAACCCTTTTCCATTTAATTTCTTCAAATCTGTTAAATTGTCTGGGGTGGTTTGACCATAGCTGCAGGCAGTTTGTTACAACTGGGGGCTGGGGGTGGGAAGGTGCCACTAGCATCTGGTGGTTAGAGTCCAGACATCTTGCTTGAATATTCTACAGTGTTCAGAACATTCTCCCAATAAAGAGTTAGCCACTCCCAATTGTCAATGGTGCCAAAGTTGAGAAGGCCTGTGTTAAACTGAACTGGTTAATGTTTAAACTTGCAGTTAACTCCTGTGCATGGGAATATGCTATTTAGAGACAAAACGATTTATTGACTGCAAATATAAAGTCTAAATACAGTATCATTATTTTTACAAAAGCAATTGAAATGTCAAAATTTAGACTATAAGAGAAGATGAGTCCAGTAGAGGATGTATGATGTTGCAAATATCAGAAATAAGTTTGACGAGTGTCTTCCCTCCCTTTTCCCCTTCAACCTCAGCAGTTAAATAGGTTTCCTGTTAAGGGAAGCTAAGCAAAATACTGTCATGAAAATATTGGATATTTCAATTAATAAATTCCAAATAAAAGTGGAATTAAGCTAAAAATTATAAAGAGTCCTTGAATGGCTTGTTGATTAGAAACTAATGTAACTCCTTGTCTAGGATAAAACACCAAACAGGCAGCAGCTGCTGGTAATTTGGTGCAAGTAATTGTAGAGCCAATAAGTTGAAGAAGTGCTTATTAAAAGAAACTGCTTTCCTATCTGCTTGTAAGTTCAATTGAGTAATGCACTCTACATGTGGTCTGACACTGGGTAAATTATACACCTGATTTAAAAACACTCCATCCATAAGAGCTCCTATTTTGCTCATCCATAAAATTTTTACTTTCTTCATTACTACTTGCAGCAGTGTATGGCATAATATCTATCAAATTAGGCTTTGAGGACATCTCAGGCTGGCACCCTGCTGACTTGAAACATGTGCTTAATATTACTGCAGTGCTTTTAACCCCATGAGTGCCCTGGGTTAGCCCATATAGGCACACAGAATCTGTTATTTCCTCTCTTTGCTGCGACATCCTCCACCTACAGAGAATGAGAAGCATCAAAGATAAAGGAGTGGGGGGGGGGTGGAATTGGGGTGTAGTCACTGGGTAGGAGAAATAAATAGTCAAAGTTTATAGAAATAAGATGGACAAAAATGAAAACTGTGTGATCGACTGTTTCACAATTTTCAATCTGTAAGCTAGATGTAAACATTTGAAATTAAGGCATTCTATTTATTTGACTTCATGAACTTTGAAAAACAAGGGGAAAAAACCCACACAATAGGACTTTATGATGAACTCACATTTAAATTTAACTTTGAAAGGTATTTTGTTTATGTGTCTGAATGATTTAATAAGTATTTATTGCCTTCTCTACTAAGTACTTGGAGAAGGGCATGGCAACCCACTCCAGTCTTCTTGCCTGGAGAATCCCGTGGACAGAGGAGCCTGGCGAGCTACAGTCCATAGGGTTGCCCAGAGTTGGACATGACTGGAGTGACTTAGCACACTACTAAGTGCTAAGCAATGTGCTTGATGGTAAAGATACAGTGATGAGCCTATGTGGCCCTTGACACCTTACAGCTCAGATTTTGCAATGGGATCAATATTTCAACAAATAATTATAATGTAATGGTATAATAAAAATAACCTCAAGACTTGTTCAACATTCATTCATTCATTTGTTCATTCAGGGGAAATGGTGCCTTTAATAATTATTCTACTTGCTGGGTCCCATCGGCAGCTCTTGCTCTATTGTTGAGCTAGATACACCTGTGACTATCAGATTGATGCTGCTAAATATTTGAGTCATGTGATTATTTCACCCTATCCTTATTCCATGCTGACCTAGTAGTCTTCTGATTATAATTTAACTTCACACCTGGAACGTTCTTGTGGAGAAAATGAGCGTATGAGAGAACTCCAGTGGTCATTCTTTTTTTTTTTTTTTGGTAATAATACTACTTTTTCTAAATAAATGAACTGGTATATTGATCATAATTTCACTCCCTATGTAATGCTCTGGGTTGATGACCCTTTGACATACTACTTTTCATTATAAGTGAATACTTCATCATTTATCTTGTGAGATTGGTTAATGTGACTTTATCGTCAAAGAAATTGAACCCACTTTCTGAGTGCTGACAAGTCAGGTTTGTGGCCAATCAGATTCCAGAAATTAGTGTAACGAGTAGAAGTTACTCGAGGATGTGAGAATGTTTAAAAAATAATGTGTGTGGAGAGAGAGAGAGGGAATAAGAGTCATACCAAGGCTAGCTGTCAAGATGTGTCAACCAGCAAAGGAAAATGGAGGACCTGGCTAACAGGAACCCAGAGAGAAAAGGGTCTAGAAAGGAGCAGGGAGGCAGAGATTGGTGAATCTGAGAAGCAGGCCACTGAATAAGGCAGTTCAGTCCTTCAAGAGAGCAGTGTCAGTGGAGAAGTGGGAGGGAGTCGGGAATCAGATTTCATGAAGTTATGGAATAAATACCTGGCAGAGAAGTGGATGTGGCAAGTGTGGGCTTCCTTTCAAGAAATTTGACAAGAGAATGACAGCTTGAAGTGTTCTCTTCTGAAAGAAAACACCCCAGTGTTTGTGGACAAAATGCAAAGAGCTGGTAGAGAGGAAGGGAATAAATGACAGAGTACATTTCCAGGCAGGCATTCATGCCTATCTTTGTTATTTGCTCATTCATTCCTTCATTCATGTAGAGAGCACAGAGCAGTGGTTAGGCACACAGATGTTGGAACCCAACGGCCTGGGTTTGAGCACCAGTTCCACTGTTACAACCTTGGGCAAATTAACCTCTGTCTGCACCTGCCTCAGACGGTTATTATAAGGAGTAAATGAATTAATATTTTTAAAGCATGTAGAACTATACCTGGTATATGGTAAGCATTTAATCATATTTGATAAGTAAAGAAAGGAGTTAGCTTGGAAAAGGAATAAAATATCTGATCCTCTAATAATCAACAATTTTTTTCTCTATTTCTTGAACTTCTCATAAAATGTATTTGAGATCTGAAATTACCCAGAGCTTGTAGTGAATAAAATTGCTATATTCATCAGCACCAGCACAAAATCTTCTGACAATCTTATTCCTAGGTGCAACTAGGTAAAATTGCAGAATTCCATAAAGGAGTTAAAGGAATTTCCTGAAGAAATTGCAAACTCATTTTGTCACATTTTTGTGGAATTTGGCGGATCTAACTCCAGGCTACTTTCAGAATACTTCTGGCTTCATATCTTTCTTTGAATTTAACTGCCCTTTCTACTCTCTCTCTCTTACTCTAGGTATCATTCAGAGCTCAGAGAAGTAAATCTGTAAAATTAAAAAAAAAATTCATTTCTTGTGCTTCTCAACTGACATTGGCTCAGAGCATATAGGGTTAATTTAATAAATGTATCAGATGGCTCTTCCCCTGGGCATCTCAGTCGATGGGAATGTAATTGCTTATTAATTTGTTGAGAACATTCTGCTATTAATGAGGAAAGATGAGTGAATAATTCACTAAACTCTCTCCCTTCTTTCCTTCTCTTTCTCATGGACATATTCTTTCATTTCAGAGAATCATAAACATTGTTCATTTTGACTAGCAGCCCACTATTTTTTGAACTCAATATAGGAAAATGAATACATGAATAAATTATTAAATGCTTTGGTGGTGCTAGTGGTAAAGAACCTGCATGCCAATGTAAGAGGCATAAGAGACTTGGGTCAGGAAGATCCCCTGGAGGAGGAAATGGCAACCCACTCCAGTGTTCTTGCCTGGAGAATTCCATGGACAGAGGAGTTTGGCAGGCTGCAGTCCACAGGGTCTCAAAGAGTTGGACATGACTGAAGTGACAGATCTCTCACTTCACTTTTCACAAAACCAAGTGATAGCTTATTCAGAATGGCAAACCTGTCTCTCTTTTCCCTAACCTGTTGCTAATCTTGGCTTACTTTATCTCTGTTGTGCAAGGAGAGAAAAATGCAAGTGTATATTTAATTTTTAAGTTGCATATTGGAAAATAATCCTGATAGCCACCTTGAGAATAGACTAACAGCAGATGACTGTTCTCATCCTCACGTCTATCTGGGGACTGTCTCCAAGGCTGTGGTCAAGGATTCTAAGTGGGCCCATTCCAAGGTTTAACTCAATGGTTATCTGAGAACTTGGGTCTGGGAGCAGGTCTGAGATACTCTCTTGATTGGAAATGGGAGCTGAAGGAGCTGTCCATGGGACAGAAGGCATACCATTTAAAATTGTAAATTTCAGATGGCTGCAAAGAATGTGCAGATTCCAAAGTTGAAGGCATCACCCCTGTGCCCACCAGAATGCGAATCTCAGGCCCTTTGTATTCTAGCTTTGTGATCTGGTAAAAACTGTTTAACTTCCTTGGGGATACTCCTTAGACTTTATAAACTTTAGTAAACTGCAGATGTTGATCTTTCTCCTACGTCCCCACACAGAAACAGTGTGAATTGGATAAAAGAACTTTGTGTACCACATGCAACAACTCTCAGATTTACGATTAGGATTAATCTTAATATCAGTGTTATTGTAGGTATGTGCATGCTAAGTTGCTTCAGTTGTGTCCAACTCTTTACAACCCTATGGACTGTAGCCAACCAGGCTCCTCTGCCCATGGGGTTCTCCAGGCAAGAACATTTGAGGGGGTTGCCATTCTCTCCTCCAGGGGATCTTCCTGATCCAGAGATAGTTAAATTAGAACAGAAGTTGAATTAGAAAGAAGTTGAATTTAAGAGCAGAATTAGCCTTAGTTATTTGACTGAGTAGACTTCAAAAACAGTTAACATCCCTCCTTTTAAACAGACTGAATAGGACAGAGATATGGACCAGGAACGGAAGGCAATGGCACCCCACTCCAGTACTCTTGCCTGAAATATCCCATGGACAGAGGAGCCTGATAGGCTGCAGTCCGTGGGGTCGCCAAGAGTCGGACACGACTGAGTGACTTCCCTTTCCCTTTGCCCTTTCATGCATTGGAGAAGGAAATGGCAACCCACTCCAGTGTTCTTGCCTTGAGAATCCCGGGGACAGGGGAGCCTGGTGGGCTGCCGTCTACGCGGTCGCACATAGTCGGACATGATTGAAGCGACTTAGCAGCAGCAGCAGCATGGATCAGAAAAAATATAGGATTTAGAGGCACCAGAGTCCATGACAGTACCTGCTGCACATAGACACTTAAGACATGCAGCTTGCATGAATGTGCTGGAGAGAGATTTAAATTATTTTAAATTTCTCCTTTATACTTTTTTGGGTTTCTTTCCAAGTTTGATGCAAACAGGACTTACTAATTTTAAAATTATTAACACCACTATTTAAAAGAAAATACAATAACAAAACCTAAACATGCAAAATGAGAGTACCACAGAGATAGGAGCAGTGATTTTTAGAGGAGAAGACTTGGGGGGAATGACCAAAAGAGCTCACGTTTTTGGCAGACTTTCTTCTAGGCATGTGAGAAGTGCTCTGTATGTTTTATTGTATTTAATCCTTTTAACAAGTCTATATGGTAGATGCCAGTATTAATCTCACTTTGCAGATTAGGAAATGGGCACAAGAGATTTCCAAACTCTTGTGTCTGGTTGGTGGCCAGGTCAGGATTCACACCCAGTGCATGTGGCTCTAAAATCTGTGCTCTTAACACTGTGTTGACTTGTGAGATGATGTGGACAACTTCCCATCTTGGAAATAACTGACAAGAGCTGCTGTTCTAAGTTCAAACAAGTACAAAAACAGGTCAAAAGAGTCTGCCATACTTAGCTCACTCATTAATCAGTGCTGCTGCTAAGTCACTTCAGTCGTATCCGACTCTGTGCGACCCCATAGACGGCAGCCCATCAGGCTCCCCTGTCCCTGGGATTCTCCAGGCAAGAACACTGGAGTGGATATTAATCAGTGCACTATGTCTTAAACCACAATCTTTCTTCCATTCCTCTAAGCTGTATACTTAATGTCAGGTTACTCTTGTAACTTGCTAAATTTTCCAGCATTCTGATGCTTCTAGCTTTTTCTCAGAGGTGTTCTTCTCTTTTCTCTTACTGGGACTCCAAAAGGGCTAGTCTTTGCCTATCTTTGTGCTTACATCCTTCTCGCCAACGCAGGGTTGCACCAAAACCTTGTTAATTAAGGAGTACTCCTTTAAGAAAATGAGTACATAATTATACATTCAAAATAAAATAAACTATTAATTTTAAAATAAAAACAATAGATTACTTTTTTTTTTTTTTTGAAAGCTGACAATACTTCGGCGCCAGATGATGAGATGGTTAGATAGTGTTACTAACTCAATGGACATGAATTTAACAAACTCTGGGAGATAGTGAAGGACAGGGAAGCCTGGCGGGCTGCAGTTCATGGGGTCTCAAAGAGTCAGGCATGACTTAGTGACTGAACACACACACACACACACACACACACACACACACACACACACACACACACACACACACACACACACACACACACACACACACACACACACACACACACACACACTCTTGCATGACTAAGGTCACTCTCTTGCAAATGGCCCATGCAGGTAAGAAGACCTGAACTCCCAGAGTCACTATCTCTGCCCCAACTTCTCCTCAGATCAACTGAGCATTGTTGTAACACAACCTGTGTCAGCTCTTCTAGTCCTAAAGGGAAGAACAGTGATAAAAAACTTTTCTTTTGGTCTCACACACAAAATCAGAAATTAATAATTAAGAAGTAAACAAAACAAACAGAGGCTTATCACAGTAAAACTTGAAAAGACGGTTTTGATATCAGATGAATTGGAAAGCAAGGGCAAGGCCAAGTAGTAGGTGTGACACTATAGGCACCCCACCCCTCCACGCTGTGTACCCTAGCAGAGGGTCTTCCAAAGAGTTAGACTGAAATGCCTAGAGAATGAGGTTGGAATCCTGTGTGTTAATAGAGTCAGAGCAATTCTAAGCAGAGAAGAGTATCTCTAGGCTTTTCTCCATTTTTCCTTAATTCCTCTTGAGCAGAGAGGACAACTCTTGATCTTTTCAGTATCCTTGAGTTCCAAGTTCACTATCCTTGAGATCCTACCTGAATTGTCCTCCTACTGGCTTCTCAGGAGGTTGGACTTGCCCATAGTGTGAGGTAAAGTAGTTGAGATCTCAGTAGTATAGAGGGAAATCAAGATTTCATTCCATATTCTATCTTTAAAAAACAAAACAAACAGAACATTCAGCAACTTTGGAAATTGAAATATCTGGTTCTAGGTAGGGCTATAGGTTGAAGGCTCAAAAAAATCAGACAAAATAAGTTTAGATTTCTGCTCAGAGCAACAAGTTAATACAATGATTATTATTTCTTTCAGTGAAGTATAGTTGACTTATAATATTATATTGGTTTCAAGTATACAGCATAGTGATTCAATATTTTTATAGATTATACTCCACACAAAGCTATGATAAAATGTTGACTATATATATATATATACATTATATCATCATATCTTATTTATTTTATACCTAGTAGTTGGTACCTCTTAGTCTGCTTTCCATATCTTGCCCCCTGACATCTCTCTACACTGATAACCACTAGTTTATTTTCTGTATCTGTGCATCTGTTTCTGTTTTGCTATATATTAAAAATGTTTTATGTTTTAGATTCAATATGTGTGAGAAAACATATAGTACTTGTCTTTATCTAACTTATTTCACTAAGCATAATACCCTCTGGGTCCGTCTTTGTTGCTGCAAATGGCAAAATTTCATACTTTTTTGTGGCTCAGTAATATTCTATCATATATGTATATGTATATGTGTTTGTGTGTGTATATTGTTGTTGTTCAGTCACTAAGTCATGTCTGACTCTTTGCAACCTCACAAACTATAGCATGCCAGGCTCCTCTGGCCTCCACTATCTCCCAGAGTTTGCTCAGATTCATGTCCGTTGAGTCAGTGATGCTATCTAATCACCTCATCTTTTGCTGCCTCCTCCTCCTTTTGCCTTCAGTCTTTCCCAGCATCAGGGTCTTTTCCTCTGGGTTGGCTCCATGCATCAGGTGGCCAAAGTATTGGAACTTCAGCATCAGTCCTTCCAGTGAGTGTTCAAGGTTCCATTAGGATTGACTGGTTTGGTCTCCTTGTAGTCCAAGGGACTTTCAAGAGTCTTCTCCAGCACCAGTTTCAAAGTATCAAATCTTCATATGTGTGAATGTGTTTGTGTGTATATGTGAGTGTCCCATATACATATACGTATGTACCTAGATACATACACATATATATGGACTCAGTAGTAGAGAATCTGTCTACCAATGCAGGAGACATGGGTTCGATTCTTGGGTTGAGGAGATCCCCTGGAGAAGAAAAAGGCATCCCACTCAGGTATTCTTGCCTGGAAAATCCCACGGAGAAGCCTGGTGGACTATAGTGCATGGGATCACAAAAGAGTCAGAAGGGACTGAATGATTAAAAAACAACAACACATATACATATACACGTCACATCTTCTTTATTCATTTATTTGTTGATAGATACTTAGGTGGCATCCATATTTTGGTTATCGTAAATAATGCTGTTATGAACATTTGGATGCATGTATCTTTTTGAATTAAGTGTTTTCATTTTTTTTTGGATATCCTCAGGAGAGAAATTTCCAAATAATATGACAGGTATATATTTAGTTTTTGAGAAAGCTCCATACTGATTTCCATAGTGTCCGAACCAATTTATGTTTTCACCAACAGTGGCCAGTAAGACCCCTATATACAAACCTTCCAGTTGAGAACTTTCAAAGATGCAAACATGTGTTTGTGTGTCCAGTCGTGCAGGTTAGTTTACATGTCTGGCATACATTGTCACGTGCATGTCTCCTCTACTAGTGGTTGTGGTTTTGTGTATCTTACTGTATAGAATACAGTAGAACAGTATCTTTATTTCAGTCCCAGGATGTCTGGAAGCAAGTGTAAAAGGAGCAGTCAGTGATGTAGCTGGTACTGCTAAGAAGTGATAGTGATGGAAACAAAAGTGAAAATAATTGAGAGAGTGGTGTGAGGCAAAAAGATGGTAGACTTTGCTCCTTCTTAGTACATGAATCATTCAACCATTGGTGTGATTCTAAAGAATAAGGACAAATCATAGAATATGTGAAGTCTTCTGTGCCAGTGATACTGACAATAATGTTGAAGAAGCAGGGAAAAGTATGGAGGAGATGAAAAAACTTCTCAGTGTGTGGATGCAGGATCAGCATTAGTATCAAATTCCATTCAGCTTAATGCTGATTCAAGAGAAAGCTAAAAGCTTCTATGATGACCTGAAGAAACACAGAGAAGGCTCATAGGGCCCATCTTTTAATGCCGCCATGGCATGTTTCATCAGTTCCAATCCCAGAGTCTACCTTCACAATGCCAGAACAAATGGCAAGGCAGTGAGGGTAGATATGATAGCAGCCCATAAATTTCCTGAAATGCTTCAAAAATTACTGATGCACATACTTACTCAAGCAGGTTTTTAATGTGGACAAGACAGGACTGTACTGGAAGAGGATACCAGACCAAAGTAATATCAGTAAGGAGGAAAAGTTGATGCCAGACCAAAAATCAGCAAAGTGAAAGTGAAGTTGTTGTGTCCGACTCTTTGCGACCCCATGGACAGTAGCCTACAAGGTCCCTCCATCCGTGGAATTTTCCAGGCAAGAGTACTGGAGTGGCTTGCCACTTCCTTCTCCAGGGGATCTTCCCAACCCAGGGATTGAACCTGGGTCTCCAGCATTGCAAGCAGACAATTTTACCGCCTGAGCCACCAGGGAAGCTCAAAGGATAGGCTAACTCTGATGTTTGGTGGTGATGCTTCTGGCGGTATGAAGCTGAAGTCTCTCTTAGTGTATCAGGTAACCCAAGATTTATTAAGAAAATAGCCATGGGCTCTCTTCCCATTGTGTGGAAGAGTAACCCCAAAGCCTAGTTGACAGAGGCCATTTTCCAGGACTAGTTTTTACACTACTTTATACTGGAGGAAGAGAAATATTACTTGAAGGAGGACATCTGATTCAACATTCTTTTGCTGCTTGACAGTGCTCAAGGCCACTTCCCATTCACAGACAACTTTCATCCTAACATCAAAGTAGTGCATCTGCCACCAAATCCTATGTTGCTCATCCAACCTATGGACCAAGAAGTTATATTGACTTTCAAGAAATACTATTTACATCACACTTTTCATCAAGTAGTAAATGTGAGTGACAAATCAGGAACAATGTTGCAACATTTTTGGAAGGACTATAACATCTACAAGACCATAAAAGGCATTGACTTTTCTTGGTGTGAGGTTATGGCTGTCACCATGAATGGGATTTGGAAGAACCTTTGCCTGCAGTGTGTTCACAATTTTCATGGATTTGGGAAGATGGATGAAGAGTCCAAAGCAGTCTTCAACAACTTAGTGATTTTCAGTGAGAAGTTGGAACTAGATCTGCAAGAGGATGACTTCATTGCACTCCTTGCTGTGCAACATGAGGTGCTGATTAATGAAGACCTGATAGAATTGGAGGCCCAAAGAAAGGACAAAGAGAGATAGAAGTAACTGAAGAGCCGAACAGACTCATGACACAGGAAATGGCAAGGGGATTGTCTTTATTTGAGGAGGCACTGTTAGTTTTTGAGGCACTGTTAGTTTTTGTCCTTCCTCCAGTCAGTAACTCTTGTGTCTTCATTTGATGCTAGCCCCTATATGCCAGCCTTTGTACTGTACTTCCATACTTTTCAAAGTACTGTATTGTAAGAATAAAAATAAAATGTTTTACTTATTGTGTTTGTCTTTCATATATAATTTGTGTGAAAAGTGCTATAAACCTATATTACAGCATAGTACTATATAGCCAATTGTGTTAGTTGGGTACCCAGGCTAACTTTGTTGGACTTATGAACATGCTACCAGAACTTGTTCATATGTAGGGGATCTACTGTACTTGGATTTCCCCTTCTCTGTATCCTGGCCAGCACTCATTTGTTGTCCTTTTGATAATATTCATTCTGACAGGTGTGAGGTGGTGTTTCATTGTTGTTTTGATTTAGATTTCCCTGATGACTTGTGATGTTGAGGTTCTTTTTGTGTGCTGTTGGCCATCTGTATATCTTCTTTGGAAAAATACCTATTCAGGTCTTCTGCCCATTTTTAAATTGGGTTGTTTGATTTTTTGATATTGAATTATATGAGTTCTTTATATATTTCATCAGAGATATTGGCCTGTAATTTACTTTTTTGATAGTGTCTTTGTCTGGGTTTGGTATCAGGGTAATCATGGCATCATAGAATGAATTTGGGAGTGTTCCTTCTTCAATTTTTTGGAATAGTTTGAGAATAGGTATTAACTCCTATTTATATGTTTGGTAGGATTCCTCTGGGAAGCCATCCAGACCTAGACTTTATTTGTTGGGAGTTTTTTTTTTTTTTTTTTTTTTTAATTTACTAATTCAGTTTAGCTACTAGTGATCAATTGTTCAGATTGTCTGTTTTTTCCCCAAGTCAGTCTTGGAAGATTGTGTTTCTAGGAGTGTATCTATTTCTTCTTGGTTTTCCAGTCTGTTGACATATAATTGTCTGTTTCATTTTCTTGTGATTGTTTGTATCTCTGTGATTGTTTGCAACTTCTCTTTTCTTTCTAATTTTGTTTATTTTTGTTTCTATTTTTTTCTTAATGACCTGGACTAAAGACTTATCAATTTTGTTTGTATTTTCAAAAAAGCAACTCATTGGCTTCTAGTGGATTTTTTTTTTTTTTTTTTTTGGTCACCACATTTTGTTTATTGCTGCTCTGACTTTTATTATTTCCTTTATTCTGCTGACTTTGAGCTTTGTTTGTTATTCTTTCTCTAATTCCTTTAGATGGTAGGTTAGATGGTTTGTTTGAGGTTTTTCTTATTTCATGATTTAGGCATGTATTGGGCTTCATTGGTGGCTCAGATGGTAAAGAATCTGTCTGCAATGCAGAGACCCAAGTTCAATCCCTGGGTTGGGAAGATCCCCTGGAGAAGGGAATAGTTACCACTCCAGTGTTCTTGCCTGAAGAATTCCATGGACAGAGGAGCCTGGTGAGCTACAGGCCTTGGAGTTGCAAAGTGTTGGACACGACTGAGCAACTAACATGTCACTTTACTGCATACTATTAAGATTGAAAATGATGCTTGATATAATTTCTATCTCCTTTAATTTTCTGAGACTTATTTTATGGACTAGCATGTGATCTATCCTAGAGAATATTCTATGTACACGTAAAAAGAATATATATTCCGTGGTTTTTGGATGGAATGTCTTTTAGACATCTATTAAGTCCAAGTGATCTAATGTGTCATTTAAGGCCACTGTTTCCTTATTAATTTTTTGCTGTATGATCTATTTACTGATATAAGTGAGATGTTAAAATTCCTTATGATTAGTGTATTACTGTCAATTTCTCCTTTCATTTCTGTTATTTGCTTTATATATTTAGTCACTCCTATATTAGATACATATGTGTTTGTGAATGTTATAGACTCTTCTTGCACTGATCTCTTTATCATTATATAATGATCTTCTTCGTCATTTATTATAGACTTTGTTTTAAAGTCTACTTTGTCTTATATGAGTGCTGCTACCCCAGCTTTCTTTATATTTTCATTTGCATGGAATATTTTCCATACTCTCACTTTCAGATTCTGTGTGTCTTTAGTTCTGAAGTGATTCTCTTGTAGGCAGCATATAGATGGGTCTTATTTTTCTTTAAATCCTTTCAACCATCCTCTATCTTTTGATTGGAGCATTTATCCCATTGTCATTTAAAGTAATTATTGATAGATATGTACGTAGCACTATTTTGCTACTTGCTTTCTGGTTGTTTTGTAGTTCTTCTGTGTTCTTTTTTTCTTCTTTTAGTAACTTCCCAGCTGAGCACTGAAGAATTGATGCTTTTGAACTGTGGTGTTGGAGAAGACTCTTGAGAGTCCCCTGGACTGCAAGGAGATCAAACCAGTCCATCTAAAGGAGATCAGTCCTGGGTGTTCATTGGAAGGACTGATGCTGAAATTGAAACTCCAATACTTTGGCCACCTGATGCAAAGAGCTGACTCATTTGAAAAGACCCAGATGCTGGGAAAGATTGAGGGCAGGAGGAGAAGGGGACGACAGAGGATGAGATGGTTGGATGGCATCACCGACTCAATGGACATGGTTTTGGGTGAACTCTGGGAGTTGGTGATGGACTGGGAGGCCTGGCGTGCTGCGGTTCATGGGGTCGCAGAGTTGGACATGGTTGAGCAACTGAACTGAACTTGTGATTTGATTTTATTTAGTGTTATATTCGTGTTTATTTCTCACTAATTTTTGTTTTTATTTGTAGTTTTTGTTGTAGGTTTTTCATTTGTAGTTTACCATGGAGTTTATGTATGTTGACCTATAACATTATCTGCTTGTTTTAAACTTATAGTCATTTAAGTTAAAACACATTTTAAAAGATCTACACTTTTACATCCTCCTTGCAAGTTTTGTGTTTTTGATGTCATATTTAACATCATGCTTTTTAACTACTTATTGCATTTATAGTTGATTTTGCAATTTTTGTTCTTTTAGCCCCCATACTAGCTTATTTAAGTTATTCATTGCTGCCTTTACTCTATATTTGTCTTTACCAGTAGAATTTTTTCTCCCTATGTTTTCTTATTTCAGTCTTTTCCTTTTCACTTAAAGAAAACCCTTTAGCATTTCTTATACAGTTGGTTTAGAATTGATGAACTCTTTTCTTTTTCTTGTATGGGAAATCTTTATTTCTACTACTTCAGTTCTGGATGATATTATTATTGGGTTTCCTAGGTTTTAGGTTTTTTTCCTTTCAGTACTTTAAAATACATCATGGCACTACCTTCTGGCCTGCAAAGGTTTTGCTGGAAAATCACTCAATAGTCTTATGGGGCATCCCTTGTATATAACTCTGTTTTTCTCAGTTGCCTTTAAAATTCTCTTTAACTTTTGTCATTTTTATTATGATATGTCTTGATGTGAGTCTTTTTGGGTTCATCTTGTTTGGGCCTCACTATGCTTCCTGAAACTGGATATCTGTTTGCTTCTCCAGGTTAGGGAAATTTTCAGCCATAATTTCATCAAATACATTTTTTAACACCTTTCTATTTCTTTTTTTCTTCTGGGACCCCTATGACATGAATGTTAGTACGCTTGATGTCATTCCAGAGGTTCCTTAAACTATCCTCATTTTAAAAAATTTGCTGTTTTGACTAGATGATTTCCACTATTTTATCTTCTGGATTATTTATGCATTCTTGTGTATCACCTAATCTGCTATTAATTCCTTCTCATGTATTTTTCATTTGAGTTATTGTGTTCTACAGCTCTGACTGGTTCTTTTTTTATATTTTATATGTCTTTGTTGAAGTTCTCACTGTGTTCATTTAATCTTTTCCCAAGTTCAGTTAGCATTATTATTACTATGGCTTTGAACTCTTAATCAGGTAAATTATTTATCTCTGTTTCACTCATTTTTTTCTAGAGGTTTTATCTTATTCTTCTTTTTGGAACATATTCCTTTGTGTTCTCATTGTGTTTAACTTTGTGTCTATTAAATAAGGTAAAACATCTACCTGTCTGGGTCATGAAGGCATGTCCTTGAATTGGAGCATTCATATATAGTCTACATGTGCCCACTGGTTCAGTGAGAGGGCTAGGTCTGGAGTGAGCACAGGCTGTATTTTCCCCCAGGGTGTGTTGACAACTTCTGACTTGATGAGAAATAGGGCTGGATTCAGAGGGGCTGGAGTCATATCCATTGTGAAAGAGGGTTTCTTGAATTTTAGCCTACCACAGCTGTGTGACCCAAGACCTTTAAAGTCACATATTTTCTCTTTGGAATAGGTGTAATAATTCCTTCTTCATATACCTCACCAGAAATCCAACTATAGTGAAGTTGTTCTGTAAAATGAATTTCTCATCACAATTAAAATATTTTTTCCTAAATGAAGTTTTATACTGACTGAGTAGCATCTTAAGGGCTTCCCAGGTGGCACTAAAGAACCCACCTGCCAGTGCAGGATACTTAAGAGACAGGGATTCAGTCCCTGGGTCGGGAAGATTCCCTGGAGGAGGGCATAGCAACCCAATCCAGTATTCTTGCCTGGAGAATTCCATGGACAGAGGAGACTAGCAGGCTACACTCCATGGAGTCACACAGAGTTGGACACGACAGAAGCGACTCAGCATGGCACTGCACAGTGGCATCTTAGAGTTCTTGAAGGCATGGGGAATACTTGAAACTTTACCTAGTTTCCTTTGGTAGAAATACTACATACTATCTTACATACAGACCTAAAGATCAATGAATGAGCTTTAGATATGAAATAAAAATAATTTATTTTATTCCCTTTTTTGCAAGAAGAATAATTTCCTGTGTTCTGGCTTTACTCCAAGTTGTGAAAGTATCACTGGATGTAGGAAATCAATCCTTGGAAGTAGGCACTAAAATAATACAACATCTAAGAATATCAGATATATAGCAGAGATGAAATTTAAAATGCTTTTCATAAAGATTCTACTTTATATTTAGCTAAGTAATATATGGAAAAATTGCCACCTTTCAACACTGAAGTGATTAACACTACTGTTACTGCAAAGGCTGATGCTTGGGCAATACCTGCAGTGGAATTAAATTAATGAAATTGATTTGTAGATTCATTTTTTTTTTTTTCAAAAAAATTGCTTTTGGAGAAAGATACAAATTTGCACTTAATTTTCAAAATTTTCCCATAAATGTTACCTATTTCTAATTGACTTCCTGCTATTGAACCCATGTTTCTAGAACAGATCAAGACTTGATTATTAGACATTTAATGCTTTCTTAGAAACACAGTGATGAAAGCAAAGCTGGTAGCACTTTATATGTAAGAGAAAACACTTAATTGATGCTTATTACATGCCAAACCTGGGCTAATCACTTTACCTATGTTGGCTCATTTAATTACTCAAAAGAACAATGTAGGTATTACTGCTGTCATATTTTTGCATGTAGGCTCTAAGAGATTATGTAATTTGTTCAAAGTCACATAGATGATAAGTGTGGACCTGAACTAGAACCCAGAGTGTCCAAAGTATTTTCTCTCTAGATTCTTCATTTTTCATGAAATGTGCTGTAATTGGCACTCTTGACTACCTGTCTTTTCATCACTGCCATTGTTTTAATTTTGCTGTTCAACAAGTTGTCTGCTTAGGAGATCTTTGATTCTTGAGGGTAGCCATGGGTCTTTTTCTCCTCATTTCAACCTTATTTTCATGGATAGATGGTTGTGAAAAACTGGGGAAAATGGAGATAATGAGAAGTTCAAGGTATATATTCTATGTGTTAGAACAGAAGAGACAGAATTTTATCATAGTCACAGCCCCACTGTGATGCTGAGAAATATTATTACTAAATAGAAAAGTGAAAGCATGTACTTTGTAATGTTTTCATGTTTTCTCTGTTCTAAAAATCTAGTTTTTTTTGTTTATAATGGAACCAAACCAAAGTCAACGAAGTGCAAAAATAATAATTGTGTGTATGTGTATGCATACATATATGTACAGCTGACCCTGAAACAGCAAAGTTTTAACTGCACCTTCTCTTATCTGTGGAATTTTTTAATAGTATATAGTACAGTACTACACAATCCACAGTTGATTGAATCTGTGAATGTAGAAGTGCTGAGGTAAAAACTGGATAATTGACTGCAAGGAAGGCTGGCACCTCTAAACCCCTATATTGTTCAGGGGTCAACTGCATATATATAAATATATATATAAATATATATATATTTATATATAATAATATATGTATAATAAAATATATGTATATTTATATATATATATATATTCAGTTCAGTCACTTAGTCATGTCCAACTCTTTGAGACTCCATGGACTGAAGTACACCAGGCTTCCCTGTGCATTATCAACTTTTGGAGCTTGCTCAAACTCATGTCCATTGAGTAACCGGTGATGCCATCCAACCATCTCAACCTCTGTCTACCCCTTCTCCTCCTGCCTTCAGTCTTTTCCATCATCAGGGTCCTTTCCAATGAGTTAGTTCTTCATATCAGGTGGCCAAAGTATTGTAGTTTCAGCTTCAGCATCAGTCCTTCCAATGAATATTCAGGACTGATTTCCTTTAGGATTGACTGGTTGGATCTCTTTGCAGTCCAAGGGATTCTTAAGAGTCTTTTCCAACACCATAGTTCAAAAGCATCAATTCTTCAGCACTCAGGTTTCTTTATTGTCCAACTCTCACACCCATACATGACTACCAGAAAAACTGTAACTTCGACTAGATGGACCTTTTTTGGCAAAATAATATCTCTGCTTTTTAATATGCTGTCTAGACTGGCCATTACTTTTCTTCCAAGGAGCAAGCATCTTTTAATTTCATGGCTGCAGTCACCATCTGCAGTGATTTTGGAGCCCCCCAAAATAGTCTGTCACTATTTCCATTGTTTCCCCATCTGTTTGCCATGAAGTGATGGAACCAGGTGCCATGATCTTAGTTTTCTGAATGTTGAGTTTTAAGCCAGCTTTTCACTCTCCTCTTTCACTTTGATCAAGAAGCTCTTTAGTTTCTCTTCACTGTCTGCCATAAGTGTGGCATCCTCTGCATATCTGAGGATATTTATATTTCTCACAGCAATCTTGATTCCAGTTTGTGCTTCATCTAGCCTGGCATTTCACACGATGTACTCTGCATGCAAATTAAATAAGCAAGGTGACAACATACAGCCTTGACGAACTTTCCCAGTTTGGAACCAGTCCATTGTTCCGTGTCCAGTTCTATCTGTTGCTACTTGACCTGCATACAGATTTCTCAGGAGGCAGGTCAGGTGGCCTGGTATTCCCATCTCTTGAAGAATTTTCCACAGTTTGTTGTGATCCACAGAGTTAAAGGCTTTAGGGTAGTCAATAAAGCAGAAGTCGATATTTTTCTGGAACTCTTGCTTTTCTATGGTCCAACAGATGCTGACAGTTTGATCTGTCATTCCTCTGCTTTTTCTAAATCCATCTTGAACATCTGGAAGTTCTTGGTTCACATACTGTTGAAGCCTCACTTGGAGAATTTTGAGCACTACTTTGCTAGCATGTGAGATGAATGCAATTGTGCAGTTGTATTGTCATTCTTTGGCATTGCCTTTCTTTGGAATTGGAATGAAAACTGACCCATTATTTAGATGTATCGATTCGTAGATAAGGTATATGGGTACATATGTAAGGTATGATAAGGTACCTTTGCTAGGACTAATGTGACAATCTATATACCTTAGTTGAGCATGGGGAATTATTTATTGAACCTGATTCTAAAGTTCAAATTTATACCTGCAAAGGAATTTAGTCTGGAATCTCATGTACAAGTAGCAACAATAATATTGATAGCAGCTCATATTTAAGCAGCAATGCTTTGTGCCCCTCACAGTGCTCATTGCTTTATTGTGGTCTCTCATTCTTACCTCCATAGGATAAATTAGGGACTTTCAGAAGTGAAGGCCTTTGACAGAATCTCAGTGGCCACAATGACAACGCATTGCTCTCTTTGGGTGCTCCCTGTCCCCCTCCTCTGCCCCAAATAGCCGTAGATAAAGGTCTAGAAGAAAAATGTCCTTCTGCCACTATTTTTGTACTAAGTAGCAGTCAGATTTATTGGGGCTTATTGTGGCCATTAGCTATGCACTTGACCTTGGTGTGTTACTGAAATGTTACCTGCTTGTATTTGCGTGAATATTGTCAACCTAGATCCAGCCTCTCAGGAAAACCTGCTAATAACCTGCAGTGCCAAGAGTTCTGTCACTGGCTTCCAAGGACAGTGACTTGCTGTAGGCTGGGTGATTTGTCCTTTTAACCCAGCAGAAAAGGGCAGGACATAGATAGGAAATATACCAATTTCTTTGATGCATCCTAATTACTTTCCCAATACCTTAGTACTTTACTGAAATGGAATGAATGACCAATCTGTGCATTAATATATTTCTGTACATCACCAACAAAGAAAGGTTGGTAGTAGATTCTTTTTAATTATAAAAATTCCTTGACTTATTCAATACTTACTCAATATTCAAATTGGTGGCACACCTATAGTGTGGTGTCACAAAAATGTTTTTTTTGTGACTTTGCAATAAATTGTGCAAAATAGTTAAAAAAAACAACCCTAACAAATAACAAATAAGATCTTGAAAGTGAAAGTCACTCTGTTGTGTCTGACTCTTTGTGACTGCATGGACTGTACAATCAATGGAATTATCCAGGCCAAAATACCAGAGTGGGTAGCCATTCCCTTCTCAAGGGAATCTTCCTGACCCAGGGATTGAACCCATATCTCTTGCATTGCAGGCAGATTCTTTACCATCTGAGCCATAGGGAAGCCAAATTGCTATGTTAGAAAACTTTAAACATTTAAAAGCCAATAACTTGAGTTAACTCTGATACCCACTGATGGAATTATTTGAGTGACTGATTAGTTCTTTTCTGACTTCAGGTCCTGAAGTAGGGAAGTAAGTATATAGCAGATTTATAAGAACTTTGCTTCCTTGTGTCAAAGGGGATAGCACTCTTTCCAAGGATTGGACACAGAATCCCCAAAGTAGGGCTTGACTTAGCAGAGCCAGAAGACTGGTTTCTATCAAAAGCATAGAGAGAGGAGGTGGGACTTCACAGAAACTGACTTCACTTGCTAATCAAGTCATACTTTGGGTTTTAATCACAGTTATGACAACACTTAGCTCTGTGCTCTGGTGAAAATAACTTTATTCTGTTACTGTTACCCTTGTCCATGCTGCGTGCTAAGTTGCTTCAGTTCTGTCTGATTCTGCAACTGCATGGACTGTAGCCTGCCAGGCTCCTCTGTCCATGGGATTCTCCAGGCAAGAATACTGGAGTGGGTTGCCATGCCCTCCTCCAGGGAATCTTCCCAACCCAGGGATCAAACCCACATCTCCTACATTGGCAGGCAGGTTCTTTACTGCTAATGCCACCAGGGAAGCCCGCTCTTACCCTCACCATCTCTCAAATGAGTGAGTCTCATGAAATGACCTGAAGGCCTTTCTAACTTCAAGTCTAAGAGCTCTCACTCTGACCATTCACCTGCTGAAACCTTGTGTGGAATTCTGAGGATTAGTTTGTGAAGGTCTCTGAAGCATTTATGAAAGTTTCAGTTTAGAAAGTAACCAATTTTACATTGACTACATGAAGCCCCTTATGCGTATTTTTGGAAGGGAAATGTGGGGCCACTTAATGTTTTTTTAACTAAAAGAATCCATTAGTTTGATCTCCAGTGTCGTATTTTTCTTAAGAGGAGCATGTAACTTTGTGAGTGGAACATAGACCTTACATTACAAAGGCATCTTCATCAGTATTTTTTTCTATGTCACCTATATATGATATATATATGATATGATATGAAAGTCATTGGATGAAATGCTTTTTTGACATGAATGGGAAACTTAGCTTTTGTGGTTATGGAAAAAGTAACAAAAGATAGGAGTCAGAAAGGTCTGGCTCTTTTTCCCCTCTAAATAATTTGACTAGAATTTCACACATGCACATCTATAGAAGCTTTCATAAGCTTTTCTGTGTTGACAGTAAATTCAGATCTTTATACCACTTCCCACATTAAAATGAAATCTTGTCTTCCAAATAGCCTGTGAATTGTTGCCCACCACCCATGTCTGTACACAGATGTGGGATATTTCTTGTGGAAGGACTTTAAATGGTACATATGATGTTTATATATTTAGAAAGGTAGAATTCCTTAGTATATAAGTGACTGCTAAACACACACATATGACATCTGTTATGTGCAGGATTTTGACTGATGAAAAGCTTAACCCTGTTGTATCTATTATACTGAATGAAACCTCACAGAGTTTGGGGGAAGATCTTGCTCCTTGACAAATATTTTCAAGGGATGATAGCTTCTTTTTCCAGTTGTAAAAGGCAAGCTGAAACCATCCTATAAGAAAAAATAGTGGATCTAGGAAACTAACATTCTATACTTGGACAAGCTATGCAAATTTAAACAGAATTTAAAAAAAAGACAAAAAGGTTTTTTTTATTGTTTTTTAAGAAATATAGTGTCTTCACAGTAAAAGAAAAAATTAGTTGTGTTTTTTTTTTCCCTTCTACAAGAGGTTTAGGACTGTATAGAGATAGTTACATACATGGGCATCTCAAATGAGAGGGCACCGAACGTACAAGTAATTGGTTGCTTTTTTCTTTCCCTCGGCAGTCTGTAAAAAATGTGAAAATGCTCCTGCTTCTGCCTAGCCATTAAAAGGCAGTGCCTGCACCATACTGTGATTTGGGAGCTGAAGAAAATGGCCAGAACTGACTGATATCTGATAAACAGTAACAGGAGTCAGTTTATTGCACCAATCGTTAAATAATGGTGCTGATTATAAGGCTGCTAACTGCAGATGCTGTAATTGTCTGTCATAAATCTTAGTCATTTGTGACAGGAGCACAATGAAAGGGAGCATCTGCTTGAGGGCAAATGACTTCTGATAAATATCAGCTCTACGAAAATGTACTTGGATGTGTCTCAATATTTTGGAGAGCCATTCATGTTGCTTCCACAAATGTGAAGTTATTATTGGTTTGTATTGATTTTGCCACCCTTTTTTTTTAAAGAGACAGAGTGACTCAAGGTTGAGTTGAATAGCATCTCAGCTCTTTATCTGATCTACTCATTTCTCTCAAATGCATGTTTGAGTGAAGAAAAATAATTGCACTTTTTTTCAGTAGATTACTGTTCAAAAACACAGCCTGGGAAATTCAATATGCAGCTTATAAAAAAATAACAAAAGCCAACATTTGTTGAAGGAGGAGGGAAGGCTTTTGGATTTTTACAAAGGTTGTTTTTTAGAAAAGATTTTAAGTCCTAAAGTGCCAATCTCTAATGAATTTTAACTGCATGAAAATGAATTACATATTCTATTATGCCTATAGAAAAACAGTGAATATTATCATATTTATTATAAAATTTACCCAAATAATAAAAACCATGTAACAAGGACTTTTAAGTTAAAAAAACTTGAAAAAGTTCATATCACAGAAAACTAACAGCCACATCTTTAAAATAGATGCCTTTTTCCTGAAATGTTTATTTCATATTAAACATTTAGTTGCTACATCAAAGACATCTTAGAAAAAGTGCAAAGCAAATAGAGTGAGGAAATACACATTTCCTGATGTGGAAAATCAACCTTGTAATGAGCTCAGACTTACAAATATGGTTTGAAGATGGTGAAAGTTATTAATAAGTGCAGGCTATATCTGTTTATGGCTGTTGATGATTATCAGAAATATGGGTCTCTTATCAGAAGTTTCCATATTAAGAAAGTAAAAGTTTTGCGATATGTTCCATGTAATTGCTTAGTTTGGGAGAATCCAGCTGAAGTGGTACAGGGGTGGCTCAGGGTATAGGGCTGAGGGAATGTGAGGACACATCGTGGAAGTGAGGGGATGCACTCAGAGAGGGAATCAGCAACTTTCTTGTGGGCTGCCTGGACTCTTTCCTCTAACCTCCTCTGCCTCTACAGCTCAGCACCTTGGGCTGAAATCCTGGGATATAAAGTCATCCATATATCCATAAAACAGACTCTAGGGACCACCTCAGTGATGGTATTTTTGGTTTCACCATCTTATTCACAAGATACACTTTTTCTAAAAAGTCATCTCAGACTTTTCATTCTGTTCAGGACAACTTGTGCTCTTCGGAATCCCTAATAACTCTAATAATCATATATATCAAGAGCTTCCTGGTAACAACTAGGATGTGGGACTGTCTTTAATGAAGGATTCACTTAAAAGGAAGAGCCTCTGGTGTTATAGCTAAATTTCCTGGGAGAATATCTGAAATATAGTGCTCTATATTGACCCTAATTTTCAAAAAGGCAAATTTGGACAGGTTAGGTAGTCTTCATTGGTATTTTGAAGAAATAGAAAAATAAGTCCTAAATCTCAACCTTTTATAAGGACATGGGAGGAAGGGAGATACATAAAAAAAACAGTATACTTTGGCATCAGATCAAACTGCATTTGATTCTCAGCTCTACCAGATAATTTTTAACCTTTGTCATCTGCCATTTTTATAAGAAAGACCATTTTTACTAATACTAGAGTTGTGAGTAAGATCTATGGTATCTATAAACCATTTGGTACAGTGCTTGGCACAAAGAAGACATCCAATAAATGTTTATAGCTATTATTAACTATGATATTACTCATAGTGTATACTTACTAATTAACATTGTATATTGCTGCTGCTGCTAAGTCACTTCAGTCGTGTCCAACTCTGTGCGACCCCATAGACGGCAGCCCACCAGGCTCCCCCGCCTCTGGATTCTCCAGGCAAGAACACTGGAGTGGGTTGCCATTTCCTTCTCCAATGCAGGAAAGTGACAAGTGAAAGTGAAGTCACTCATTCGTGTTCAACTCTTTGCGACCCCATGGACGGCAGCCTACCAGGCTCCTCCATCCGTGGGATTTTCTAGGCAAGAGTACTGGAGTGGGTTGCCATTGCCTTCTCCAAATATATATTAGTAGCAATTATAAATTGTATATGCTTATCTGGGTTTGCATTTGCTTGTCAGTCACCTCCTGATTTTAATATTATGATTTATCTTTTTCTTCTGGAAAAAAGCTGCTAGGAAACTTAGACAAATTGTGAATTTCTACTTTTATGGGTGTATTCCTATGAGGAAGTGAAAAGGTGAAGCAACTGTATGTTAAATACCTAAGTCTTATCCTACTGGGATTGGAGATAACCAAAGGGATTCAGGGGAATAAGTGCTCTGACATTCATCCTTGCTTTCTTAGAGCTTGCTGTATTGTTGGGTAGAAAAACTAGCAGATAATTATCTATCATTGCCTCATTTTTATTAAATAGTGTAATGTAATATAGTGCTAGAATAATTGGAGAGGGGACCTGAGCTAGGCTTTCAAGACCCAGTGTGATTTGGATAAGTCTAGTCACCTGACTTCAGGGAGACCAACAGCATGAGTTGAAACATGAGCATGACATGGAATGAGTTTGGTGTAATTGAGGGACTCATTGAAATAAAGAATATGTCTTGGAGCAGCATGGGAATAAATAAAGTTGAATTGGTGGTGGTGTTTGAGGTCTGAGTAGTAGTGTTACCATTGTGCTCTTTATTGTGCCAAGCATTAAGCTAAGTTCTTTCATGCTTGATTTCAGTTATACCCAATGGCAAGCCCATGTGATAGGTAATGTTATTAGTCCTAATCCTCAGGTAAGGAATTATAAATCAGTTTAGATGTGAGTCAGTATGGTATGATGGTAAAGAGCTTCATCACTATAACTGGACTGCCTGGGTTTGAATGTCAGCTTTATTAATTACCAGCTGTGTGACCTTGGGCAATTACTCATCCACTGTGTTTCTGTTTATCAGTAAAACAGGGATAATAACAGTACCCAGCTCATAGGGTTGTTGAAAGGATCCAATGAGTTAAGTTTACTTTTAGATAGCCTTTGGAATATAACTCGGTATATAGTCACATGTTATTTAAGTGTTTGCTCTTAAGTAAATGACGTATGGATATCAATTTTGTGGAAGAAACAGAATCACTATATGACTACTACTTATGCTGACCATTAGTTAAAGCTCAGAGGATAATATACATAAGTAATTTATATTCATTATAGAAAAAATAGAACATGCAAATAAAAAAATTAAAAATCTTTATACTCTATTTCTCATGCATAATCATTACTTTGTATGTTCTTTCAAAATGTGTATTTATGAATGTATTATATGCCCTGATTTTCACTTAATAACAATTAGAGTTTAGAAACATGTTCTATATCAACAAATATAGCTACATTATATTTTTTAATGGTTAGTAATCCAATATAAACATATGGCATATAAAATTGAACTAATCACATACCTTTATATGCTATTTCCAGTTTCTTTTTGCTATTAAAAACAGTGCTGCAGTTTATAGAATTTATAAAACTGTCTCCTTAGGATAAGTCCTAGAAGTGTTAAGTCCTGAGACAGAATTATTCCTATTTGTCAGATACATTATATTTACATATAAAAATTTATACACACACACACACACACACACACACACATATATTACCAAACAGCCCTACAGAAACTTTTTTATAATTTCCAGTTCAATCAACAAGGTATGAGAATTGTCATCTCCCATTAACTTTGCTAGCACTAGTAATTGCCCTCCTTTTAAATAGCTTTCAGTCTAACAAAATGAAAGGGCATATCATCGTTTGAAATTGCTTTATTATTACTAGTGACCATAAAACTTCCAATATGCTTACTGAGCATTTTTTAATAAACTTTCTATTATTTCCTCCCAATTTTTTAAACAAGTTGAAATTTTATATTGAAAAGAAATTTTCCTGATTATGATAATCACCTTTTGTTTGGCATATTTTTAAAATATGTGTTTGAATATGCTTTGATTAGAATGTGATAAGGGAAAAATGAATTTGGATCCACTGGAGAGACTTTTCCTAAATTTCAAATATAGGCGTATTCTACCCTTGCTTTAAAACCTCTGACAGCTTCCCTTTAGCATGGGATAAAGTCTGCAGTCTGAAACTTGGCATGTTAGTTCCACCATGATTTAGTTCACCTGGCTTTTCTCACCTCTTTCCCAGCCACACTCTCATGAACTGGTGATATGCTAGGGCACAACAGCTGTGAGGGCAGACTGCACATCTCTTCTCAGCTCTGCCTTTAGTGATGTCACAGTGTCATGCTGGTGGCTTGAAATCAGCTGTGGAGGAGTATTTATACCATGTTATTGTTCAGTCACCCAGTCATGTCTGACTCTTTGCAACCCCATGGACTGCAGCACACCAGGCCTCCCTGCCTCTCATCATTTCCCAAGGTTTGCCCAAGTTCATGTCCATTCCAATGGTGATGCCATCCAGCCACCTCATCCTCTGATGCCCTCTTCTCCTTCTGCCTCAGTCTTTTCCAGCACTGGGTACTTTTCCAATGAATCAGCTGTTCACATCAGATGGCCAAAATACTGGAGTTTCACCTTCAACATAAGTCATTCCAACGAGTATTCAGAGTTGATTTCCCTCAAGATTAACTGGTCTGATCTCCTTGAAGTCCAAGGGACTCTCA
This sequence comes from Muntiacus reevesi, assembly GCF_963930625.1. Lineage (NCBI taxonomy): Eukaryota > Metazoa > Chordata > Mammalia > Artiodactyla > Cervidae > Muntiacus > Muntiacus reevesi. Next base: position 63,639,023 of record NC_089256.1, on the reverse strand, counting down.
GGGGTCTTCTCCAGCACCACAGTTCAAAGGTATCAATTCTTTGGTGCTCCACCTTCTTTATTGTACAGCTCTCACAACCGTATATGACCACTGGGAAGACCATAGTCTTGACTATATGAACCTTTGTCAGCAGAATTATGTCTCTGCTTTTCAACACACTGTCTAGGTTTGTCATAGCTTTCCACAGACACTGGTAAACACTAGAAATTAGTTGGGTTTTTATTTTTTCTTCCGGAGACTCAATCATTGAATATTTATCAGCATTCCACTACATAATACCCTCAATTCTAGGCATCCTAAACATCTTAACATTTCTGATCCAGTGCACCACTGAGACATGTAAGCATCTCAGGTAGGGTAGTAACCAGTTGCTCCTGCAAGCCATTATTTGGTCAACACACATCAGCAGTGTGTGGGAGAAGCAGGGAAGCGGGCTCTTTAGTGGCAGGACTCTTGCCTCTTGCCTCTGTTCTGACCAACTTGTTCTGCTCCAACATCACCCACCCTTTTTAATCACACAGAGCCTGGAGCTAATCGACCCATCTTTATGAAGTCTTAGGCCCACCCCTTGAGAGTCTTACCACTCCCTCATCCCCACCTCAAGTGGCTTATCAGAGCAGTTCCTCTAACCATATATGGTCCCTTCCTTGAGGGCCATTCTGCAAAATATAGATTTTTTCTGTATCATTTTAGTACCTCTTAAAGAATAGGATACTGTTCATATTGTTCTGTGTATTCTTGCCACTTCTTCTTAATATCTTCTGCTTCTGTTAGGTCCATACCATTTCTGCCCTTTATCGAACCCATCTTTGCATGAAATGTTCCCTTGGTATCTCTAATTTTCTTGAAGAGATCTCTAGTCTTTCCCATTCTGTTGTTTACCTCTATTTCTTTGCATTGATCGCTGAGGATGGCTTTCTTATCTCTCCTTGCTGTTCTTTGGAACTCTGCTTTCAAATGGGAATATCTTTCCTTTTCTCCTTTGCTTTTCACTTCTCTTCTTTTCACAGCTATTTGTAAGGCCTCCTCAGACAACCATTTTGCTTTTTTGCATTTCTTTTCCATGGGGATGGTCTTGATCCCTGTCTCCTGTACAATGTCATGAACCTCCATCCATAGTCCATCAGGCTCTCTGTCTATCAGATCTAGTCCCCTAAGTCTATTTCTCACTTCCACTGTATAATCATAAGGGATTTGATTTAGGTCATACCTGAATGGTCTAGTGGTTTTCCCTACTTTCTTCAATTTCAGTCTGAATTTGGCAATAAGGAGTTCATGATCTGAGCCACAGTCAGCTCCCAGTCTTGTTTTTGCTGACTGTATAGAGCTTCTCCATCTTTGGCTGCAAAGAATATAATCAGTCTGATTTTGGTGTTGGTCATCTGGTGATGTCCATGTGTAGAGTCTTCTCTTGTGTTGTTGGAAGAGGGTGTTTGCTATGACCAGTGCATTCTCTTGGCAAAACTCCATTAGCCTTTGCCTTGCTTCATTCTGTACTCCAAGGCCAGATTTGCCTGCTACTCCAGGTGTTTCTTGACTTCCTACTTTTGCATTCCAGTCCTCTATAATGAAAAGGACATCTTTTTTGGGTGTTAGTTCTAAAAGGTCTTGTAGGTCTTCATAGAACTGTTCAACTTCCGCTTCTTCAGCATCAGTGGTTGGGGCATAGACTTGGATTTCTGTGATATTGAATGGTTTGCCTTGGAAAAAAACAGAGATTATTCTGTTGTTTCTGAGATTGCATCTAAGTCCTGCATTTTGGACTCTTCTGTTGACTACGATGGCCACTCCACTTCTTTGAAGGGATTCTTGTCCACAGTAATAGATATAATGGTTATCTGAGTTAAATTCACCCAATCTAGTCCATTTTAGCTAGCTGATTCCTAGAATGTTGATGTTCACTCTTGCCATCTTCTGTTTGACCACTTCCAATTTGCCTTGATTAATGGACCTAACATTCCAGGTTCCTATGCAATATTGCTCTTTACAGCATTGAACCTTGCTTCTATCACCAGTCACATCCACAACTGGATGTTGTTTTTGCTTTGGCTCCATCCCTTCATTCTTTCTGGAGTTATTTCTCCACTGATCTCCAGTAGCATATTGGGCACCTACTGACCTAGATAGCATATTAAAAAGCAAAGACATTACTTTGCCAACAAAGGTCTGTCTAGTCCAGGCTATGGTTTTTCCAGTGGTCATGTATGGATGTGAGAGTTGGGCTGTGAAGAAAGCTGAGCGCTAAAGAATTGATGCTTTTAAACTGTGGTGTTGGAGAAGACTCTTGAGAGTCCCTTGTACTGCAAGGAGATCCAACCAGTCAATCCTAAAGGAGATCAGTCCTGGGTGTTCATTGGAAGGACTGAGGCTGAGGCTGAAACTCCAATACTTTGGCCAACTCATGCAAAGAGTTGACTCTTTGGAAAAGACCCTGATGTGAGAGGGATTGGGGGCAGGAGGAGAAGGGGACGACAGAGGATGAGATGGCTGGATGGCATCACCGACTTGATGGACATGAGTTTGAGTAAACTCCAGTAGTTGGTGATAAACAGGGAGGCCTGGCGTGCTGTGATTCATGGGGTGGCAAAGAGTCAGACATGACTGAGTGACTGAACTGAACTGAACTGAAAGAACAGAATCTAAGACCATAGAATTGGCTACCCCCACCTTTAACTTGAAGCTACCCTCAAGAAAACTTCCTTCCCTACCCTGTGCCTAAGTCCATGTGTTCTTGCTTCCTTGCACCTTCCCCTGCCCACCTGGTTGATAAGTTCCTTCTGACAGTAATCTCTTCCTTGTCTACACCCTATAAGTCTGGATAGTAATAGGACTTATCACATGAGCCACTTTAAGCAGTAACTTTGTATCCCTGAGTTTGAGCTAGCTCCAGGAGTTGGTGATGGACAGGGAAGCCTGGAATACTGCAGTTCATGGGGTTGCAAAGAGTCAGACATGACTGAGCAACTGGACTGACTGACTGTATCCTCATCAAAGAACCTTACATAGAAGGACTTAGATCATGGTTGGCTGTATGGATATACTTGAGGAGATAGTGCCACTAAGGAAACATTTTATTAAGGTGAATATTTGGAAGAAGTGTGCAAGATGACTGAAAGGAAAGAATTAAAATGGCCATTGTTAGGAAAACTGGACAGGGTATTGAAATTTTTTAGGGAAGGTCATCTAGTCATGAGGGGATAGTGAGTTCCTGGAGGTGGGTGGTAGTAATGAGGACAGAAAGAAAGAGCAGACAGTCAGCAGAACTTAGTGAAAGGTGGCCTAAGAGAAGAAAAAGTAGACAAAATTTAAATATCTTCAAGCTTCTAATTTAGAAACAGACACGGAGTCATCTGTGTAAAACCATGAACTCACAAGGAAGAGACCTAAAAAGTAAAAGTAAAAAGTTGAGTATTAGAAAATTTTTACATCTGGAAAAGGGGCACAGAAAAGGAGAAAGAGGAAAAATGATTAATGAACTAGAAAACAAATCTAAAAATTGAAGTATCCTGAAGCCTAAGGGAAGAGATTTTAAAAGAACAAATATTGTTCTAAGGATTTTAAATATTAGTCAAAGGCAAAAGAAAAAAAATTGCAAACCATCACTACCACAACAACCAAAACACCAAAGGGTAAAAGGGCTGGAACAAAAAAAAAAATGTATATATATATATATATATATATATATATATATATGTCATTGGTGTTGACAAGAAGGACATCTCTAGTAGCTTTGGAATTGACAGCTTCAGAAGTAATCGAACAGTGGAAAGTCACTGGACCACAACAATGAATCCAGTTCAAATTCCTGTGACACCTACTGACTGTATTACCTTGGGTAAATGCCTTAATATCCCAGAAATTCAGTTTCTTTTATAAAGTGAAGATAATTATTGTCCTACTTATTTTTACAGGTTTAGTGTGAGGTTCAAAAGACAGATGTTTATGAAAGTATTTTGAAAACTAAGTTTAATAAGAGTGTGAGTTTTTAATAATATTTTAATAAGAGTTACTTATTTCCATTACTATAGTCATGAAAGTGTGTTAGTCACTCAATCGTGTCTGATTCTTTGTAACCTCATGGATTGTAGCCTGCCAGGCTCTTCTGTCCGTGGGAATTCTCCAGACAAGAATACTGGAGTGGGTAGCCATTCCCTTCTCCAGACTATTGTCATAATTGGAGCCAAATGAAAGGCAAGAAGGGTTAACGTAATCCTAGGAGGGTTAATGTAAAGAAAGGTAAAGGATGAGAAGGGGAAGGAAGAGACTGACAGTACTAGAAGAAGGAATAGGGTAAAATGAAACCTTTATCTACTTTTGTTTGAAGGCACAGGGACCCTGAACATGGGTGAAGACACAAGGAGGCACTTTCAATGTGGAGGAAGGGTGATTGTTGGGGTGGGGCCCAGAGGAAATAAAGACTGTGATCTTTAGACATAAGGACAGAAATCCTCTCCTCTGAGACTGGTAGGAAGGGTGAGACATGTCAGGATGAAGATAGCATAAATAAAATTGCTCTTCTGGAGCACTCTAACCATGTGCTCATAGGATAAGGGAAGGGTGTCCAAGGAGGGTCAGGGAGTGAGTGACAACATCTGGCAGGAGAATCAGAACTATCATAGCAGAAATACTGTTTGAACTTCTGCTATGATAGTATCTCCTTATGTTGGAAACAATGCCTTGAAAGCAAATTGCAAAGTCTAACATCTATGATCTCAACCCCATGTAATCACTGAGCATTAGCTTAGTCCAAGTAGCACAACATGGCCTAATAAGAAAAAGAGTTATTCAACTCCTCTGCAGTTGAATTAGATAACAAATGTGATCATCTGGTTTTCTGAACTGAAGATTTAAGTATATGGTTGGATACAGAATTTGTATATATTTTCCAGTTTTGAAAATCCATCTTGGAGGTGAACTTTGTACACTGAAATGTTGCTTTCTCCAGGACATTTTCATGGTTTGTAAGTTGAAAGGGAGAGTCATTTTGCAAATCAGGACGGTCTTAGAAATATGAATCACATGATGCACATCTATGGTGACTTACATCTTGGATAACAAGGAACTCACATTAGGATGTAAATGTGTAAGGTAGAATTGAGATGGGATGAGAATATACCTCTATTCCAACATGGTAATTGATTGGTGCTGAGTAGTGGCTTTTTGTAGAAGTAAGTGCCTTTTCCTCTGCAGTTTGCCCCCATCAGATGTTAAGGTAAAGAATCAATTATCTTTCAATACCACACAGATTCTGTTACTTCTCTTGCAATAAAAAAAGAAGTTCTCTGGTCCCATGACTCTATCAAGTGTGGAAAAGGAAAAATGAGAGGTTTACATGGTTTACTTTGTTGGGGGAATGTGTAATTTCCTCGGTTCTATCTCACCATAGCAATTTGAAGTGATGGACAGACCAGTGTTATAGCTCAGTTTTATTTAGAAAGCAAAGGAAAATACATCCTCAAGGTGTGAGGCTGGGTCGACCCAAAAGATGCGAAGAGAAGCCCCCAGCTCAATTTTGGCTCCTCTTTTTATATGTTTTTTCCCCGCCTCCCCTGGGCTTGCCCTATGTAAATTGGGCTAGCCTGGAGGGCTGTTTGTTTTACCTGAGGTCCTTGAGGCTTCCTTTGTTCTATTTTCACGGGCTTTCCGCTTCTTTGTCTTTTAACCACCACCATCCTGGATTCCTTTTTCCTATTCTAATTATCTAACAACTTCTTTTCTTACCTGACTCTGGTTGACATCTGAGTTTGGGAATCCTACTATAACCCAGTGGTTCTCAAATTTAGCTTGTGACACATGATTATATTGAGATCAGTCCTGTGATATGTTAACTACTTATTTAAAATGGCTCAAGTCGGGATAACTGAAAACAGTAAATTTTGACACATTAAACACTGTCCAAATTTATCCTGTAATAGTATTTCCTCATCATTTATGTTCTGATATATAACTTCTTATGCAGGCAAGAATCATTATGTTAAAGTTAGAACAATGGGAACATCCATGGAATTATGCCACGTGAAGGTACCACTTGCCTGTGTGTCCAGAGGGAAAAAAAGTGGAGAACTGATGCTCTGGGACTTGATGGAGCAGTGGCCCTATAGTAATTTTAGACATCACTAAAAAATCATAAGTGGTGAATACTTTCTGCAAAGCCATATTCTCTTAATTTGATTTTGGTCGAACACATGCCTGGTTGAAGGAGTCAAATAGTTACTATAAGATTCATCTTGAAAAGCCACAGGTCTCCTGAGACTGTGGTTCTCCACCCTGTTCCCAACTTCCCTGAGACAACATTTGGGTTAAATGAATAATTGGTATTTGCCTTATGGTAATGTAAATTTTCTTCATAACTGATTCTTTTGTGTTCGGTTGTGTCTGACTCTGCAACCCCATGCACTTTACCCTCCCCCACCTCCAGGCTCCTCTCCATGGGATTTTGCCAGCAAGAGTACTACAGTGGGTTTCCATTTCCTCCTTCAGGGGATCTACCCAACCCAGGGATCAAACCTGTATCTCCTGCATTGGCAGCCAGATTCTTTACCACTGAGCCACCTGGGAAGCCCTTGTTATGCTAGTATTAATGTACCATTGGTTTGCAAAGAGTTGGACATGACTGAGCGACAGAACAAACAAAAATTAGACTTAATCATTGCCTCATATTTTGTTAGGTTTTTTCCTTAAATTGTCTGTTAGAACTATATTCCTGTCAAATGGTCAATATGTTAGGTGATTTATCAGTTTCATTTTGATTTGGGACATTCCTCCTGAACCCCTCCTTCTTTTTTGCTCCAGCCCAGACTAGTTGCTTTCTAGGCTGATACATAAGCATTGTCTGGGATTTCCTACTGCCTTAGTTCTAGAAATTTACTTTGCTTCTCTTGCTTGGTTTGACTCCCATGTCTAGTTTTTCTCCTTTATTTTCTTATTGTGGTGGTTTCTAGTAGTTTCTTGAGAAAATGAGTAAAAGGGATAAATATTTTTAAATCTTTCAGGTCTGAAAATGTTTATAATCTACCTTGACATTTGGGTAGGTGTAGAACTCTGGTGTAGAAGAAATGTATCCTCAGTATTTTGAATAACATTGCTTCACTGTATTCTAGCTTTTCAAGTTCCTATTGAAAAATTTTAAACTCTGATTGCTGATCCATCAACTATGACCTCTCTAGAAGCTTTTAGCATCTTCTTTTTATCCCTAAAGTTCTAAAATAATTGCAGTGATGAGTTCTGACATATAACTTTAGTGGTCTAGTTTGGAATCTGTAACTTTAAGTCCCTTAGGGATTGGGAAATTATAGTGATTAGTTCGTGACGGTTTCCTTCCCTTTCTTATGATTTCTCTTTCTGGAATTCCTGATTGTCAGATTGTAAGATTCTTGGATTGATTCTCTACTTTTCTTATGTTTTCTCTCCTACTTTTCCATTGTTTTGTCTTTTTATTCTACATTCTGGAAGATTTCCTCAACTGTATCTCCTAAACATCTTGTTGAAGTTTTGCTGTCATGTTTTTCAAGATTTCAAGAGCTCTTTATTGGTCTTATTTCATGGATGCAATAGTTTTCTTATCTCACTTTTAATTGCTGCTTTCTGACTTGTCTTTGTTTTCCTAAAACATTTGGTGATCTTTGGATTCATTTCATATTTTTTTTAACTTTTTATTTTGTATTGGAGTATAGCCAGTTAACAATGTTGTGATAGTTGCAATTGATCTATGAAGGGACTCAGCTGTGCATATACATGTATCCAACCTCCCCTAAACTTCCCTCCCATCCAGACTACCACATAACATTGGATAGAGTTCCATGTGCTATATGTTGCAGGTCCTTGTTGGTTATCCATTTTAAGTATAGCACAGATCACCAAGAAAGTATTGGGAGCTCTGTGTGTGTGCGTGCACACGCACGTACACATGTGGGTATGTATGCATATGCACGTGCATGTGGCAGGGATAGAAGAAGATTTTCCCTTGATAGGACTCATTGGTTATATTTCATTGGTAAACCCTCAAATGTCATTACCCATAGGTCTTTATCTTAAGCTGGCCAGTTTCTCTAGAGGGAAATCATCTAATAACTGGCCTAGAGATGAAAACCTGACTTCCATGTTTTCCAGAACTCATTATGAAATATTTCGGCTAGCAATTCTCTAAATGTGGTCTATGGAGCCCAGAGGTTTCCCAAGACTTTTATAGGGATTCTAGAGTCAAAAGTATTTTCTTCATGATACTAAGATGGTATTTGCCTTTTTCAGTGTATTTGCACTGAGGATGCAACAGCAACCGTGGGCTAAATTGCTGATATCTTAGCAGTAATCAGTGCAGATGCCCCAAACTCCACCAGTAGCCACTATATTCTTCACCACTGTACATATACAGTTTAAGAGAAAAAATACAGATGGTTTCACTTAATAAAGTTTTTGGTGAGCAATAAATGTTATTATTATTTGAATACACATCTTTCTATTGTTACCTGTGACAAAATGACAAGTATTAAAAAAAAAAACTTTTGCAGCATACCAAGTACAATGATGTCTTGAGGAAAAGCACTTGTGCAATTTGAACTACAAGCTGAACTTTCTGTTTTTCCACAAAATGCCATTTTATTTGAAAGGATCACTTACAAAGGATGGTCATTCTGATGTGGCTATTTGGCAGCCATTCTCTCACAAATGAACAAAGTAATTTTGTTGCTTCAATAGAAATAACTGATGGCATTTGTTGCAAATAACAGAATTTTACTTTCCAAAAGGAAGTTAGAAATTTGGATAACTTGTACCTTCTACCACCATAAGCTTGAAATCTTCCCCAAAGGGGACTTAGCAATGATATTCAGCAATGTGGTTGTTTGATATTGTATAATAAGATGTGCCAATATTTGGAAGATCTGATTAAGTCAGTACTAGTACTTTCCAAATGACCAATGTAGAACATTATGAAATGTTGCATGAGGAAAAGTGTAAGATAGATTAGTGGATTTTACTGTAATAGAGTCTGAAAGTTTATTAATAGGGTTTCAAATTCCATACTGCAACTTTCCTTTCAGAAACTACCATCCTATGAATTTTGGTATAGCATCAAAAAATAATCACATTTATCTAAAAAGGTTTTTAAATACTCTTGCCTTTCTAACTACATGTCTCTGTGAGGCTGGATTTTCTTGATATTCTTCTACCAAAACAGCATATGACAATAAATTAAATGGAGAAACAAATAGAATCTTTTTTAAAAAAAAAATATTACTTGTTTATTTTCAGCTGTCTTGGTCTTTGTGGCTGTGTGTGGGCTTTCTCTAGTTGCAGTGAGTGGGGACTACTCTCTAGTTGTGATGCATGGGCTTCTCATTGTGGTGGCTTCTCTTGTTGCAGAGCACAGGCTCTAGGTGTGTGGGCTTCAGTAGTTGCAGCACGTGGGCTCAGCAGTTTTGACACATGGGCTTTGGTACTCCATAGTATCTGGGATCTTCCCAGGCCAGGGATTGAACACATGTTCTCTGCATTGGGAGGTGGATTATTAACCTCTGGACCACCAGAGAAGCCCAAGAATCTATTTCATCTAAACATTAAAGAGATTTGTAAAAATATAAAGCAGTGCCACTCTTCTCACAATTTTTTTGAAAATATACTTCATAAAAATGTTATTTATATTAATGATAGACTTGCTATTATTTAAATTAATTGATAAATATTTTAAAATATTTTCAGTTGTAATTTGTGATAAAATAAATATTAATACATATAACCAATATAAACAGAAACTCTTTGAGGTCCTTGAAATCCTTAAGAATGTAAAGTGGTCCTGAGATCAAAATATTAGAGTAGTTGATGTAGACAAATACTTAATCCCCTAAGTTTTCTGTGTAGTTTTATACCCACATTCCCTGTTATGCTTAATATTCCCTAATCTAGAGTTCTTCTGATCAAATCCCCTAGTTGGTATGGAGAGGGAGGAATTTGAGAGCCTAATTTTTTATACATGATTCCAATCACCTTTTCCTCTTTCATGCTCAATGTAGCAGGATTTCTATAGCTTTTCCCCAGGAAAATAACTGGGTTTTAGCTTTCTCAATTCTACTTTGTCAGTTACCACTCAGGATTCCATTCCAAAATGTTGCCCAGCTTTCCAGGCTGATTTCACCTCTTCCCCCTTTCCTGCTCTGTGATCTTCATCTCTTGCGCAGTTCTATCACCTCTGTCCCTTCTACCTTCCATGTAGCACCTCACATTTGTGAAGCTCTATGACAGTTTTTAAATGTATACACTCTGTCTCCCCAGGTAGGTAATAGAACTTTTGAAGGCAGGACCCTGTCTCCATGTTTCCCCTCAAGTGATTCTGTCTCTGTAATCAGCTTATGCTCAGGTCATGAACCAGAAAATTCATGGTTTATTTTACTTTTTTAGACCTTATCAGGATACTTTCAAAGTTTTGCTAAGCATTTAGTAGCAATTGGGGTGGGGGGTAACACTTTTAAAAGAGACAAGAGATGCATTTTATTTTTTCTTCCAGTTTTATTGAGATATAATTGACATATAAGTTTAAGGTACACAGCATAATGATTTGACTTACATACATCATGAAATGATCATCATAATAAGTTCAGTGAACATTCATTAACTCATATAGGTACAAAACTAAAGAAGTAGAAAAAATTATTTGTGGTGAGAACTCTTGGGATTTAGTCTTAACAATTTTCATATTTAACATACTGCAGTGTTGTTTATTTTCATGTTGAACGTTACATCCTACTACCTGTATATCTTATAGCAGAGGGTTTGTACCTTTTGACTGCCTTCATATAGTTCTTTGCCCGCCCCCGCCCCCCGCCATTTCCTGCCTCTTATAACCATAAATCTGATCTTTTTCTATGAGTTAGTTTTTAAAGTGTAATTGACATGCATCTCTGCTAGTTCCTATTACAGAACATAATGATTCAATATTTCTATACATTTCAAAATGATCACCATATTTTCTAGTTACCGTGTCACCATACAAAGAGATTATATAGTAATATATTCCCCACACTGTACATTTCATATTGTTCTTGTTTATTTTGCAACTGGAAATCTGTACCTCTTAATCTTCTTCATGTATTTCATTCCTCCCTCCCCTACCCCGTCTCCTCTGGCAAGCACCACTTATTCTCTGTATCTATAACTCTGTTTCTGCTTTCTTGTTTTTTGTTTTGTTTTTTAGATTCCACATGTAAGTGAACTCATATAACATTTGTCTTTCTCTGTTTGACTTATTTCAGTTTGAGTAATACCCTCTAGGTCCATCCTTTTTGTCACAAATGTCCAGATTTAATTTTAATGGCTGTGTAATATTCCACTCTGTGTGTGTGTGTGTGTACGCACGTGCATGCATGTGTATATACAATTAGAATACACAATCTATTGATGGACACTTCAGTTGCTTCTGTATCTTGGCTATAGTAAATAATGCTGCAATGAACATAGGGGTACATATGTCTATTCTAATTACTGTTTTCATTTTTTGGGTAAATACCCAGTATTGAAATTGCTGGATTATATGGTAATTGTATTTTTAATTTTTGAGGAATCTCCGTACTGTTTTCCATAGTGGTTGTACCAATTTACATCCAATCATGTGTGAGGGATCCCTATTCTCCAACCTTGCCAACATGTTATTTGTTGTCTTACTGATAATAGCCATTTGTCTAGAGTGAGGTGATATCTCATTGATTCACATTTCCTACATTTTTAATGATGTTGAACATTTTTTCATGTCCCAGTTGCCCACCTGTGTGTCATCTTTGAAAAAATGTCAATTTAGATCTTCTGCCCATTTTTATATTGGATTGTCTATTTTTTGATGTATGAGTTCTTGGTATATTTTGGATCTTAACTCCTTGCCAGATATATTATTCACAAATATCTCCTCCCATCCAATAGGTGGTCTTTTCATTTTTTTGATAGTTTTCTTTGCCATACAAAATCTTATTAGTTTTATATAGTCCCATTTGTTTTTGTTTTTTTTGCTTTTGTTTCCCTTACCTGAGAAGATATAGCCCCTAAAATATTGCTAAAACCAATGTCAGAGAGCATACTGCCTATGGTTTCTTCTAGAAGTTTTATGGTTTCATTTACATTTGAATCTTTGATCCATTTTGAATTTACTTTCAAATGAGAGTAATCCATTTTGTTTCTTTGCATGTAGCTATCTAGATTTTTCAACACTATTTATTTAGGAGACTATCTTTTCCCCATAGTATATTCTTTCCTCCTCTGTCATAGTTTAATTGTTCATATAAGTGTGTACTCATTTTTGGGCTCTCTTATTGTGTTCCACTGATCTATATTGTCTGTTTTTGATCTGTTCCATTGATCTGTATTGTTTGGTTTTGTGCCAACACCCTGCCATTTTGATGACCAGCTTTGTAGTACAGTTTGAAATCTGGAAGCATGATACCTCCAGCTTTGTTCTTTTTTCTCAAAATTACTTTGGCTGTTTAGGGCCTTTTGCATTTCTTTGCAAATTTTAGAATTATTTACCCTAGTTATGTGGAAATGTTATGAATATCTTGATAATGATTGCATTTAATCCTAAAATTGCCTTCAGTAGTGTGGCAATTTTAACAATATTAATTTTCCAATATACGAACCCAGTGAATCTTTCCATCTCTTTGTGTTGTCTTCAGTTTCTTTTATCAGTGTCTTATAGCTTTCCAAGTACAGGTCTTTTACCTCCTTAGTTAGAGTTATTCCTAAATATTTTATTCTTTTTGATGCAATTGTAAATGGGATTGTTTTCTTAATTTCTCTTTCTGATAGCTTGTTGTTAGCATATATAAATGCAACAGATTTTTGTATATTAATCTTGTATCCTGCAATTTACAGAATTCATTGATAGGTTCTAATAGTTTTTTGGTGGCATCTATAGGATTTTCCATATATGTACCCTGTCTTCTGCAAATACTGATAGTTTACTTCTTCCTTTCCAATTTGAATTCCTTTTATCTCTTGTCTGATTGCTATAGCTAGCACTTCCTAAACTATGTTTTAAAATGTGGCAAGAGTGGATACCCTTATCTTGTTCCTGATCTTAGGAGATGCTTTCAACTTTTCATCACTGTGTCTGATGTTAGCTGCAAGCTTGTCATATATGACCATTGTTATGTTGACAAAGTTGTCAACCCACTTTAAGAGTTTGTATCACAAATAGATGTTGAATTTTGTCAAAAGATCTTTTTTGCAGTGAGATTAGCACATGATTATTCTTGAATTTGTTAATGTGATGTAGCACATTGATTTGTGGCTATTAAAACATGCTTGCATCCCTGGGATAAATCCCATTGATCATGGCGTAGGATCCCTTTCTATATATTGCTGAATTCAGTTTGCCAATATTTTGTTGAGGATCCTTATGCAATGTCCTTCTTTATCCTGTGTTACAATTTTTGTTTTAAAGTCTATTTTACATAATGTATTACTTACCCAGCTTTCTTTTTATTTCCACTTGCATGGAAAACCTTTCTTCATTCCCTCATTTTCAGACTGTGTCTTTAGATCTGAATGGAGTGTCTTATAGGCAACGTATATATGGTGTTGTTTTTTTATCCATTCAGCCATCCTATGTCTTTTGGTTGGGTCACTTAGTCCATTTACATTTAAAGTAATTGATTGCTATGGACTTGTTGCAATTTTTTATAATATTTTTTGAGTTTTCTAGTTCTTTTTTGCTACTTTCTTCTTTTGCTCCCTTTCCTTATGATTTGATGACTATTTTTGGTGTTATATTTAGATTCCTTTCTCTTTTGGGTGTGTATGTATCTTTGCTTGATTTTGGTTTGTGGTTACCATGAGTTTGAGATATATATATATATATATATATATATATATACACACATATATATACACACATATATGCATATGTATACATACATATATATTACATGCTTATTTTATGTAATCAGCTTATTTGCTGATTTCTTAAGTTTGAACACATTTTACCAACTTGACATTTTTATCCCCACCAGCATTTACTATTTTGATAACATATATAAAAAATTTTTACTTTGTGTATCACTTAAATACTTACTGAGGATATGGATTATTCTGCTACATTATTTTACCACATTTTAGTCTTCCTACTAGGTTTATATTTGGTTTCCAGTAAAATTTTTTCTTTTGTAATTTTCATATTTCTAGTTATGGCCTTCTCTTCTTTGCTTAGAGAATTTCCTTTAGCATTTCTTGTAAAGCTCAATTGGTGGTGCTGAACTCTCTTAACTTGCTTTGACTTTTCTGTAAAACTTTTGATCTCTCCATCAAATCTGAATGAAAGTCTTATTGGGTAGAGTATTCTTGATTGTAGGTTTTCCCCTTTCATTACATTTAATATATTGCTATACTTCCTTCTGACTTGCAGAGTTTCTGCTGAAAAGTCAGCTGATAACCTTATGAGACTTCCCTTGTAAGTGACTTGCTTTTCCCCTAATGATTTTAGTAGTCTCTCTTTTCTTAAATTCTTGCCATTTTATTTACAAAGTGTCTTGTGTGTTCTTCTTTGGGTTGATCCTGTTTGGGACTCTGTGATTCATGGGCCTGCACATCTCTTTCCTTTTTCAGGTTAGGGAAATTTTCAGTTGTTATGACTTCAGTTATGTTCTCTGACCCTTTCTCTCTCTCTCGCTCCTCCTTCTGAGACTCCTATAATGCAAATATTAGTACATTTGATGATGTCCCAGAAGTCTCTTCAATTGTCTTCATTTCTTTTTATTTATTTATTTTTTTTCTGTTCATCTTCAGTGATTTCCACTGCTTTAGCTTCCGGCTGACTCATGCATTCCTGTGTATTATATTATCTACTGTTGATTCCTTCTAGTGTGTTTTTTACTTCAGTTGTTATATTATTTAACTGTTTGGTTCCTTATATTTTCAAAATTTTTATTAAAAAATCCTAAGTCCTTACTTTCTTCATCCATTTTTCTTCTGAGTTCTTTGAACATCATTACTATCATTACCTTGAACTCTTTATTGGTTGGATTTCATATCTGTACTTCACTTAGGTCTTCTGGTGTTTTATCTTGTTCCTTCATTTGGAACATAATCACCTCATTATGCCTAATATTCCATTTTTATTTTGATGTATTTGGTTGACTGGTTATGTTTCCTCTTCTTAGAGAAGTATCCTTTGGAAGGAGACATCCTATGTGTTCCAGCAGCACACTTTCTTCTGTCACCAGAGCTGTATGCTCTAGGGATGTCCCTTATGTGGGCTGTGTGGGTCCTTCTGTTGTGGAGGGCTGACTACTGTGACTGACCCCTGGTCTAGTTGGTTACCCTGCCTGATGTGAAGTGGCTGCATACAGAGCCCTGAGGTGTTCTGGGGTTAGTGCTGGTGGGCAGAGCCAGGTTCTGGGGTGGATTGTTGTGTGACCAGGAGTCTCAGATCTAGTGTTGGCCACTGATGGGTGAATCAGCTTCCTAACATGGCTGGCTGCAGGGCCTTCAGTGTCCTTAAGCTCATGCCACCCTGCTGGTATGTGGGGTTGAATCCCAGGGCAACTGGCTGGGTGGCCCAAGATGTCTAGGAGCTGGTGCCAGTTGGCTGGTGGGTGCCAGCTGGCTGGTGGGTGAGCTTAACATTGCAAACTGTTGGCCTGCAGTGGTCCTGGACCTTCTGTTTACCTGCCGATTGGCAGGGTCAGGACCCACTGGATCCCTGGGCTGTTCTTGCCCACTGATGGGTGAGGTTTGTCTTGGGGCTAGTGCTATCCTACTGTTGGGCAGAGTCAGGGCCCAGGGTCTCTGGCTGCAGGGACCAAGCATCCCAGAGCTGGAGTCAGCCTGCTGATGGGCAGGACTAAGTATCTGCTTGCCTAGTTGTTTGCCCTGAGGTGTGCCAGTACTGGTGCTAACAGGCTGGTAGGCAGGGTCAGATCCTGGTACTGATACCCTACAAGGAGGATTCCAAAACTGCGCTTCTTAGTACCAGTGTCTTTGTGGCAGAATGAGCTTTCAGAATGACTGCCAATACTATCTATGTCCCCAAGGTGAGCTTCAATTGCTTCCTACCTCTCTGGGAGGCTCTGCAAGTTCAGCACATGGGTCTTACTCAGACTTCTTTCAAATGACTGCTTCTGCCCTGAGTTTTGGAGGGTGTGAAATTTTGTGGGTGCCCTTTAAGAGCGAGGTCTCTATTTTCCACATCCCTCTGGGTTTTTTGAAAGAAAGCCACATTGGCCTTCAAAGCCAAATGACCTGGGGGCTCCTCTTCCTGGTGCAGGACCCCTGGGCTGAGGAGCCCAACGTGCAGCTTCAACTCCTTCTTAGGGAGAACCTCTGCAATTGTGTGGGTTGCCCATCCCACATTATGGGCCTGGACCATGCCATGTCTCTCCTCCTCCTACCCATCTTACTATGGCTCCATCTTTATCTTTAGTTGTAGAATATCCTTTCTTTCAAGCTTCTTGTCTTTCTCATCAATAGTTACTCCATAAATAGTTAATTTTATTGTGCCCATGGGAGGAGGTGAGCTTAGGGTCTTCCTACTCTACCATCTGGGACACCTGGGTTACACTTTTTAAAAAAAGGGAAGAGAGAAAGATGAAAGACTGTGATTTCCAAAAGAACAGTGCTCTATAATACCCAGATATTATTCCAAAAAATCCTAATTTTTGTATAATACAGGTGTCTCAAAGGCAAGGCTGCTGGTGTGGTTTCTCAGTTTGTTTAGTGTATGAAGGTGCCTGACCAAGGAACAGGCAAGGAACACCTTTTTATTCACTCCTAAGATCCTTTCTTCTAATTGGCCACTCCAGAGGGGAACATTTTTTTAAAATTTATTTAAGTATAGTTGATTTGCAATGTTGTATTAATTTCTGCCATACAGAAAAATGATTCAGATATATATATATTATTATTCATATTCTTTTCCCTTATGGTTTATCACAGTATATTGACTACAGTTCCCTATGTTACAGAGTCAGACCTTATTGTTTATCCATCCTATATATACTGGTTTGTACCTGCTAATCCCAGACTCCCAATCCTTCCGTCCCCACCATACTTTCCCCTTGGCAACCACAAATCTTTCTGTTTTACAGATAGTTCATTTATGTCAAGTTTTAGATTCCACATATAAGTGATAAAATATGGTATTTGTCTTTCTGTTTTATGTCAGTTACCATGATAATCTCTAGGCCCACCATGTTCCTGCAAATAGCATTGTTTCATTATTTTTTATGGCTGAGTAACATTCATTTTGTGTGTGTGTGTGTGCACGTGTGTGTGTGCGTGTGTGTGCAAGTATGTGTGTGTGCATGTGTGTGTGCATGTGTGTGTGTGTGTGTACCGCGTCTTTACCCATCCGTCTGCTGATGGACGTTTAGGTTGTCTCCATGTCTAGGCTATTGCAAATAGTACTGCTATGAACACAGGGATACATGTATCTCTTCAAATTACACTTTTGTCTTGGATATATGCTCAGGAGTAGGATTGCTGGATCACATGACAACTCATAGGGTAACATTTTTGAAATCATCTGCCCAGAGAATAGCATCTTTTCCTAATTATTGCAAAGTACCTTAGAGGTAGTCCCATTGCAAGATGAATCCTGCACTGAAAGTCAGAAGAAACAAGATGTAAACAATGGGCTCATCCCCTGGTGCATAAAGATTTGGAGAGGTTATTGGAAAGGAATAGGAGGGATAAAGCAATATTATAAATACTTCAGAGGAATTGTAGAAGGAATGGATGTTATTTAACTTGGAAAACAGAAGAGAGCACATATTAAAAGATGTTTAAAAAATAAGAGATGAACTCTTTCAAAGAATAGAATGACTGGTTGCTCTTTAATTTTATCCCAAGGGGATCAATAGTGTTTTATTGGAAAAACAGAATCACTTCCTGGCAATAAAGACTATCATCAACATTAGTAGCTGTGGCAGATTCTCTTTAAGAGACTTTATAAAATGAGATGTATTCCCACATGGGAAGAGTGTTAGTTGACTCCCCTTTAGATATTACAGGATTAACTAAAAGTTTCTAAATATAAAAGTTTTGTAGTTGTTGTTCCTTTTGGTTGAAAAGGAAGTATGGGAAGCCCTTGATTTTCATAGACACTTAGATCTTGAGTTCTCCAGTGGGGAGATTCCCAAGTGCCCAAAATTCCCATGCAGAGAACTGCTGATGATGTTGAGAGTGGTGGGTCTATGAATCAGGAGATTACTTATACTAGTATAAAAATCTCTTTGCAAAAATGTTCCAGTCTTCTTCCTTTCTGTTCCCTTACCTTTCTTTTCTGATAGTCAAAATTTGGTTTCTGGTACAGGCTTTTTTGCTTGAACGTATATTAAGTTGTTAACTACTGTAATTACTATGTTAATTTCCTGCTCTGGGCACACAGTGTTCTTTTCTGTTTCCAGTATATACTTCCTACTTGTTCTTACATTCATTTATTCTTATATTCATTTAACAAATATTTGCTAGAGCTGTGTATGTATAAGTAATGGGCTGGTCATTGAGGATTAACTGGTAAACTAAA
Source organism: Muntiacus reevesi (assembly GCF_963930625.1). Classification (NCBI taxonomy): domain Eukaryota; kingdom Metazoa; phylum Chordata; class Mammalia; order Artiodactyla; family Cervidae; genus Muntiacus; species Muntiacus reevesi. The sequence continues at coordinate 63,620,524 of NC_089256.1, read as the reverse complement.
TATGACCCTTACACTCAAGAATGTCTCACTTTAGAGGAAAGATAGGCAAATAAACAAAACTACTTCCCACATCAGATGCTTATATCCTAAAATGGTTTCCTGCATATGTCAAATAGCAAGATTCTATCTAGTACACCCACCTAGACACTGACTTTGTTTACAAATATGATTTTTCTCATTTATTACTTTATGTACACAGTGTATGTATATGTGCACACACACATATATATTGAGTGTGTGTATATACATATATACATAGTGTGCATATTGCTATCATCTATATCTATCTTGTTCCCAAACTAAATTTTAGACTAATTAGTAACTAACATTTATTGGTACTAAATGCTTGGTGCTGTGCTAAGTACTTTATATATAATCATGTTATTTATTCCTCATAGCAATCTCTGAGTGTTGGTTATCCCCATTTGCATATGAAAAACCAAGCACTCAGAGGTTAGGTAACTCGCCCAAGACTATAGAGCTAATAAGCTGCAAAGCCATGATTTGAACCCAGAAATCTGACTTCAAGGTTACAAAGAACTTTAGCTTATTTTATCCCCTCTGATCCCTGCCATGCTCTTTCCAGCAATCGGGGATTTTGTTCTCATTTCAGAGATGAAGACCTTCATGGTTTTGTTGACTGAGGGATATTGTTTTTGGAATTTTACTTTTGCAAGGACAAGATGATACTTGCCGGTAATATTTAGGGCATAATATAATTTTAATGTTCAGTTGTGAGTGTATATGTGCATGTGTGTGTGTTCAGTCGCTTAGTCTTATCAGATTCTTTGTGACCCCATGGACTGCAGCCTGCCAAATTCCTCTGTCCATGGAATTTTTCCGGGCAAGGATATAGGAGTGGGTTGCCATGCTCATGTCCAGGAGATCTTCCCAACCCAGGAACTGAACACGCATCTCCTGCATTGCAGGCAGATTTACTGCTGAGCCATACCAGGAGAGCCCCTGTGAGAGTTTGTGATGTGAAAGTCACTCAGTCGTGTCTGACTCTTTGTGACCCCATGGACTAAACAGTCCATGGAATTCTCCAGACCAAAATACTGGATTGGGTAGCCATTCCCTTCTCCAGAGGATCTTTCCAACCCAGGAATTGAACCCAGGTCTCCCACATTCCAGGTGGACTCTTTACCAGCTCAGCTACCAGGGATGAGTTTCAGTTTAGTCACTCAGTCATGTCCGACTCTGTGACCCCATGAACTGCAGCACTCCAGGCCTCCCTGTCCATCACCAACTCACAGAGTCCACCCAAACCCATGTCCATTGAGTCGATGATGCCATCCAACCATGTCATCCTCTGTCATCCCCTTCTCCTCCTGCCCTCAGTCTTTCCCAGCATCAGGGTCTTTTCAAATGAGTCAGCTCTTTGCATGTTGTGACCGAAGTATTGGAGTTTCAGCTTCAGCATCAGTCCTTCCAATGAATACCCAGGACTGATCTCCTTTAGGATGGACTGGTTGGATCTCCTTGCAGTCCAAGGGACTCTCAAGAGTCTTCTCCAATACCACAGTTCAAAAGCAGCAATTCTTCAGCGCTCAGCTTTCTTTATAGTCCAACTCTCACATCCATACATGACCACTGGAAAAACCATAGCCTTGACTAGATGGGAAGAGTTTAGTTGTTGCTAAATACATCCAGAGCATTAGGAGAGCAGCAGGATGATGGCTCCTTGAAGGCTGTCACCTTTAGATGCTCCCTCAGTTTATCTAATCCTAACTCCAAGTCTGAAGAGCTGACAGCCTAAGGACAGAATTTAGGGGGCAGGCAGATTTGCTTACATGACAATGCTCAACTCATAAACTTTGCCTTTGCTAAATTGGTTTTCCTTTCAGTTTTTGTAGTTCTTATATTTTGATAAATATTTATCAAATGTTGAAACAATTGCCATCCTTCCAGTTAATCTAGATTTGAGACTTTTGACTCATTCCTAGACTTTCTCCATCCCATCTCATTCAAATCCCTCCCAATTCCTATAGCTGCTTCCTTTGTAAAAGGTTTTGAGTTCCTTAGTACTCAGTTCTTTCATATCTGTTCTCAGTATGTTATGCATGCTTATAGGTAATGAGAAGAAAATATAGAATGAAGGCTTTCATTGGCATAGGTGACAGAATTTGTTGTTTAGTTGTTCAGTCCTGTCTGACTCTTTGCAACCCTAGGGACTGCAACATGCCAGGCTTCCCTGTCCTTCACTATCTCTCAGAGTTTGCTTAAATTCATATCCATTGAGTCAGTGATGCTATCCAACCATCTCATCCTCTACTGTCTGTCCCCTTCTCCTCCTGCCTTCAATATTTCCCAGCATCAGGGTCTTTTCCAATGAGCCAGCTCTTTGCATCAGATGGCCAAAGTATTGGAGCTTCAGCATCAGTCCTTCCAATAAGTATTCAGGGTTGATTTCCTTTAGGATTGACTGGTTTGATCTCCTTGCAGTCCAAGGGACTCAAGAATTTTCTCCAATACCACAGTTTGAAAGCATCAATTCTTTGGCCCTCAGCCTTCTTTATGATCAAACTCTCATATCCATACATGACTACTGGAAAAACCATAGCTTTGACTATATGGACCTTTGTTGGCAAAGTGACAGAATAGTGGACAACTATTTTCCTGTATTTAAAAAATCTTTATTATGAATATATACTTAGTAATAATTTTCAAATAATATCACTGAAGTTATATGTTAATACTAATGGTACAAAATAAACAGTATTTTAAATCAGACTGTCTTACACTTAACTGATGCTATTTACCTGGGATAATGAAGCAGTCCTATTGTAAATGGCAAATCACTTGCTCAAAGAGAATTAGACTTTGAATAAATGAGATTTTACTGTGTTTATGTACCATAGGCTTCTGAACTAAGAGTTAGAAGGTAGATCCTTGGTAATATCTAGCAAAACCCCTTCCCCACCACCTGCTACAGTGTCTCTTTTACATGTTGAAAGGGGTGATATTATGGACTCAATAGTGCCTCCTCCATTCATATGTTGAAGTCTTAACCACCAGCACCTCAAAATGTGATTGTACTTGGAGATAGGGCCATTAAAGAAGGTATTAAGTTAATATTACACCATTAGAGTGGGTTCTTGTCCATTCTGACTGGTATCTTTATAAGAAGAAGAGGCTGAGACATATAGAGGCACACCAGGATTGTGCATGCACATAGGAAAGGCCATGTGAGGACACAGCAAGAAGATGTCGAAAGGCCTCAGAAGAAACAGTCCTGTTGACACCTTGATTTTGGACTTCTAGTTTCCAGAGCTGTGAGAAAATAAATTTCTGTTGTTTAAGCCCCCCAGTCTGTGGTATCTTATTTTGGTAACCCTGGTAAGCTAATGCAAACTAAAACTCTGGCCTTTAGTTCAACTTCTCCAGTGACAGAAAACTTTTGACCTCTCTAAGCAACCCAATTTGGCCTATATTTGACCTATATTAACTATTTTATAGGGCTTTCTAGTATTGAGCTATAATTTTCTGTCTTGTAACTTCTTCCCATGGAACTTATTTCTGACTAGAGTCACATTAAATCTGTTTTTGTTTTTTCTTTTCTTTTTTTTTTTTTTTTAACAAATGATGTTTTCAAATATCTGAAGGTAATTATTTCCCTATATGACTTGTTTTTTCCCCAGAAACATTCCCCACCCCCAATTCTTTTTTTTTTTTTTTACACAAATGATGTTTTCAAATATCTGAAGGTAATTATTTCCCTATATGACTTGTTTTTTCCCCAGAAACATTCCCCACCCCCAATTCTATTGTTTTCAAGCCCTGCCTTCCTGATGATCATGTTCTTTTCAATCTTGTGGATACTCCATCTGTGCCTAGTTGCTCATCGTGTCTGACTCTTTGTGACAGTGTGGACCATAGCCCGCCAGGCTCCTCTGTCCATGGGGATTCTCCAGGCACAAATACTGCAGTGGGTTGCCATGCCCTCCTCCAGGGGATCTTTGAGGACACATAGAAAAAGTTTCCAGGTGGTATATTTTGATCACTAATGTGCCAAATTAGGACTTCCCAGGTGGCACAGTGGTAAAGAATGGTAAAGAATCTGCCTAACAATGCAGAAGACACAAGAGACAAAGTTTCAATTCCTGGGTCAGGAAAATCCCCTGGAGAAGAGAATGGCTACCCACTCCAGTAATCTTGCTGGGGAATCCATGGAGAGAGGAGTCTGGTGGACTATATAATCCATGGAGTCACATGGAGTCAAACCCAACTGAGCACTCAAGCACGTGTGCATGTAATGTGCCACAGACCTATTTCTTTTAGGTAGGATGAAATTTATGGTAAAAGAGGGAACCAGTAGTTTGAAACATCTTTTTTTTTCCTTAGATGTCTAAAACAGAAGTAATCACACATTTAAGGTAGAAACATGGAGAATTAGTACCATGACTCCTTGTTGTTCAGTTGCTAAGTCATGTCTGACTCTTTGTGACCCCATGGACTATAGCACTCCAGGCTTTCCTGCCCTTCACTATCTTCTGGAGTTAGCTCCAACTCATGTCCATTGAGTCAATGATGCCATCCAACCATCTCATCCTGTGTCGCCCCCTTCTCCTCCTGCTCTCTGTCTTTCCCAGCATCAGGGTCTTTTCCAGTGAGTCAACTCTGCATCAGTTGACTAAAGTATTTGAGCTTCAGCTTCAGTATCAGTCCTTCCAATGAGTTTTCAGGGTTGATATCTTTAAGATTGGCTGGTTTGATCTCCTTGCTGTCCAAGGGACTCTCAAGAGTCTTCTCTAGCACCACAGTTTGAAAGCAATACTTTGGCACTCGGCCTTTATGGTCCAACTCTCACATCTGTATATAACTACTGGAAAAACCATAGCATTGACTATACAGACCTTTGTTGGCAAAGTCATGTCTCCAGTTTTTAAGATGCTGTCTAGGTTTGTCATAGCTTTTCTTCCAAGGAGCAAGTGTCTTTTAATTTCATGGCTGCAATCCCCATCAGCAGTGATTTTGGAGCCCAAGAAAATAAAGTCTGTAACTGTTTCCATTATCTCCCATCTATTTGCCATAAAGAGATGGGACTGGATGCCATGATCTTTGATTTTTTCAATGTCTAGTTTTAAGCCAGATTTTTCAGTCTCCTTTTTCACTTTTATCAAGAGGTTCTTTAGTTCCTCTTCATTTTATGCCATTAGGGTAGTATCATCTACATATCTGAAGTTGTTAATATTCTTCTGGCACTCTTGATTCTAGCTTGTGATTCATCTAGCCTGGCATTTCCCATGATGTGCTCTGCATATAAGTTAAATAAGTAGGGTGACAATATACAGCCTTGATGTACTCCTTTCCCAATTTTGAACCAGTCCATTGTTCCCTGTCTGGTTCTAACTGTTGCTTCTTGATCTGCATTCAGGTTTCTCAGGAGGTAGGGAAGGTGGTCTGGTATTCCCATATCTTGAAGAATTTTCCACAGTTTTGTTGTGATCCACACAGTCAAAGGCTTTAGCATAGTGAATGAAGCAGAAGTAGATGTTTTTTCTGGAATTCTCTTACTTTTTCTATGATCCAGCTGATGTTGGCAATTTGATTTCTGGTTCCTCTGCCATTTCTAAATCTAGCTTGTACATCTGGATGTTCCCGGTTCATGTACGGTTAAAGTGGTGTTAAAGTGCTACACTCAATATGCCAGCAAATTTGGAAAACTCCGCAGTGGCCACAGAATTGGAAAAGGTCAGTTTTTATTCCAATCCCAAAGAAGGGCAATGCCAAAGAATGTTCAAATTACTGTACAATTGCACTCATTTCACATGCTAGCTAGGTAATGCTCAAAATCCTTCAAGTCAGGCTTCAACAGTACATGAACCATGACTCCTTACTACAAGGCAGAACTATCACTGTGTGCTTGCAGACAGAAACCTACTTTTCTCTACCATCTGTAGCTTGACTTTAAATTTTACTTAAGGATAATTAATATATTTTGTGATATGTTTAATATTAAAAGTAATTTTTAAAATATAAAATTATATATAATTTTAGAAGTAATTCTAATAACCATGATATTAATTTCTTTTTTGTAATTTTTGAGAATTCATTTAAAAATATTTATCATCTATCCATTTATTATTGACGTATAATTGTCCTATAACACTATTTGTTCCAGTGTACAACATAACAATTCAGTATTTCTATATGTTGCAAAATGATCACCATAATAATTCTAGTTATTATCTGTTACTATACAAAGTTATTACAATATTATTGACTATATTCCCCATGCTGTGCATTTCATTCTGGTGACTTATTTTATAACTGGAAATGTGTACCTCTTAATCTTCCTTACCCATTTCACTCCTCCCCCGACCTTTCTCCCCTCTGGCAGCCACCTCTTCATTTACTATATCTATGAATCTGTTTCTGTTTTCAACAAATATTTATTTAGTCTCTATCACATGGCAAGATTAGTTTGGGCTAGGGGGATAGTTTAGAAATCACATGTATCACTAATCAGCAATTCAGTCAAATTATCATGCCTGTTGCATTTATACTGTTTGCATCTCCTTTGACAAATGGTAACACAATAATGTATTTTAAAATTAGCCCCCTATGGTCTGGGGTTCAGGGTTGTCCCAGAAAGTGCTAGGAGTATGAAGAGAAAATGAGAAAGGTGGCCAGACATGTGCCCCAGTAAGAATTAGGAGAGGGTGCTTTAGAAGAGTAAGCTTTGTGGATTCACCCACACTGAAAGGAGGAACAGTTCCAAAGATTGGTCTTTTTATAAGGTACCAACTTTGTTTGATTAGTCCAGGGGTTTGAAAGTGATCTGACCCTGTAGATCAAAGGCTTTTAATAACTATACCTTCAGAAGCAGACATGAGTACTTCAGATAAGAATAAGAATGGCAACAAAAGTAACAACAGCAGCACTAATAGCAATAACCTCAGTACTAATAATAGTTGTATGAAAATTTATCACCCTCTAGGCACTGTTTTAAGTGCTGTACCCTCAAATTCATTTACTCGGACAAACATTTACTGAATGCCTATTATATACAAAATGCTGTGAACAAAATATACAAAAGCCTCTGTCCTTAAGTTTATCTTAGTGAAGAGGTATTTTTTTTTCATTTTTATTAATCAAGGACCCAGAATAGGTCCCAGTGAGAAAGTGAGATTTAAGCAAATACTTGAAGGAGAAGCCACATTGGCAGGCAGGTCTCTAGAGCAGGGGAGGGTTCCAGGTGATGGAAACAGTAAGAGCAGAGACCTAAGTGCAGGAGTGTGCTTTTTGTGGTCCAGGAGCAGTGGATCTGTGTGGCTGAAGCTGCTTGAGTGACTGAGGGGAAAGTGGAAGGGTGTCAGCAGAGCCGGACAGAGCAGCATGGAGGACGTTGTAAGCCATTGTGAGGACTTGAACTTTTACTCTGGATTAAATGTGGAGTCTTTGCATGATTTTGATCAGAATAGTGACTTGGTTTGACCAAGTATGAATAGGATGACTCTTGGCAGTCATGTAGAGAATGGATCTGTGGGATTGGAAGACTGATTGGGAAACTAGAGATGGTAGTGACAAGCATGGAGGTAATGGAGAGTGGTCAAATTCTAAATGTATGTTGAAGGACAAAGGGATTAACTTACCTGAGGTTATGAAGCTAATAAAAGGCTGAATGGGAAATTGGACACAGGCAGTACAGACTCAAAGATAATTCTGATACACAGACTAACCTGACCAATAAAAAGAGATGATAAGAAGATAGGCATCAACTCAGTAAAAGGCAGAGCTTTCTGACTATTACACCTGTAAGGCAGTGATGTTCTGTGATTAGAGGGGTGTAACATGAAACTAGAATGCTGTTTGTCTTTGACAGTAAGGAAGATTCATGCATTGGGGATAGGGAATTATAAAACGACTCTGAATCCCTCTCTAACTCTAATGTTCTCTAATCCACATACAAAATGACAAAGTTTATTGTTTGTCAGTAGAAGTTAACAACTCTAATAATTACTACTATTTTAAAAACCATTTTCTTGCCTTCATCTCATATACTAAGATGTAAACAATACTTGATTTGGCCTCTATCCTTAAAGAAAGGGTAAAACCTGATATATCTGCTAAACCTCTGTTGTGACTCAGAATGAACCCATGGAAATTGCCCTTTTAAATGCACATTTGAAATATCTGTGTATTTGCTGTGTCAGTACTACTACTAGGCAGTTCAGAGGAGATAAATTAATAAAATAATAGATGGTGGTCTCAGGTTAGGATTCTCCAAAATCATTGCAAAACATCCTTCAATACTCCTCTGGGGGTGTTGGCTAATAGTTCATATATTTCAGGTGCTGTGTTCTGACTCTGTGTATTGATGGAATATCAACAGTGGAATATTGTGTTTGAGTTTCTGTTTATGAAACAGACACAGCTGTATTCCTGCTTATAGTTGTGGGTTGATGTGCTGGGAGGTAATACAAAGATATGACTTCATCTAAATATTTTAAAATATTCTTTAGCATAATATCCAAGTGTTCTGAAGAAACTCCTTCGGGATATGATACATCCCACTGCAAGCAATGGTTGGCAAGTCTATACAATCTACTATCTACTCCCAGTGCATTCAGCAGACAGGAAATGTGGAAAACAGGGAGAAACATTTTGGAATATTTCTGATTGTACTAAGAAAATATGGGGAGAATAGATGAATGCATGATGTTTGGTGGAATAGGAATATGAGGAAGCAAAATGAAGTTGAAGTAGATCCTGGCAATTGACAAAGGAGATGCGAGGGCCCCTACTTTGGATGAAAGTTTCTTGAAATTCAACCCATCATTGAAGGTGGAAAATTGTAGGTTAATATGCTTTACTAGAATCTGGATATATCTGGAGTCCTACTGACTAGTCTTCTCAAAGGAGGAAAACTAAACCCAAAAATAACAAAGAAAAAAATATTCCTTCCCCACTACATATGAAGTGGAATCTTGGATAGTGTCCCTATTGGACTGGATTCTGATCTTAAAAGGAAATTCCCAGGTGGCGCTAGTGGTAAAGAACCTGCCTGCCAATACAGGAGAGGTAAGAGACACGGGTTCAATCCCTGAGTCTAGAAGATCCATTGGAGGAGGGCATGACAACCCACTCCAGTATTCTCCAAAATCTTATGGATAGAGGAGCCTGGTGGGCTACAGTCTATAGGGTCACAAAGAGTCTGACATCACTGAAGTGACTTATCACACATGCTGCTCTCAAAAAGTAAACCTGGTTCTTCTTTATACTGGTGGTGGTAGGGTGTGTGTGTAAGTACTTTCATCATGCAGATGTTCTAACATATAACAGAGAGAGCCATTAGTTACATGAGGCAATTTACCAGCCTACTATAGAGCATAAGTTCAGATCTTAATGGTGACTTCTTCTCATTTGCGCTGTTTGAATGGTATATCAAAGGAAGAGAATCTCAAATAAGTTGTCTAAATTTAGTAAAGAAACCTCTTCTCCCTGGTGGTTTTGCTTTATATTTCTTTTGGAGCACCATAGATATAATAGGTAGCATTAAGAAATCCAGGGCTGATACTGTACTTTGTGAAAAGCTGTGACTTTCATTTCAGATTTTGTTTGATACTAGCAACGGATGTCTGAACCATGAAACAAGACCATATCGATCTTACCTCTTAGAATGTAAAATTGCACTCCTACTTGGACTCTTGCTGTTTAATTCATAGTGCAATTTTAATGAGTTCTTTTTTTTTTTCTGTTTTCTTCATGTGTAGCAAGCAACTTACATATTCTATTAGAATTTTAAGTCAACTTTTATAATTCCCAAATATTAATTGTGGAAAAGTTTTGCTTTGTAAATGTGTACATGTAGAGAACTAGCACCCCCTAGTGTATTAACTGACCCCAAATACTTGGTTTGGCATTTAATAAGCTAATAACAACAAACCCGAATGTGTCCTAATGGACAGGTTATTTGTTAACTTTTATCACTGCCATTATGACATAACTTGTTTAGGCACAGGGCAAGCATGTTTTTAAGTTAATAAAAGTCATCAATAGGCTAAAAGGATGAAAGTCACATTTCAGATGTTGAAACTAAAATTAGATAACCATTGTTGGCTATTTGAACTGTTGGTGATATTTTAAGGTTGTAAAATAAAACAGTAATCCTTGGTCATGTTGTTAATTTTCTAAATTCTCTTTCTTTTGAAAAATTTCAGCAACATACTTACATGTTTATGGAAGACTATAAAACTGAAAGTGTTTAGGATTTCTCTTCTTTGGGGAACTGTTATACTGTGTGTTGCTTAATGAAACTGTAAGCTGAAAATTATAGCTTCATTCCAGAGAGTGAGAGGACTTATTCCAACAGATGGCATCAAAACACCGGTCTAAACTGTATGATCGCTGATTGTTAATTGCATCTGTAAAACAATCCTTTTAAACAGAGTAATGCATTTTATCATACAGATTATAGTTCTACGCTTTTTGGTTTTTCAATGTGTGTTAACATTTTCTGCTCCAATGTAAGATTTACTGCTTGCATAATTATCAGATTAAACAAGAGAACAACAGTGACTCAATCATTTTTAAGAACCATGCATAAGACAGAACCATGAATCACATTTTTTTAGGGGGGGCATGCTATCTGAGAAATGTTTGTGTTCTTATTTCATTATATAAAACAGGAAGAATGGGCTGGATCTCACCCTCATCAAATTAAAATAGTGGAAACCTATAAAAAGATCTTAAATATATGGTAAACATATACTATATTTTTAAATATATCTCACATAGATAAAAATATGTTTAATCTACATGGATATTTTCAATGAAAAGGAAATATTTGAGGAACATAAGAAGAAAAGACTTTTCTGAAAGATTCAGAGATAAGGCACACAGCTTCCTTTTAGAAACTGTTGCAGTGAAATCCTGCCTAGACACAGAGGGATGGGTTTGACAACATCGTGAATATCCTTTCAGTAAGATTCTTCTGGTACAGATGCATTGGGAAGACGGAATATGAAGACTTGATTGTTTGGTTAGTTCTTCAGCCTAAGTGATTTGAATCTTGGCCTCTAAGTGTAGAGATGTGAAGGGAATAATTTAACATTCATGTCATTGTGAGGCTGTTTTTGGTTTGTGCGTGCCACATGTAATTCTGTTTACATCTAATTATTAAATATAAGCAGAATTAATCCCCCCCCCCAACTCTTTCTATTTTGAGTTCTTGTGTAACTACTGGGAAGGAGCTATAAATTTGCTTATTGAATTGGAATATGCACTTAGTAAATTAATTTGTGTTAATTCCACTTCTAAGTTTTTGGATATCTTTATCTGATATATAAGTGCCACCAGATAATGTCTGATAAGTGATTCCTCCTAAGTGAAGTATTATCAATGATATAGATTCTATAGAGAAAACATCAGAACCAAAAGCATGAATGTAACCCAGGGGATGTCTAAGCAGCAAAAAAGACAAAAAACTTTTCTTTAAAAATCTACAATAAACCTTTGCCCAGAGCCCACTTCTTTTATTTTGAAAAGAATTCTGACAACAAGTTTTTCTGATCTTAACCACAACAGATTACAAAGGCACCTTACTAGAGGCAAGCACACGAGTGACTTCCAGTGCCTCGCTCTGAGTAAAGAGTTGGAAAACTGTATTAACAAATCAGAGAAATATTTACTAATTACCATAGGGAAGGTAGGAACTTGGAATATCCCAGCAGACACCACCCAAAGGATGATCAAAGATAACATCACCAGTAATAAGATACATTGTGTCATGGTCCCTGATGTACCAAAGAAAGGGCATGGCCTTACGTCTCTTGTGTTTTTGCCAAAAATGTATGCCAAAAAGTCCCAGTGTAATCACTGGAAAAGCCAGAAAAATTTAAAGACATTCTACAAAATAGTTGACCAGTACTCACCAGAAGTGATAAGATGATAAACAGGTAGAGGCTGAAGAGCTACCACAGACTGGAGGAGACCAAGGAGACAAAACAGTGTGAGAATCTGGGTTGGATCCTGAAACAGAGAAAGGACATTAGTGGAAAAACTGGTAAAATTTGAATAAGGTTGCAGTTTAGTTTAATAATATTTATTGTACTAATATTAATTTCCTGTTTTTAATGATTACATTGTGGTTATTTTAAGATAATAGCATTGCGAAAATTGGGTGAAGTGTGTATGTAGAGGTTCTCTATGCTATTTTGCAACTTTTAATTAAGTCTAAAATTATTTTAGGATAAAACAATTTTTAATCCTATACGGCTCTAAGTGTGTAGTAGTCTGAGGCCACTTAATACATGGGCAAAAAGCCCTGTTATATACCTGAGTTGTATAAAATCATTATTGCTAGCCAATATGATGAGTGCAAGGAAGAGTTTTTTCATTATGATTTTTTCATGTAAATCATCATGAAATATAGTTTAGAATAATTTATATTAAAATTTTAATATAAAAAATTTGAAACTATAAATGAATAAATTTCAATTATTTGGAAAACTATTTTTTGGAAAATTTTATTAATAATGCTGTATAGTGAATCATTATTCTACCATAAGAATTTTCCTACCTATGCCAGAGTTTTCCCTCAATCCTCTACCCAAAGAGAGATAAAGTGTTACCTATCTTGTAGCAATTGTGTGGCTCTGTGACATTATCCAGATCTTAATTTGGACCTGCGATAAAACTAGATTTGAAAACTGAGCTGTAAGTTGAAAGAGTTCCATCATTCTGTGATCTTGATATTGTGTGGGAAAGGGAAATTCAAATGATTTCCTTCAAGGCTTATCTCTGATCTCTGCTTTACAAACAGAAGTGGGAGACTTGAGTATTTATAGATCAGGTAGTGTTAATCAATCCATAGTTCTCATCCTCAAATCTGTCTGCTAATAATCTCTTACTATTCAATGAAGAGTGACAACCAGGGTTTTCACCAAAATCCTTGTAAGATGGCCCTGAATGCAACAAAGGGTAGAAAGCGCCACTGTTTGGGCAATCAATAAGCAATGGAATCATATTTTTTCATGCTTTTTTTAGCCTACAATTTAGCAAATAAGCCTGAATTTCTCTCATGTATACCATTACACTTAATTGTCTGAGAGAAGCTTGTAACAAGTATTTGTTGAACACCCACCATGTATCAGTTTGGGTGAGGTGCTGTAGGATTTAAAAGTATGCTTAATTCTTCTGTATCTCGTAAGAATCTCTTTAAAGACCTCATGGGGTTTTACAAGATTAAAGAATGTGTACAGTTGGAAACCAACAAGACTGTATTCACTTAGGTGTTTAGACTGTATTCACTTAGGTGTTTAGACCAGTGGTTTCCAACCTGATTGAGATTAAAGGTTCCTTTTAAATGTTAAATATCTCGCAGACTCTATCTGATAGTTGATCTATGTGTAGTACTTGAAATTAGAAAAATACACATGGTAGAAAACATATATGAATTATTTCAAATTGTGTATTTTATTAGTCATAGTGAAAATGAAAGTGAAAGTGTTAGTCACTCAGTTGTGTCCCACTCTGCAATCCCATGGGCTGTAGCCCAGGCTCCTCTGGCCATGGGATTCTCCAGGCAAGAATTCGAGTGGGTTGCCATTCCCTTCTGCAGGGGATCTTTCCAACCCAGGGATCAAACCCAGGTCTCCCACACTGCAGGCAGATTCTTTATCATCTGAGCCACCAGAGGAAGCCCTAATGGTATCCACGTATTTTGAAAAACACAGTAGCAAGTGCTGTGAGTTGCATATAAGTTAGTATATACTTTGGTCCATATAGGAATTCATAGCCCATGAATTCTCCCCATGTCTATTCCGTAGATGCTTATCCTCAGCCACACTGCTGGAGCAAAATTCCTATAGGAATCCAACTGAGAAAGGCTGGCATTGTTAGGGAAATCAGCAGAGACTCCCTGGTAGGGCTTAAGGTGTGCTCAGAGTCTAGGAAAAGCTAGAGTATGCCCAAGGGAGGTTGTGGCGACTCGAGAATGAGGTAGGCATACTGAGACGCAATGAGGAGCCAAGGCTGGCCAAAGGGAGGGCTGTGTTGGGGAATTAGAAAAACAAAAATGGGTTAAGTGAGGCAAAGGGAGATTATAGAGATTATGAAAATCAAGCATAAGAGTGACAAACTTCCATTAAGACAAAGCACTGGAGTAGGACTCAAAGGAATGGTTGTAGTCCTGGCTCTACTGTTGCTAGCCTCAGGCAACTTATATTTTGGAGCCTCAATTTTCATCATTAATATGACTGGGATAATAATACCTACCACTCAGAGAAGACAGCATTGGTGAAGTTTCCCAGTAGATTTTCACTGTATTTTGGTTGCATCTGAAATAGGGAACTATCTAAGACTATTGAACAGGGAATCAGCATGATGAAAGTGATATATTAAAGAAGATTAGTTTGGCAGCAATGTGGCAGGTTGGATTAGAGTCAGGGAAGCCAATGAAAAAACTGCCCCAGTGATCCTGAATCAAAGACTGAAAATAGGGACAAAAGGAGGTTGAGATGAAAATTGATTGGCTTTTTATTTGGTAAGGTATCAGGGATAATATGAATCAAACATAATCTTGAGATTTAGTGACTGTAGAAGGATGGTTGAAATGCTGAAAAAGAAAATGGAGGGGAAAGTGATTTGTAGAAAAAGGATCTTGGGTTTGGACATGGTAAATGGTATGTGACTGGTATGCCAATGGTCAAGTAGAAATTGAGTCTAAACTCAATTGCAATTGGAGTGAAGGTGAAGTTTGTGCTAGAAATGCAAGATGTGGGGCCCAGGAGCCTAGTGGTGACAGGTGAGCTGCGAAGTGGATGTGCCACTTACTAGAGATTATAAACAGAAAACCAATGATCTAAGATGAAGCGTATGTGATACTTTCTCTTGAGAAACGATTCCCAAGGCTGATCAATTCTTTACTCTGTAGCTAACATAAGATGGAATTGAATTTTAATCATCTTCTGGGGGTATTTAACTTTTAATTTTTTGTTTTAAAATTCTGATGAGCCAAAGGAATATAAATACATTGCTTTTCCTTTCAAGGGAATGACTGATCACTTGCTTTTAGCACTCCTTCTAAGATGAAGCATCGAATGATACTCCTTTCAGGTCCTTTCTTCCTGAGTTATGGCAGGGAAGTGTGACAACATTTCTGGAATTTCTGGTTGGCAAAGCCACTCACAACAGGCCTGTAACCAAGGGGGCCTCTCTGGCATTCAAAATTCCTCTTGATCTGACTTCCTCATTGCATATTATTGCCCAGTTCCTTCCATCTGCATGAGCTGGGAGCTAGTCTTGTGCTAGCTCTGAGCTCTCACTCTTCCTCTACATGGAATGCCCTTCTCTCTGAATCCTTCAAGACCTGGTCCTGGTGCCTCCTCACCCCTGAGGCCCTGTTGCTAATTCCCCAGTAAGAAAGAATCCTGTCTTCACTGGTGCTTCCGCCTCTGTGACACACTCCTTCCAGCCTATGTTGCATCATCCTTGCTTGTTTACATCCTTGTCCCCCCACTCCCCACCCCACTACATGGCTGTGAACTCCAGCCAGTAGGGGCTATGTCTGACTCCTACAGTGCCTGGCCTAGTGTCTCACTCACTGCTTACCCAACTGTGAAGAAAATGGCAATTTTCCCAGCAATATTTTAGTCAATCAAAAAGGGAGAAAAGCAGCCATTGGGGAAAAGGGAAAAAAGAGTCCTCCGTCTTTAGTTGGAAATTGAACACAGCAGAAAAGGAGTTGATGATGGTGGTGGGGGAGAATAGCCATTTCTGTGGGTGGCTCAGGAGAAAGATACAGGGGATTGCTAGAGAGTAAACATGAAAGTCTGACCTCCTGGGGAGCTCTGAAGCTCAACGCATTGGAAGTACATACTAAGGACATGACTCCTCTGAGGAGGGTTTTAGGTAATGTGGTGAATTTTAGAACTATTCAGGTGGGGTGACCATGCTGCAATTGGAGGTGGGTCATAGGTTATAAGGCTCTGAGAGGGGCAGCCAGGGGTTGTGGAGTGGGTTGAAAGGAAGGATGTCCAGTCTGAGTACAAAAACTAAATATCTGCAAACTTAAAAACTTCAAAACAGGGTAGAGGAAAAGTAAAGGGATTATTTTGGAAAGAGAAAATCCAGTTCAGGCTTGATTAATCCAACCCCCAAATTAGCAAGTAAGTAATAACCTATCACATTTGGTTAGAGCTATAGAGCCTTCAATTAAATAGAGGCTGAATATTTAAATTTGATTAAGTAAGGTGACTTCAAATAATACAGGCAATTACCCTGTGGAATGTGCAGGTAGAGAATGAGAAGGAGGAAACAATGCTGCCTTTTGAAAGCTGGTCTAGTGATTTTTAATATAATAACACCTTCTGCTTTTATAGAACTTTCCATTTACAATAGTCCCTAATCTTCATTATCTCATTTGAGCATTGCATCCCCCTGTTGGGCAGGTTAAGAAAGCTGTGCTCACTTCTGGGTCTCCTCACTTCAAGCCTGGACTTCCTGGGTTCCTTCCACAAGCCCTGCTACCTCTGATGGAGGTAAAGAAAGATCCTGTGTGTTTAGAGTTCTTAGCTGTCATCTAGTTAATACACAAAAATGAGATTTGGCATAAGCTATTTGAATGAAAGTCTTGCAACTATAGTTTCCTTTTGCAACTCTTCTGTACACCGTGTGACGCAGTGCTATGCGTGGTAAATACCCACTGATATTTGGGACACAGATGAGCGTTGCATAGTTCCCCTACGCATCCTAGAGTTTCTAGAAAGGTGCCTGAGAGGTAGCTTGGTGGGGCACCTGAGGTGGTGAAGGTGGGCAGGCGAGAAAAATGGAAGGACAGTCCTCTGACACTCTAGCCCCTTCAACCCCAGCACCCTTGTCTTTATCTTACATAGGAAGTGGTATGGGTTGCATTATGTGTCCCACCCCAGAATTCATATGTTGAAGTTCTAACCTCCAGAACCTCAGAATCTGAATGTATTTGGAGATAATCTTTAAAGAGATAACTAAGTTAAAATGAGGTAATGGGTCCTAATCCATTCTGACTGGTATCCTTGCGAGAAGAAATTTGTATACAGAGGGAAGACCCTGTGAAGATATGAGAAGACAGCTATCCACAAACCAAGGAGGGAGGCCCCAGAAGAAACCAACCCTACTGACATGTTGATATTCTACTTCTAGCCTCCAAAAGTATGAGACAGTAAATTTCTGTTGTTTATTCCACCCAGTATGAGGTACTTTGTTGTGGCAGCCTGAGCAAATGAATGCATTAAGATTCCAAGCATTTAAGGAAATTAAAGAGAGAAAGAAAGAGAGAATGTTCTTAAGAGAGTTATAAAACTATGATTTTTTGGTTTAAGATTACTTTCCATGCGGGTCGGATCAACACTTCTTTTATCCTTAAATCATATAAACTATCAGTAAGTAGTGGTCACTCTTTGAGGTGACCAAGTCTATAGTTTCACTGGGTAAATAGATCAAAACAGCTTCTAAATTTTATTTTCTGGCACTAGAATATTAATCAATCTAGGCACACATTGCATCTTGCAGCATCATTTCTATTGTTCTTGAAAAAAGAGGTAAACAGTTTCTAAACTGTATGTGGCACAAACTGATTCCATGACTACTGAGTTCTCCACTGTTTTGCACTACCACTTCAAACTAAAGTCCATGAAGAAAAAACTCAAACCATTTCACAAAAGCTGGAAAAGAAACATAGCCTTTTTTGCAAATTTGAATCCTCTGGGGAAGAATTCTAGATTTGTTAATACCACTATTTGTTTCAAAATTATCTTGGTTCCCCTGGACCTGAGCAAATTGCTGAGAAAAAACAAACTAGCTCCCCAACAAGTTTTAGGATGGTGTGGTCAAATCATCATCAATTAAGGATGTCTTTTTCAGGAGTATCATTGTGAAGAAAACTTCTACTGCTATTTACAAAAAGAAATTGGTGGGAAGGCATGAAATAAAATTGTTTCTAAAAGTGCTATGTGTAAGCATTCATTTTTGGGACCCATTGTCGTTTTCCTTGATTCCAAGGCTGTATCATTTGCAGATGAAATTAATGTCAGATTTCTATTTTTCATGCCTGCTGTGGTAAGAATGCTGAAACTTCTCTGAAGGACCCATATTTTGTACTCTCAAGTTTGAACCTAAATTTTAAAGAGATTTGAATGGAGTAAAATGTGAAAATTTATTGTTTAGTTAAAAAATTATAGAACAAGCAAAAACAAAACTCACATAGGACAAGAATATATGCTTGCTGCCTTTCACAATAGACATTGTATGGTATTCTTTAAGAACGTAAGTGGTTGAAGCCTTTTGAAAAATGATCAGACAATTGTCTAATTAGAAAGTGGAGAAGAAAAGTATCTGTTTTACTTACAGTGTAGAAAAATAATGCTTTGCATGAAAGCATAGCTTATCCTGAATGATCTGTTCTGTCAGTATCTGGCAAATTTTTTAAATGAAAGACAATTACGTGTATATGCAAAACAGACTATCTATCATTGACCATTTTCTGGTGATGGAAACTGCAAACTGCTTCTTTTATAGGATCATCCTTTTAGGCTATGATGTAAGTAGGTAACAAGACCAAAATGCATATATGATTACGTTATTGGCACTCAGAATCCTGGCAGACTCCTCCCATAGAGTCTATTGTTTGTAAAAGGTCATTGGTTAGACAGGCTTTGAGCCCAAAATTATTTAGTTACATAAGTATTGGCGCACATATGACCTGTCACCTTAAAAGCACATCTCGTATATGCTGGGAGCTGGCAGTCTTACAGAAGTAATTCTAAAGTGTCATTCCCAGTGCTCTCGCAAAGGTGGGGTATCTTACAGTCTTGCACTTATTGCCACAGATCACATTAGGTTTGCATAAGTTAAGCTGCTTGTGAGTGGGACTGGCTACAGTATCAGGACAAGATGCTGTATTTCACTCTACATGAAGAGACTAAAGCAAATTACCAATTCCTCATGAGCGTGTAGTTCACCGCTGTGATTCTAAGTCAGCGGCTCTTTATGGTTTTTAGTATCATGTGGTGTTCTTGAAATGATAAATATTCTCTAACTTTTAAAAGTTGAGTCTCATACATTGGTTTTCAAATTGGTTCAAAATTCAGAGGATAATTTTTTCCTTTAAAACATGGTTACAAATATGTCAATAAAAGCCTGCATTTATTAGAGCTAATATAGTCAAAATGCTGCAAGGTTTAAGCTGTATTCTTCACTAATAAACAAAACTAGAATAAAGTGCAATTAGAATTAGTTTCATATTTATCTTGGTCACTGGGGTCTAAGGAAAAGGTTTAATTAGAAAAAGATGAGGAAGAAAATGGGGACTTCTCAGTACTTGAAGGACTTTAAAAGGGTGAAGACCTTAATGATGTCAAGCCTAATGATGGAGACGGTTTACCTTTCCTTGATACAAATGTGTTGTTAACCATGCTTTAATGCTTATCGATAATAATTAGTATTGTTCTTTGGGCTCACAATGGTGCATAGACAGAGGGCTTGAGAGGGTAAGGGAGAAACCTATTTCTGAAGAAATGAGCAAGGATTAAATGTGTTAGAAAGAGAAAAGGAAGTTAGAGAGATATAAGTACATATATGAAAAAAATTTATCAGGATAAAATTTATGATGATTTCAAGGTTGAAATACAAGGAAAAATTATCTAACCTATCATCTCCTTGACTACAGGGAGAAAAAAGAGAGAGTGGACAGAGGCTTGGGGCTCAGTGACTCCCCATTACTATTATTCTGGGTGATAGTATACTTGACAGCTACTCGGAATGGGGAAAGGAGCAGGAGATGGCAACAAAGGGCAGGAACCCATGGACCAGCTACTTAAATAGGGCTCAAGGATAATTTATCATACTAGGTGTGTTAATATCATACCATTAGAGAAAGATATTACTTATGAGATCATAGCCAGTGCAGTTTTGTGTTGTATGCTTACTATCTTCCAGATACTGTTTATAACATTTATAAGCATTATCTCATTTAACTCTGTTAATCCTTAAAGAGATATAATTGCCACCATTTTCCAGATAGAAAAACAGAAGTTACATTAAAGTATCTTGCCCAAAACAGCAGAGCTCTGAACTGGTAGTCCTGAGAGTTGAACCCTGAACTGGCTGCACTGAACCGGTGCTCTGGTCTGGAATGAGACATGATGTCCCCTCTTCCATCCATATTGAGGTATCATTCCATTAAAATATAGGAAAAAGTGTACACTTAGTACAGTGCCGAGTGCAGACTAAATGTTCACTAAATATTGTGATTATCATCTACTGAAATAAGGTATTGCTTGTTAAATACCAACACGGCCACCATGGGGTCTTGGTATTCACTCTTGATTTTGCTTCTTTCTGCATTTTGGTAGTTTTCTCTCTGCCCTTCAGGCATCTCACTGTCATATATTTCTATCTTGGAAATCCACCGACTTCTCTTTCATGTGTTTGCCAGCCTATCATCTCTGTGAGAGCGAGGGACTCTTTTGGTACATAGTAGGCACTCATTAAATATTTGTTAGATTAAATCATTTAATCCAACAGCTAAACTGTTTACTCTGGATGTGTGCACGCATGCCTAGTTGCACAGTCATTTCCAACTCTTTGTGACCCCATGGACTGTAGCCCATCAGGCTCCTCTGTCCTTGGAATTTCCCAGGCAAGAATACTAGAGTAGGCTGCCATATCCTACTCCGGGGGATCTTCCCGACCCAGGGATGGGACCTGAATCTCCTGCATTGGCAGGTGGATTTTTTACCACTGTACCACCTGGAAAGCCCCTTTCGTTGGTAGTAGGGGACAACAGAAAAATTTAGTTCCATGGGCAAACACCTGTACTTTAATATATTACAATAAAAAATTTGAAGTAAAACTTTAGAAACCTAGGGTATTTTTTGTCCAGAGACTGTGATAACACATTTCATAATTTACCATTAGGCTTTTGAATGTAAATAGTGTATTTCCGTATTTTCACTAAACTACCAACATGAACAATTTGAGCATTACTCTTCACCAGTTATATAAGGCACTTCATTTGAATTCTATTATACACATAGCACTATTCCTCCCTTCCTACATTAAAAAAAATTACATTTCAAAACAAGAGTGAATATTGTAGCTAGCAAGTTCATAATCGTGTCTCTGAGATTTACAGTCTGCCTTCTTTGCTCTGGCAGTGTATCTATTCATGGGTGTAGAAAACAAGAATATTTTATTCTTGCTCTGATATGTCCTACTAATACATGTTTATGGAATAAAATTGCCATGGTTATTAAAAGAGTCTATGACATTTTCTAAAGAGTGTGGATATTGCCTGCACAGCCTGGCTGAATTCCAGTTTGAGTAATTACATTCTGCTGTCTGGTTACCTTAGCGATCTTCGCTTTTGCTCTGTGGGTCCTCACGGTGGTTGAACTCAGCTGAGATATTCCTGTTTGCCATCCCTAGTTTCAAATAACAGGAGCTGAAGGGAATCTAGTCTTTGGAAATTTATATTCCATCCTTTTTAACAAACTTAAAATTTTGTACACATTCTGAGTCATATAGTAAAGCTTGGTTTTCTAATCTGAATTTTCTTGAACTAGAGTGGGCAGTCTAATCAGGGAGAAAACTGTGAACCTTGGGTTTTTTTCTGTTTTTGATCATATTTATTATTCCTATGGAAATTGGAGCAATTTTCTAAGTCTATTTAATCTCTCCTATCTCTGAGCCTTCATAGCAATTTGCTAGAACTTCTATTATTGTTCTTACAATCTGCCTTGAGGTAGAGCTGCTTGTGGGTTTATCTTAGGTCCAGGATGAATGTTAAACTTCTAGTTTATAGGGCCTCTATATTTTTCTTTTCGTACTGATAAAAACTTTCACAGAATTACATGTTGTAGATGTTCTATAAATGATGAATTAATGACATTTCCTTTGGGTTAACATTATTTACTATTAAAGACTGAGCCTATGTTTTGGACACCAGCAGACAATTTATTATGCAGCTTAATGGGATTGTTTCAATTGCAATATTTCAGTTCCTGGACATTGGCATCACTATATTGTGGCAGGTTGCCCATAGAGACAGCTGCTTCCCTCCCTTGACCCTCCCACACCAATTTTCTCTTAGAAAGCTTAAGGGTCCCAAGCCAGGATTATTATAAGATTATTATTGGGACTGCAGTCACAGTTTGCTCTGCACTGGGAGATTCAATTTGCTCAGAAAGGGCAATTCAGAGTGGAGAATTTGTAAACTTTGATCTACTATACCAAAAAGAATGGAGGGTCTAGCTATAGCAGCCTCAGTTTTTCTCTCATGGAATGAAGCATATTAAAATGCAAATACCTTAGAATGACTTTACTATAGAGTTAAATTGGCTTTAAGTTTTGAAATGTAAATAATTTATAAATGTCAGTATTTTAAAGAATGAAATTCTTGGCCCACATTCCTCCATAGAGCTCCACATGTTCATATCTTACTTCAGATTCCAGTTGTTCTCAGGGACCTCTCAGGCCACTCTGCTATGCATCTCATCTTGGGGAATGGCTCATCCCATTCTTGGTACACCAGTCACATCAAACTTCTATTCATTCCCTGCACACAAAGGATACTTCTTTGGCCTGGAATGCCATGTTACTGGCCCTGTCTGGCTGACACTCATAGATCTTTAAAGACTCAGTTTCACCAGAAGTGAAAACCCTAGAGGCAGGGTCAGGTCTCCCTCATCTGTGTTGCCCTAACATCTTAAGTATAGCTTCATATATCATCTTTTTTGTAGAAATGATTTTTTTATGTCTTTCTTTATTCTTGGTGAAATGGAACTAAGATTCCTTATTGCATGTACATAGCAGAACCACTTGCTGGGGACTAATTATCTTTATTGTGGGGTGACTCTTCTCAGGACTATAGTCTGCAAGGAGAAAGTAAATACAGAGGACAATGAAAACAAGGTGGAGCCAGAGCAAGGAAAATCCTTCTTACCTATGTCTCCTTTTCCTCTTTCCATGTGTTAAAAGCAGTTCAAGTATTTACTGTTTTTCTTTAAAAAAAAAAAAAAAAAAAAAGAATTTGTTTTATAGTTAATAAGAAAAGAACTTAATTGCCTTCCAGTTCAGTTCTTAGGGACATCTTTGTAAAAGATTAGTCTGTAAACCTCAATTTCTAGCTTCTGTTTTAGAATTGATACTTTCTGTTTTTCAAATTTTCAAAGTTGAACCTTTATGCTCTAGCGGGGAATGAATCATTTTGGTAAATACTTCTAATATTTAAGAGTCAGAAGTTCATAGGTTTTATTCATGATTGACTCACTGCAGTAGTGCCATGGTTATCAGTGAATACCAAATAAAAAATCTACGTTGTACTTGAAATCTGAAAAATGATTATTATATTCTTCAAAATACAGTGTGATATAGTCAGAAGAGTACTGACATAGGGCAGGAGAAGGCTAACATTCCAGTCTCAGGTTTGCAACCAGCTGTGGACTTTGGGAAAGTTATTTGGCCTCTTTGAGGTTCAGTTTCCACTTTTGCAAAATCATGATGTTTGGAAGATAGACTGATGACAATAGCAATAGTAGCAACCACAGCAATCAAAACTAAAAAACTGGAAGACATATCCTGCTGTTCCATGCAAGAAAACAATCGGAGGGAACCTAGATATTTTTCAAACATCCTCCTTTTCATATGAAATATTGCTGGGAAAAAGCTGGCATTACGACACCCACAGGAGACTAGAGAGAGGTATTGAAGCCATGCCAATCAGCCTCAGCCAAATCTAGGGAGGCAATATAATCTAGTGCTTAGGAACATGGGCTTTAAATCTCGGGTTTGCTCCTTATCAGTGTGACAATAGACATGTTGTTTAACATCTGTGGAAATCAGTCTTCCCATTTGGAAAAAGAAAATAAGGTCTAACCAAAGGGTTTTAAGAAAGATTACTTGTGTCATTGTATGTTAAGGATACAATAAGTGATAGCAGTTATTGTGAGGTGGTCTATATGAGTCTCAGAGTCATCTGGTATTGGGCCCCAACCTTGTTGGGATCATCATTCTCACTCTTAGTGGCAAGAATCATGTTAATGGTACCAATAAATGACATTTATAGAGTAGGTCATAGACTTGCACATAGATTACCTCATTTTGCCATCATAGTAATCCTGGAAGCAAGGCAGGTATTACTCCATTTATGGATGAGAAAACTGAATCCACTAATTTAAATGATATAGCTAAGATCACCCATCTAGTATGTAGCAGAGTTGGGCTCAAACCAAGGTCTCTTGTCTTCTAATCTCATTTGTTCCTTGTGATCCTAGTTCTACTTATGATTTGTGGTCTCAGGTCAATTGCCTAACTTGTCTGTTCAATTTAATAAAATGATTAGAAAAGCTTTTCGATGCTTCTGTGATTCCAAACAGTTTAGGGACAGGTAACGTAAATTCTGAAGAAGATATTTTGAAAAATAACTTTATTTTGAGAAATATATGCTATTATTAAATATGTAAAATAACAAATTGAGGATATTTTGACCTTTGTTTGGGAGGTTGGAGCAGATAGTGAAATGGGGGAGGAATTAATAGGCACCTTCAATTTTACTGGTAACATTTTATTTCCTAAGTTGGTGGTAAATATATGGAAGTCGTTATATTGGTTTTTTTTTTTAACTAATTGATATCAGAATTATTTCATAATAACTTTTTCCAAAAATGACTTGAAGGAAATCCACACACATAAAGAAATATATTGGTGCATAAAAAAGTATTTTAATATTTTCTTTTTTTTCTTTGAGTGAGTCACATGAGTTCATCAGTTCATTCAACAAATGCTTGATATACTACTGTGAATCAGGCCCACTTTTTTTTGTTTTTGTTTTTTTTCAGGCCCACTTTTATGTGCTGGGTATATAGCATGTAATGAGCTTGAGTAGTTGACATTCTAAGGAAGGGACATGATGAAAAAAAAAAACAAGGAAACAAACACTGAAAAATGATGATAAAGTTTTAAGGATTAAGAAGCAGGTACACAGCAAGATGTGGTAGCAGCTGTCTGGGACTGTGTTTTTGATGATGATCTGAGAGGACTTCATGGAGGAGGAGGCATTTGATCAAGACCATTGCTTGATGGGCTTTTACTAGAAGATATCAGGATTCATGGCACGGGGAGAGGGTTGCACTAGGGGATCTCAAATGTCCTGTCCAGCGTGGAGGGTCGCTATCTCTTTGCAACCTACTAGAAACACAGGTACTGAGTCATGGGAGGGAACACTCCCCGTACTCTTGCGGGAGGGGTGGTGCTGCCTGCGTCGGGACTCGGTCTTACTTAACACATGTTGTGGCAACCATTGGGTGGAACCACCCTTTGTCCAGTCCTAACTGAAGGAATCCACATAACCTTATGTCAGAGATGTTTTATAGTGGACAGCACAACTGCCAGTGAGTCAGAATCCTTATGCCACCGCTGCCAGTGACCTAAACTCACACTGGCACGATGCTTTACAGTTTACAAAGCATTTTCATATATAAGTTGCCTAAGTGTTAGTCGCTCAGTCGTGTCCAACTCTGCTACTCCATGATCTGTAACCCACCAGGCTCCTCTGTCCAAGGGATTTCCCAGGCAAGAATACTTGAGTGGGTTGCCATTTCCTTCTCCAGGGGATCTTCCTGACCGAGGGATTGAACCTCAGTCTCCCCCACTGCAAGTAGATTCCTTACCGTCTGAGGCATCAGGGGAACCCTCATACATAATAGTGTGTTAATACAAGTAGTACGTTAATAGAAATTGCTACTAGTGTTAAGTGATCTTGCCAGTTGAAGACATCGAGGTGCAAAGTCTAGGCTCAATCAGCTGGTGAAGGTTAGAGCTGGGACTGGAACTCACATTTTTTACTGTGGAAGGCCAAATTGTCTTGGTACTGTATTATCTTTATTTGCAGCCCTCCATCCAGTGCTTGGGCTTCCCAGGTGGCTCTAGTCATAAAGAACCACCTGCCAATGCAGCAGACATTAGTGACACGGTTGCAATCCTTGGGTAGAGAAGATCCCCTGGAGAAAGACATGGCAACACACTCTAATATTCTTGCCTGGAGAATCGCATGGACCAAAGAGCCTGGCAGTCTACAGTCCAAGGGTCAGACATGACTGAAGTGACTTAACATGAATGCATCTAGTGCTTATTACCTTGTGAGCTAGTCACTCACACCAGATTGCTATTATCTTGGTTTTAACTTTCACCTTGCTTCCTTAGCGGCTCTGCTGGTAAAGAATCCACCTGCAATGTGGGAGACCTGGGTTCAATCCCTGGGTTGGGAAGATCCCCTAGAGAAGGAAGCGGTCTCCCCACTCCAGTATTCTCTCCTGGAGAATTCCATGGACTGTGTAAGTCCATAGCATCACAAAGAGTCAGACATAACGAGCGCCTTTCACTTTTCTTCAGTTTTAGAGGTTTTAAACAATTTCCTACTGAAATGATTAATGTAACCAAAACACTCTAGAAGTTACCAAATGTCCACAGATTTTAATGATTCTGGGCTATTTGTATACATTACTACTACTCTTTACAATTTTCCTTCTAGGAACAGGAAAAGGAAGTTGACTTCACCAGAAATAAGGATATCAAGACAAATAGTCCACCACAGATCTGTCAATAAAGCTAAACAATCATCATGGTTCCTCTCCTGGGGCCCAGGATTTTGTCAGTGGTTCAGGTTAATGCAGAGATTTTCTTTGCATTTTTGTCTTGGCGTCTAACACATTGGCTTGTACAAATTTGGAACTCAATTGATTTGCTTTAATTTTACCCTAGGCCTTACATTCTCTGCTACTAGCCTATTCTTCTGCTGTGGTTGAAAATAAAGAAAAAAAGAATACTTGTGGTCAAATCAGTCAAAGTAATCATTAAAAAGATAACTACTTCAATGATTTTCTGAATTTGGTGAAATTATTTACACAGGAACTTATGCCTTCTACTATACTTTAAAACTTTATGCCATGTTTTTAAGAATTTCATTGCAAATATCCATTCTTAGTGTGAATTTTACTTATGAGATAATTAATTAATATCTTCCAGTTACTTTTCTGGGAAATATCTTTTCTTCTTTCTAGTAATTTACCCAAAGGAAAAAATATGTTTTATTCTTAACAAAGATGAAGACCCTACTAAGTGAACAATGAGTTTGGTGCTTTTACCTGCATGGTGGCATTTAGTTCTCATCACTGACCCTAAGGGGTAGTCACCTTATCCCAGTTTTACAGATGAACAAACAAGCTCAAGGAGGTGAAATAACTTGCATGTACCTGCCACACACCAAGATGTTACAGAGCAGGTGGATTGGAATCTTCTCATAACATCACATTCTCTACAGAGATGAAAATCAGTGGTGGAGTAGTCATTTCATTTACCAATCCCATGGGAGCTTCTCAATGAATATACTGTTGAATGACCAACTACTGTCTTCATGAGATGTCTGACCTTGTGGCCCATTTCAAAGTGAATTGGACTGTTAGTTCAGAGAAAAAGCATTCAAAAGTTGTGCATGAATTTAGAAGGAGCCTATTTTCATATGCACTGATACAGTTAAGCAGAGAAATCTAATCAAAGTCCTACGAAATATATATTATCCTCAAGAGTTCTGGGATGAAACTCATTTCAACTCAGCAAACATTGTGTGTGTGTGCATGCAAACTTACTAGGTGTCAATACTCTCAGTGAACATTAAGGGTACTCAAAGATAAATAAGATGTGATTTCTGCCCTTCAGGATCTCAAGATCTAATGAAGAAGACTGAGGTCTATAAGTACGAGGCAGGACATGGATTTTTTTTTCTTCTAATTCCTTCAGTAGGAGCCTATCCTCAGTCATTTTTTTTTTTGTTGCTTCTTTTCTCACCCTAAGAAAATCATTTATGTCCTGTATTTCAACCATCACATAATGAGCTGTATGTTTCTTTCTCTTAGATTCTAGTCTCCTATTTAAAACTATCTTCCAGACATACCCAACTGTGTTCTTCAGATATTTTAAATACTATATATACAAAATGAAACCTTGCCTCCTTTTAAATATTCTCTGTTTGATTTGATGGCATCTCTGCACATCAGTTTTCCATGCTAAAAACCTCAAATGCATGATTTATCTCTCCATCAGTCTCCCATTCCTCATGTTCAATTGTTCATCAAATCCTGTGAATTTTTATCTCCTAAATATGCCTTGAATTTGATATTTTATCTCTATTTTCATAGCTACGGTTTCAGTTCAGCTACATTTCATCTCTTATCTCAGCTACTACAATCATCTAACTCATCTCAGCCTTTTATTTCTTTTCCTCCAAATCCAGCCTCTATAAGTTGCTTGGTTGATCTTTCTAAAATATAGTTGCCAACATGACTTTCACTTGTCTAAAGCCTTTCAGTGGTTACCGAACCTCCTATCTACTAAAAGAAGTTCACATTATTGTCACAGCCCTACTGATCTGTTATTGACCTCAACCTTCCTGTGACTCTTTTTGTGCCAAGCACATTCATTGATTTTGTTTCACTGACTATGCTGGCATGCATAGGTAAGACCATTTTTAATTCTGATTGGTCAGCATACATGTCCACTAGTTGTTAAGTATTTTGAATACCATCCTTTCTTCAGTAATCTAGTCTGTTTTCCATTCCCCTGTCATGTAGTTTTGAGCCCTTTGAATAGTCAGTTTTATATGGCAGGAACATTATTCCCTTCTTCTCTACCTGGCAAATTAATATTAATTCCTCAAGATACCTGCTCAGATATCACCTCCTCTGTAGTATCCTTCCTATTTTCCATATGTACAGGCAGAATTTTTGTTTCTTCTGGCCTTTCAAAAACACATTGTGCATATGTTGGTTATAGCATTTATTACATTATATTGTATCACTTACCAATTTAGGAAATATTTAAGAAAAATTTTTAAAAATCTCTGTTGTGTAGCTTATTATTTGGTATATGGCAAAAACTATAATAAAACATTTATTGAATTGATAGATGGATCTAGAAACATTTAACAAAGTGGGATTCAAGTTTTATTTTGAAGATGAAAGAGATTAAGGAGTGGCATTTTTCAAACTTTGTTTCGGCAGGGCCTCTCTCATTAGCACTATGCTATGACAGTGGAATATGGGGAGACTGTGGGTGACCACAGTCCAAGAAGGGTCAGATGAATAAAGCTCTATCTAAGTTTAGGGGAGTGCAGAGTTGGAAATAAAGATGAGACTCACTTTGGAGGCAGAATTGGCAAGATTTTGTAACCGGTAAAGTATAAGGTGAAAGGGACAGAGATTAACAATAATTACAGTATTTCAAAATTGAAGGATTAAGAGAGCAGACATGGCCCATCACAGGAGGCTTTGCGGAGTTTGAATTAAATAAGACAGAAGAATATAGATGCTGACAGTTATAGACATCTTTTCACCCTAAGAGCCCCAATTATAAGGCTTATTCCACATATTTTCTATGTTTATCTTAATTTCCAGTACAAAACTCACTGGAAAATTCAGAAGCAGTGCTGATAATCACTTCTAATCACTATTGTGTAGACTTGATGAAGATAATTCAACTCACATATCCAGTTCGGAATGTTTCTTTTTTACAGAATTAGGGAAGTATAAGATCCATCTCAAACATACTTATTGCCAAAGGCTTTGTTCCATATATTGGTAAAATACATTATTTTCATATCATTTGCAATGCCAATACATTATTAACTTAGAGCACAAGAGAAAAGAACAAATCTCATTCAGTTAACAGGGTGCGGAGTGTCTGCGCTATCGGATATGGTAACTACTAGATGTACATGGTGGCATGTGTATTAGTTGCTCAGTCATGTCTGACTCTTTGTGACCCCACGGACTGTAGCCCGCCAGGGTCATCTGTCCATGGGATTTTCCAGGCAAGAATTTTGGAGTAGGTTGCCATGCCCTTCTCCAGGGGATCTTTCCAGGATTTCAAGTATTCTGTACATGGCTATAGATCATTTGAAATGTGATTAGTTTAAACTGTGGTGTAAAATGCACATTAGATCTTGAAGACAGTACAAAATGAAATATCATCAAATTTCTCAATTATTTGTTATAGTCATTGCATGTTGAAATGATACTACTTTGGATATATTGGTTATAAGAAGTGTATTATCAAAATCAATTGCACCTGTTTCTCTTTTATAATGTGGCTACCAGAACATTTAGAATTATATATAATGTTCACATTTTATTTCTATGTTTCTGTTGGGCGATGCTGGAATATTTTTCTCACTCAAAAAACCACCCAACAGATATTTAGTTTCTAGTGTACAGATGGTTATGCTATGTACTAAAAGCTTTGAAGTTAGCTGAGGAGTTGCAATTGCATAAATTATGTATATTTAGAGCTTGATAACATTTCGATCAATATACAGGACATTGGTTAGAAAAGTAGATTGAAATGTCTGTGGATTTGCTCTGTTCCCCTTTAAACGTTAGTTTTATTCTCCTCAACTTTCTCCCCAATAAATGTCTGTGGTTTTGCTCTGTTCCCCTTTAAACGTTAGTTTTATTCTCCTCAACTTTCTCCCCAATATCCTATTTAGTAATTTGTAAGGAACCACTGGTTTTCTGTCTGTTACATAACAGTGGGGACTTTGATTTACAAGGTCTTGGAACCCTTGGGCTAGTAGAAAAGAATTAGCTCATATCCACTTATGGTGGCCAGGATGCAGAGCCCTGGAATACAATCACTATGCTTGCTTAATTCTCAAAAAATACTCAACATATATTATTCTTTTTCTGAAGCATCAGAAGAGACTTGCCATTGTCATAGGCTTTGGGGTCATTCAGAATATTATCTGCTAGCCATGGTACAGAAGAAGAAGAAGAAAGAGGAGGGAAAAGTGGAGAGAGGAGGAGATTATATGCACTTTATAAATATTAGAATTTTAGATAAAAAAGAATTTAGTTTGTGTTGAAGGCCTTGGTGATAGTGTATTTTCACTACCCTTCCAGATAAAACATGCAAATGTGTATCATTGTATAAAAACAACTGTTTTTTTAAAAGCAAAATGACTTATTATTGGCCAATATCTTAATTTTTATTTTTTGAGCAAGGCATTTAGTTTTCCATGCCTTGGTTCCTTCACCTTTAAAAATGGGAGAGATTTTTATTCTTTTATGTTTTGTTTTTATGGAAATGAGAAGTAAATGCTTTATATTTTTAAAAAGCTAAGTTTCTAATTATAATGGAAAGTGCTTCAGTGCTACAACAATGTACTGAATAGACTAAAGTGGCAGAAACGAAGTAATACAGAAGATGCAAAATATTCTTTGAAAATGGCGACTTCGTTTTAGCTGAGTGTTTCACTGGGTTAGAGTAATGTTGATGGAAATAAATAAGTAGCTGAAAACCATTTATGAATACCAAGATACGAATGCAGTTTAGCTTTGCAATTCTCAATTAAGAGCCTATGTGGGAACATCTCTTATTTAAAAAGGGCTGCCTGAATTGAGGTTATGTTCAGTTGCCGAAGTGCCAGTCTGGATGTGGTTTTTTTTTTTAATTTTGATTACTAAAAAGGATTTTATTTCCTTTTTAAAAAAGAAAATTTGCATCACTTACTGAATAGCCCACATCGTGGACTAAAATGCTGTAAAAGTATGCACAAGCAATGAAAAACCAGGAAAATGGCTAAATTTTCAGTGAGTAGTGCTCATTTCATGTGTAAAGAATTGCATTATTCAAGGCTAGACTACATATTCAAATATGAGTTATGCATTTTCCTGAAACATTGTTAACATTTTGTTGACTCTGAATAAGTGTTAATAATACACAGATTGTACCTGTGTATTCTGACTGCATAATATGCCAAATGTACCAATGTTTCTATGCATTTGGAGTGTTTTTGAGTCAGTATTAAAATATATGCTACTAACATCAATATCTACTCAGTCTCAAAATATCTATGGCAATAGCATTGTTTCTTTATATATTTTATGTTCTTTGAAGTATCAATGACACTTAAACATTTTGGTTTTTACTTAACGCCTTACAATAAAAGGAATTAAACCATTAAAAAAAACACAAATAGAAGTAACTTACTCACTGAAGCAAAGATACATGAATTTCTGTCTGTTAGGGTAAGCCCTCATAGGATTAACGAAGTAGGTCTGCAAATATGGAGGAACTGCATTGGCAGCTAAAATAACTGAGAGATTCATCATTCTTCAGCTTCCAAACCATGTCTTTGTATTGCACTAAGTGTTCAGTCATTGATTCAATAATTATTAAGTTCCTATTATAGGTCAGGCTTGAACAAATAAAACATGATTGCTGGCTTCATGGCACTTCCTAACTAGTTTATGGAAGGTGAGTTGACAAATAGTGGCTAAGTAATTGCGCAAATAAATATGACAATAAGAAGTGGCTAAGAGCATACACTGTAGACCCAGACATGGGTTGAGTCCTGACTCCACCACTTTGTAGCTGTGGAACCTTGGGCAAGTGATCTAATGTCTCCATTCCTCCTCATCTTCCTCCACAAGGTTGCTGTGAGGTTTTGGTTGGAATATCTATTAGCCTGGCCCATCATAAATGCATTATATTTGTATTCTTCTTCTTTTATTAAACTATAATAAGGACTATGAGGGTATGTAATAACACCGTGATCTATTCTGGAGCTGGCAGTAGGGGTCAGAGAAAGCTTTTCTAAGGAAAAGTTGTTTGAATTGGGATCTGCAGAATGGGTAGGACTTCAGTAGATTGAAGGGATCAGAGGTAAAGAAAGTGGGGTTGAAGTTGCAAAAGAACTTTCCAAGCAGAGGGAAAAACATGTGCAAACACTCTGAGGCAGGAGGGAATATGCCTCCTTCAAGGCCCCAAAGTAGCCGTACGTGGCTGGGGTGCGGGGAGAGAGAGGAGGAATGCTGAGACAAGAGGTGGTACTGACTTTGCTCACTGCGGGAACTTAAGCTTCCTTAGACTTTTTTTTTTTTTTTACAGTTTTGCTTTCTCTCCCCCATTCCCACCACTCACCCCCTCCAAGCAAAAGATAGAGGAACAAATAGTTCTTTGTGCTTTCTCTGCTCAGCCTTGTAAATAAAAATAATTCACAAGTGGCTCTACATATATAACCAAAATGCAACATTGTGTCTAAATATTAGATGTAAATTAAATTGCTTCTTGGTGTTCAACTTATCTTTTTGTATCCATTATAATCCTCTATTTATGTTTATGCTCCACAGCTGGAGAGCTGCAACTAGCTGTGGAAAAAAAAATTACAATACTCCATACAAAAGGGGTGGGGTGGATGGGTACTAATTAAACCTAAGTAGTAAGAGACTTAAGGAAAAAGAGATTTCTGTATCTCTCTTAATGGGATGAATGTCATGTTCCAGTTCCTACTTTATGTAAAATCCATTATACAATATGTAAAATAATTCTCCAAATCTTGATTTCCTCAATTGAAAATGACCCTGAGCAAAAACTATAAGTAGAGGAAGGTTTGAATTTCTTGATCTTTGCACTCTTTTGTTCTCTCCGTACGTGATGTCTTAAATCAGCAGAATAATTTAGGAATGGTAGATATTGAAACAACTAATTTTTCTTTTCTGTAATCTGCATAGACTTCAAAATGCCTACAAAGCACAAAGTGCCAGTTCATATAATTTGTTGGCAAGGATAAAAAGAAGAAAGGAAATTATTTCCTAAGCGTGTGAATCAGCCCAGCTTTAACAGATATTTTTCTGTCATGTGCAGCCTGAGGGCTTATGCCTATCTGAGCTTTATTTGACAATTACCACTTGCCAGCATAATTAAATGATAATTTATAAATACTAAGAAAGCATAATGGGGAAGAGCAAATAGGTGCTTATCAGGGCATTGAATAAAGTTGATCTGCTTCAGTGGCAATTTTCATCTCTTATCTTGGTTGTTAACTGGTCTCACTTCTGTCTGTGTTTTGTTTAGGTTTGATATTTGTTAGGGTGATATTATCTACCTACATATACACATTTTCCTTCCATACAGAATTCTAATATTTCTTTTATTGTTCATTTTGAAGCCAATGTATTTATGAAATATGGCTTGTATTTTCATTCAAAACATAGATTTAGCACCTAGAATTTCACACATTTCCAGAGAAACCCTAAACAAATTGGTAATTTTTCTGTTTACTTCCCCCTCACCTTTTTTTTTCCCCCAGTGAGTAAGTTCTTTTCTGTGTTGCATCTGTGATTTTCTTTAATCGGTTTTTTAATCACCTGGGCTTTGCAGTTAATTACATTCCACAGAGTCTCTTCATCTATCTCCTAGAATGCTGGCAGATTTTTTGTAAGTAAGAGTGAAGGCACCCATGTAAGCCAGGACTGGCGAGAAGGGCTTCCTAACCTTGCAGTGATAACAATGATACTTGGTATGCAGCACAGAAATTTTGCTGTGTTCCTACTGAATATAGAAATTGCCCAAAGAATTCTGTAGGGTAGACAGCTTTTGTCCCATCCGTGTCTCTTCTCAAGGTTTCTTACCTATTATCAATATTAGGGCGGTCTCTGCAGAAGCTGTTGTGGGGCCACGGACAGAAACACAGATTTGTCCTGGGTGACCTACATAAAGCAGTGCAAGAGCAATCCTCTATGTGAAAGGCAACAAATCAGTAGAATGGCAAACAGATATACATACTGAATTTCCACACTTTTAGAAAGCATGTTTGAAGAAGTCAACAGGGTGGGGAAAAGCAAGATATTGTTAGTGGGTCGCAAAGAGCCTGAAGTCTTTTTTTTTTTTTTTTGACATCATGAAATTAAATAATTTTAGCAACTGCTGATTAGAGTTGTGGTGATTTGAGTGAAGTTGTGAAGTGATTTGGCTTATCAGAGAAACAACAAAATAAAAGGCTTTGGTGTTTAAAGTTGTCAATTCCTAGAATTATTCAGCATTTTGTCCTTATAAATAGCAATTATTTGCCTTTTTAGCACTGAAAAATTATCTTTCATATTCAAATATTTAAATATACAGAGCCATCATTGGGGCAAAGAAAAAAAATCCTAATGTCAGAACAGATTTTTTATACAAGAAATAATTTGAAAGTGGTGGATTAGTTTCCACCTTTTGAAACACAGTGCTTTCTATAATCTTCAAACATTATTTAGGATAATGGAAGCCATCATCCTGGTTCTCAAATGTTAGCACTTCCATTAGAATTTGCAGCTACCTCTTATTTTTTATATTAAAATACAAGGCTTAAAAGGTATTATCTTACTAAAGGGGGGCAATTGTAGAGATGATTTGATTGAATAAAGGAAAAAGCTGTACAGGCCTTTTAAGATCAAGGATGTATTGATGGAAAGCTATCATTAGAGACAATTAATGTTCTCCAAGGGAAGAAATTGATTATGGACAAAGATGGACCCTAAGGAGCAGATATGTCTTAATGCTCTAAGGCCTTAAGGATTATGCATTTCATTCACAGCATCTGTATTTTAACCCTTTGTAGTGACTAAATACTAGCTTATTCTTGCAGAATGGCATGAATTAAATTTTTTAAAAAAGATTGTGTCTTGTAAAAGATGTGATTGACATTTGATTCTTTAAATAATAATAAAATAAATTTGTAGCATCATTTCTCTATATTGCCCTTCAGAGTAGATCTAGACATAAAAACATATAATAGAAGGAATGAAATTAGATAGTGATGGCCATTCTTCAACATTATGGAAGTATGGTAATGACCGACAATTGCACTAAAGATGTGCTTTCATATGGAACCCCTGAACTTCAGCTGCATTTATGTTTCCAAATAATATATCCTTTAACTTTGCTTGTCCTTTCTATAGATCTTATACAAAGCATTCATCATGTTTTTAGCCAGTCCCTCGCAGCCGTGGATCACAATTGGGTACTTAATAAGGTGGCAACCCCACTGGGAACATTTCATATAATTATTCTTAGCAGAAAGAGGATTGTTATGGCTTTTTTTCCCTTTTTGAGTTTGGCAAAATTCCAAGTGATTCAGTTTGGGCTCCTAAAAACCAGTTTTATACTCTTGGTGAATTATACTTCATGTGTCCTCTGTATCCTTACTTCCCAGTAGAACGCTGTATTACAGGCCAGCGGAGTCAGTTTAATTGTGCAGCTGGTCTCCTTGAATCTGTGACCACACCAGAACAAGTGATTGATAAAAGCTGCTTTTGGGCCACAAATTTCAGAAAGTGTCGATCTGAGTATGGAACTGTTCTTAGAAATCAATTTCTCGCAGGACTCCGGGGCCCTCTCTGACAGTGTGTTATTCAACTGTGCTTAGTCGCTCAGTTGTGTTCGACTCCTTGTGCCCTGATGGACTATAGCCCGTCAAGCTCCTCTGTCTATGGGGATTCTCCAGGCAAGAACACTTGAGTGGGTTGCCATGCCCTTCTCCAGAGGATCTTCCCCACCCAGGAATCAAACCCAGGTCTCCCACATTGCAGGTAGATTCTTTACCATCTGAGTCAAAGTACAGTATGGTTACTGCTAAATGTTAGGAGAAGCTCACTCATAGTAGTAAATAGCTTATCCAGAGAGCTCTATGATTTTAAGTATCAGTTAAGGGAAGGGAGGGCTTCCCTGGTGGCTCAGACCTTAAAGAGTTTGCCTGTAATGCAGAAGATCTGGTTTTGATCCCTAGGTCAGGAAGATCCCCTGGAGAAGGAAATGGCAAACCACTCCAGTATTCTTGCCTGGAGAATCCCATGGAGAGGGCCTCCGGGTAGGCTACAGTCCATGGGGTTGCACTGAGTCAGACATGACTGAACAACTAACACCTTCACTTCACAAGGGAAGGGAGGTTAGATTCTGGGTCCTAACTTTGGGCTTACTGAGTTTAGAAATAACTTATTTAGTTAGCTCATATCATTAAAACTGTTTAAATTCTGATATTTAACGGTATATCTTGATGCTCTTGGACCTTAAAGATGATGCATTTCATTCATCACTAAGTGAAATTTTTCAAAAATTTCAAACAATTTGAAACAAATTATTTTAAAGAATAGTGGGTGAATATACATGATACATTCCATTGTGGCACAACTGGATTATGGGTAAAAGCCTCCTAGCTGCTATTGCCAACTAATATCCGTGAGCACTCAACACTTACACCAACTCAAGTGCATACATTTGGTGACTATGTGAGTGGCTGTAAGTGGCTTTTTCGGGTAAGACAAGGGCATGTGAGAAGATAGTCTCCTATAAGTTTCCTCTTAACAGCAACAAATAGAGCACAGGACATTAATTACCCAAAGGTCTATATTAAAGAAAGATTATGGCTTATTTTTCATATTATTCTGATAAAAAGAAAAATGTAATTTTTTCATAATTTACATAGTTTCCATTGGCCACATTGGGCTGTTGAGAAGTGGCATTATATTAAGGGTCTTTTAGAAGTCCCTTGTGTGGTTTATGAAAAGAGTGAGTATAACTAAGTAGGAACTCCAAACCAACTAAATATCTATGAAGTTTTGAATTTGAGTGCCTGAGGAGATTGTGGTACCACAGTAAAAATCAATGAGGGAAGCTAAGGTGAGGCATATTGCTTTCGAGTGTCTGGTCAAATCCAAGTAGAGATGCTGTGCATAAAATTGAAAAGTTTAGGAAAGAGGTCAAAGTTTAGGATACTGGTTTGGAGATATAGTGAAGAATCAAAATGGTAAGAGGAAGAACAGGATAATGCTGTGAAAAAAACAAAAACAAAAACCAGAGAAGAAACTTGTAGAGAGAGAGTAGTTAGGTGCCATTAATGAGCCAGGGAGTAGCAGTGAGAATGAGAACCTAGAAGAAGGCCATTGTGTTTGACCACTGATGGCTCATTAGTATGCTGAGAAGTCAGATCTTTGTTGTCATTGTTCAGTCAATAAGTCATGTCCAACTCTTCATGCCCCCGTGGACTGCAGCACACCAGGCTCCTCTGTCCTCCACCAGCTCCCAGAGTTTGCTCAAATTCATGTCCATTGAGTCGGCGATGCCATACGACCATCTCATCCTCTGCTGCTGCTTTCTCCTTTTGCCTTCAATCTTTCCCATCATCAAGGTCTTTTCCAATGAGTCAGCTCTACTCATCAGATGGCTAAAGTATTGGAGCTTCGGCTTCAGCATCAGTCTTTCCAGTGAATATTCAGGGTTGATTTCCTTTAGGATTGCCTGATTTGATCTCCTTGCCGACCAAGGGACTCTCATGAGTCTTCTCCAGCACCACAGTTTGAAATCAGATCTGCTTAGGTTTAAATGCTAGTTCCCAACTATTAGTGGAAATTTTTGTATCCTTGGAGAAGTTAAGTTACTTAATCTCTCTGCTGCTGCTAAGTCACTTCAGTCGTGTCCAACCTTGTGCTACCCCATAGATGGCAGCCCACCAGGCTCCCCCGTCCCTGGGATTCTCCAGGCAAGAACACTGGAGTGGGTTGCCATTTTAATCTCTCTAAGCCTAACTAATTTATTGCTCACAGCAACCCTTGAAGTGATAAAGTTATTAGGACACAACTGAGTTGCAAAGAAGTAAGTATCTTTCCCACAAGAACCACATCTAGTAATGGCTGGTTAGAGTTTAGGGTTAGTAGCCAGAAATGCAGGAAGATTAAACAAATTGATTAAAGAGGCAAAGGCAAGATCCAAACTCATACCCATCTGAAGCTCAAATAATATCTGTTCACTCTGTCTTTTCCAACTACTGACTAGGAAATTTTGGAGGGGGGGCAATTTACAAGGATCAAAAATATTGGATATATTCACTTAATGTGGCTCAATTTAATGACCTATGACTTCTGTAGCCTGATATTAGAAGAACCCAGAGTATATTTTCTGGTCCAGCTGCATTGACATCACCTGGAAACTTGGAACTGCAGATTTTCTGCCCCACTCAGACCTGCTGACTCATAAACTCTGGAAGTGGGGCCTGAAATCTGTGTTTTAACACACCTTCCAACTGAGACTCTCATGCATGCTAAAGTCCAAGAACCACTGTCTTAATCTAACTTTGTTTCCAGGTATTTGTTCCTGTTAGTGACTACTGCCAAGCAGCCAGGTAGATCTGAGTGTGGCTCAAACTGTAGTTCCCAGCCTTGAGAATGTATAAAGGTTATTGAAATCTAGGTACTATTTTCGGAAATTTTTGTTTAATTGGTCTGGTGTATGGACCTAGGCAATGAGAGTTCTAAAACTTCCCCAAGTGATTTTAATGCACAGCTAGGACTGGGAACATGTCATTTAGAACCATTTTTCTCAAACTTTAGTATGAATCAGAATTTCACCCAGAGATCTGGTTAAAAGTCAGATTATTGGACACTCCTCCCTCAGAGTTTCTAATGTAGTGGGTTCAAGATGAGGTCAGAGAGTTTATATTTCTAACAACTTTCTAGGTGATTTCTGCTGCTCTGGGAACCACACTATGAGAATTGCTAGTCTGGAAATCACATGTTCACCTTGGGCCATGTGATGAACTGAGCTGGTAATTTTGGTCAGAGAATTCCCATTCCTGCCCCCAAGTCGAGGTGAAAGTCCCGGCCAAAGTGTCCTAGTGATTGCTCCATGTCTGTGTCTCAGGGTCAGGGGAGACTTGGTTCAGAAATATATGTACCTGGATAGGGCTTCTCAAATGTTAGTGCACAGATCACCAAAGGATCTTGCTAATGCAGGTTCTGATTCAATGGGTCTGGGACAGGCCTGTGAATCTGATTTGTGACAAGCTCCCTGGTGATGCTGAGACTGCTGGTCCATGGACCATGGTGAATAGCAAGACGCTAACAGTTTTTCTCAAATGTGCCTAATCATCCAGATCACCTGAAGTGCTTTTATTATGGATTTTTGGCTTCATTTCAGTTCTGTTGAATCAGAATATCCAAGGGAAACACCCTCAATATCATGTCAGTATCTTTGTTAAGAAATTCATTAACTTATTTAAAAAATACTTACTGAACATTTACTCTATGCTAGGATCTAGGCTAGATGCAAACAAGACAGATGCATAGTTCCTGACCTCATGTGGCTTACATTTTAACCAAAGAAACAAAGAATAAACAGATTTGTTTTTTAAAAGTAACTTACAGTAGTGACAACTGCCTCAAAGCGCACAAAGCAGGGTCATATGTCCAAGTTCATGGTGAAGAAGCATTGAATAGGGTCTTCAAGAAAGATCCCTTAAGAAGGAGCTATCCTGGTCTCAGTCAGTTTTTGTGAAGACCATGAGAAGGCAGGTGCAGAGACTCAGGGTAGACTGAACTTGGCTGATTGCCAGGAGTTTAGAGGGGGTAGGGCAGAAGTAGAGCAATTGAGTTCCCCTTGGTAATTTTCATACTTCAGATGGTAAAGAATCCAGCTGCAGTGATAGACACCTGGGGTTGATCCCCAGGTTGGGAAGATCCCCTGGAGGACGGCATGGCAACCCACACCCAGTATTCTTGCCTAGAGAATCCCCATGGACAGAGGAGCCTGGCGGGCTACAGTCCATGGGGTTGCAGAGAGTTGGACACGACTGACTGACTAAGCAGGAGCTGCACATTTGGAAAACACATCTAAACTTTCTTACCAGCTGTCAGAGAATAGTGTAATGCTTGTTGATGAAACCATCATCAGTCACCCCATCCCTGGTCCCTAGAGGAGTAAGAGGTGATCATGTTCACAGAAAGTAATGAAAGGATCAAAGAATTGTATTCCACTTAGAGAATGTTTCTACAACTTTGAGGGTCATATAGCATAAAAAATACTTTTTGGAGGGTTTGTGTGATTTCCCAGAAACACTATAATTAAAAGGAGCAAGAGAAATTCAGAGAGTCAAGAAAAATATTTGAAAACAAGGAAAGAATAGTGGGGTTTGGGGGAGGAAGTATGCTTATGTGGTTTTAGCATTGTTACAAATTTGTCTTATGGATACTGTTTATATAGATAATAATTTTGAAAATTTTTTTCCATACATGCTACATTCAAGAACTATGTAAATGGGTAGGAGAGAAAAAAAAAAAGTCTTTGGGCAGAGGCAGCTTTCACCTGTATTTTTTTTTCCTTCAAGCTGTGAGCACTCCTTAATTACAAGTTTAAAAAAAAATTTAAGATTGGTAACATATGTTGTTGTCAGCATGTATTTAGCACCTGCAGAAATGAACATGAAAAATGTGACAGCACATAGGTGGAACACCCACTGCCTTGACTGTGAACACTGTCAACAAATTTTACTTTGTTAATTTTTTCTTATTAAAAAAAAACCTAAGAAAAGAATTTAATAGTGCAGGTGTTCAGAACGTCACACAAGATGATATAACGAAGGGGGAGGTTATAAACCTTTAGCATGAAAGCCAGGGTCTGGAGTTGTAGATCCTTAAGCTTTGTTTCTCACACACTTCCTTCTCGTTCCTTTGAAAAAAGAATTCTCTTTACTTCTTGGTCTTGGCATTCTAAGTTGTCGTGGAAGGCCTCTCTTCTTGAAGTAAGGGTGAGAAGCAGTCAGGGCAGATCAGCTGACATATGGGATGAGACACCTTAAACAGTCTTTTCTAGAGCATGGAAATTGAAGTGTTCTGTTTGCACTTGATTTTCTGTTAATAAAGTTGTAATAACTGTATATAAGAGGTCCCATATCAGCTACTTCTACAGCAGAGGTCTTTTGAGTATAGGTTCTGTCTTCTGAACTCTGTGGTCCCTCTTAGAGCAGAGGCCATTTCATTTAGCGATGGCATTCCTTACAATGCAGTACTAGGCAAAGAGTAAGACCTTCCTGAATGGTGCTATGCTACCTTCTGATCTTACTGGTTCCTTCACTATTGAAGGAGAGCCTTGCGAGTTACTTTCTGTGATCTCCCTTCATTGATGATTTCATTTCCAAATTCTGTAAACTGATTTACTCGACAGGAATGGGTAGTGCTTTTCCTTTGAAGAGTCATTTCCTCCCCACAATGAATTTGCCCAGACTGAAAATAAATCACTAATAGGTGTGTTCATTTTTATTTTGAAAATTTTGAACTTCTCAAGTTTTCAGAGTACCCACAGGATCTTTCCCATTCTTTCATCCCCTCATTCAACACTTCGGTGTTGGCCTAACTATGATCAGTCCTTTATTCTGGTAGTTCATCAAAACATTTCATGAACCCAAAGTATTTCAGAGGCACAAAACAGAAGGATTTAGGTTAAGTTTGTTGGACCAGTTCTCAGGCCCAGCAAAGGCTCTTGACTCTGGCTGCGTGTGTGGAAAACATTTGCACTTCTCACAGCTGAGAGAAGACCCTGGAAATGATACGTTTTTTTTACACCTCTTAGATGAGACTTGGGAGCTAGAAAGCACTTCACTCCCATCCCTCTGGGATGAAGAATCTGTTTGCAGTAATCACTGGCAGTGTTGACAGAGTGTTCAAAACCATCTGCTCAAGGGCAAGTGTTAACTCTATCAAATCCTAATATTTTAAGCACGCTGAT
Organism: Muntiacus reevesi; assembly: GCF_963930625.1. Lineage (NCBI taxonomy): Eukaryota > Metazoa > Chordata > Mammalia > Artiodactyla > Cervidae > Muntiacus > Muntiacus reevesi. The sequence goes on along the minus strand of NC_089256.1, from coordinate 63,578,179 downwards.
CCCCAGGCCCAGGAGACCTCCTGACAGAGCTCTCCTTGGGCTATGTGTCAGCCTGCCATCAATTATTACCGCACCGTAGAAAGGCCTGATACACCCGCCAAAACTCAGTGAGGGAAGGCAGCAGCCGAGTCCCCTTCATTCAAGTCTTATTAGGAATCTGAGGCTTTCTGAGGCTTTTATACAAGAGCTTCTCTGTAATATATGCATACTTTTAGCCTTTCATTTATTTGTAAATGGTCTTTTGTGTTTTTTTAGGGCCCATCTTCAGTATGGATTTTATATAAATTCACGTAGGCTCTCTGTACAAATATAATTCTCTACAAATAAGCACACAGACAGGTTTAAATTAAAATCCTTTACCAAAATTACTTAATAAAACATAAAATCCAGCTGTTTGATTTTTGCTGTATCACCTCACAGCCCTTATTTAGCAGCCATCAAGTTGTTTAAACTGGTCAGAATATTTACTTATTTAGTGTTTATATAGTTTGCCAGTACAACTGCACCTCAGAAAAATTATGTTTCAGAATTCAAAGTATAAAGAACATTTTTATAAAAAAGCATGTAGCAGTAAAAACATTACAAAGTCCAACGAGCTGAAAATATCGCCTTATCAAAAGGAAGTCAGTTCAAAATTTCAGGGACATATCTGAGCCATTTTCCCCCAGTAAGGACCTCACTGGAAAGCAAATGCACTGGCCTGAACCGTCTGTGAGAACATCTTCCTTGTCAGAGACATTTCAGTAAAGCTGATATTATTTGCCATAATAGCTCAGAAGCATTAAGGGAAATGCTAAGAATAAACAACACTGAGAGGAATGTTCTCAGCCACAAACCTTCAAAAGCTCAAATATGACATTTTTATTTTTAAATTTTATGTATTTTGATAATTTCATCCCATGCCACTTACCAGGTCAGTGCATTGTAGATAATAAATAATATGTGTTGAATAAACAGGCATAGGTTTTGCTGTACTAGAGCACTAATATTACCTGGATTTATGTTCCAGATATAAAGGAGAGTAATTGGGAGAATTCTGTGGTTATGATCACCACCTCCGATGTCACCTGTATAACATGTGGTGTGTGCTATTATATGCCAAGTACTTTAAGCACATTATCTCATTACCTAACTAGATCAACAGTATTAAGTAGGACATATTATTATTATTAGCCACATTTCTTTCTGAGACTTAGAGAGCTAAGTGAATTGGTCAAGATCATGCAATTAGTAAGTAGTAGGGTCCATATTAGAACCTGGGCAGAGAGTTTCAAAGCTCATCTTCTCAACATAACACTGAACTGTCTCTAAAAGAAAAATACTTAGTGTCTATGAAATACTTAGAGGCCAAAAAGCATAGATAGGACTTCATATTTTCCTGTACACTCCTGTTGAATGCCATCCACTCATTATTGGTCTGACACTATTGAAGGCCAGAGGATATGTGGAGATTGGCCTCAGAGCATAGAACAGAAGTTTTTTACTTTTATATAGTTGCGTATCCTATTGAAAGTCTGAAGAAAGTTATGAAATATCATTCCCAGAAAAATGTACAAGTGCATAACTTTGCATGCATTTGCCAGTGTTTTCTTTTTGGGGGGTGGTGTATGGGATGTGGGGTGGCTTTTGACTGTGAACTTGTAGGAGAAGCTGCCATGTAATTAAATAGAGTAAAACTTAGTAGACATTAACAAAAATTCTAGAATAGTGCAAAGAGAAGGTTTGGTAACTACTTGGAGAAGTCAGGGAAATGAATCTTACTAGAGTTCTATGCATTAAACAATTAGACTAAAACCTATCTGTAGGGTCTCACCTAGCACCTAAGAGTTCTATATTTTAGTTGCTTCATCTAAAGATAGCCTTCAAGATTTCTCATTTGACAGTTTCTGGAGGTGATGTAATTCCATATTTCTATTATTTTGTATTTATTTCTGCCATCCAGAGAACATTGTGCATTGCTCTCAGCATTCAGTGGTTTGCTGTAGCTCTCATTTTAACTGACCATGGGCCTTTGTCTTTGAGTGTGTGTGTATGTGAGAGAGATCGAGAGACAGAGATTTGGTGGATATATAAATAAACAAATTACAAATTTACTCATAGTTAGTCCTCGTAAATAGAAGCTCTTAGATCATCTAGGCCTCTTGGATCAGTTGCTTAAGGTTCTGAGCTTCAGTTTCCTCAGCTAAACAAGAATACTTAGTTTTCAGGGTTATTGTAAATATTAAGATAATATGAAAAAAGAATCAGTACTTTATCTGGCACTTTATTTTGAATGTTCAGTGAATATTAATTCCCTTCTCTTTTCTCCTCTTCTCATCTTGGGTTTTTTGTTTGCTATTTGTAAAAGCAAACAATGTTAGTAAGCTTGGTTCACAGGGAAGGAAAGGTAACATAATGACATATACATATAAAACTCTTTGGAGAAAGGTTCCTTGAAAATTAACTTTTGCTTATGTTTGATTATTGTGCCTTTTGTGATTGCTTGAGATAAGGCTACAAAAAATCCTATAATTAAAATAATACATGGGAATGATAGTTGCTATTTGAAGATTTTTAGAGGGATGATTTTTCCTTTCGCCTGTATCTTGAGGGCTAACCTTTGGAGTTCTTCTGAAACATGTAGAGCTCTGCACTGGCGCTCTCCCCCTGAGTATGCTACCATTTATTCTTTCAAATACCTGTGTTGGGGTAGAATGCAGCACTGTCCCAGGTGCTGAAGGGACTGTCAGAAATTAGAAGAGCCATAGATTCAAGACTAGGTGATTATGAGCAATAATTTTTCTGTGTATTTGTGTGTACAGGTAACAGTTGTTCTCAAGGGTGTCCGGTACCTCTGACAATGGAATTTGGGAATGATATACAAAAGCACTCTCTAAAATTCCAACTTTAAAAATTAAAGTAGATAATAAGCATAAAGCACATGCTGTTGTTCAGTTGCCCTATCGTGTCCGACACTTTGTGACCCCATGGACTGCAGCACGCCAAGCCTCCCTGTCCCTGTTAATTGACAGTAAATAAAGCCCTGTATTAATGTAAATGACTATTTTTACCTCAATTTCTAGGATAATCCCCAGTAATAAAATGAAATCTTTATAAGGTGTGAGTGTTTTTTTGCTTATTTACATTACTAGTAAAGAAGTTTAATATGTTCTATAAACAGTGACTTCCAAAAGTGCAGACAGAGCGTTCAAACTTCTCGCAGATGGCTGGTTTTTTTTGTTTTTTGGGTTTTGTTTTGTTTTGTTCGAAAGGTCTTCTGAAGAATGTTAATTTGTTATTTACTCTCATTTACAAGATGTGTTCTAATCTCTCTACTGCCCAGGATTTAAGTTCTTTTTTAGAATCTTGACTCTTGGTCATTTGGATTTTTCTGAATGACAGGAAGCGTGAGGTAGGGTTCACCTGTGGAAGGTGAGAAGGGGAGAGTGAGTCCCTGTTACCACTTAGAGAGAATAGCAGTAGTGGGCATCCCCTTTTTCCATAGTTAAGGCCTAATATAGATGAATGGCTTTACCCTTTGGGAAATGAGGATGCAATAGAAGAATTGCCAGCGTGGATATGTGTCTTGGGTGAGCCTTGATCACAGAGGCCATGAAGGTTCAAAGGGACAAATGGAAGATTGAAGTGTGTGTTAATATTTTTGTAGGCTGAAATGGAAAGGGGGAAATTACCTAAGTCCCTGTTGGAAGTAAGTGTCTTCCTAACTCTCTGTGGGTATTTAGGGAGTATCACAAGCTGTGAGTGTCTCTGAGTGCATCTTGTCTCTTGCTTTTGCCTCGCTGAGCCTCTTCCCTCTGTGGATCCATTCTTCTAACTGCTTCTGTAAACTCTCCCCTGTGGCATCTAATTCCCCACGGCTGCTCAAATGTGATTCCCCCGAGCCTCCCTTCCTCTCCAGCTGCATCTGTTCACCTCCCCTGCTGATCGATCCACTTCTTTAGCTTAGGGACAGTGAGAGGAAATGATTCCAGCAGCTAAACAGCTTTTATGCAGAGAGAATACTTAAATATTCTCAGTTCGCATGATTCCCTTCACCTCATGCTATGATCAGAGGTTAATGGAGACATTTGGGGCTTCTCTCTGATGGTATAGACAGGAAAACTTTCTGAAATGAAGGCTAAGGTCTTGTCAACACCTTCCCTCAATTTCCCCCCAAATACATTTATTTATTTAAGAGAGCAACTGTACCTTTCCTTGTCAGAGTCCTTTTTAGATAGTAGACCATTCTCCATACCCTAACTCTGGGTAGGATGCCAGCCAAATCAGAAGCTGTTATTAATTTTTATTGTTTCTGGTGGTTGGAATTAAACAGTGAATTTTGAATTCTAAATGTTTATATCACTAAAAATTATCTTTTGCTATATAAAGTGTATTGTTATGGTGATACTTAGATTTTTTCCTTTTTTTGAAATAGGTTTATTTTTGCAAATTTGAGTTGTGAGACATTGTACAAAGTAACTAACTTTCCAGACAGGCTTGTCCTAAGTATTAAATATACCAATAACCTAGCACAGTACCTGACCCATAATGCCTAATAAATATTAATTTATAAATATGTATTAGGAGCTTTGTGCTTCCCTGGTGGCTCAGATGGTAAAGAATCTGTCTGCAATGTAGGAGACCTGAGTTCGATCCCTAGGTCAGGCAGATCCCCTGGAGAAGGGAATGGCAACCCACTCCAGTATTCTTGCCTGGAGAATCCTATGGACAGAGGAGCCTGGCAGCCTATAGTCCATGGGATCGCAGAGAGTTGGACATGACTGAGTGACTAAGCATACATATATATGTGTGTGTATGATAAATATCCTTTATACATTTGTCCAATATGTGTTTATCTTCTCTCTTGTCTTCATTGCTACTTTCTCTAGTTGCAACAAGTCAGGGGCTACTCTCTAGTTGCAACATGTGGGTCTCTCATTGTGGTGGCTTCTCTTGGTGTGACGCATAGGCTCTAGAGTATGCGGGCTCAGTAGTTGTGGCTTCAAAGTTCTAGAGCATGGGCTCGGTAGTTGAGGCTTAGTTGCCCCGTGACATGTGGGATCTTCCAGGGATCAAACCTGCCTTGGCAGGCAGTCTTAAACCACTGGACTACCAGGGAAGTCCTATACATGTTTGTCTTTTAGTTGATTGTATAGTGTCTCCTTATCAGTTGTAGTTGTCCTACAACTGATACTGTTGTAGTATCAGTTTTGTTTTCTATTTCCTTATTCTTGAAAATTTATTTTATTTCCAGTTTTCTTTATCTCCCTCTCTCTCCTTTCCTTGTTCTCTTCCTTCTATTCTCCCTTGTGATGTATAAATTTCCTTCTACAGCTTTTCTTTCTACAAGCCTTCTTCCTATATTTTATACTTTGTTTTGCTATTCCAAGAGATATTGAGAAGAACACCCCCTATATTTTATCTTTTTGGAGTCTTCACTTATATAATATCCCCAAATAAAATTCCTCAATCAAGAATCTGAACAATGCTTGTCTAGACTGGAGTTGATCCACATTCTCACAGTAATGTACACTCTTATATATGCTAGATTCTTCACAATCCTGCCAGCATTGGGTTTTCTTATTTTTCATTTATTTTTGTGTATTTGATGTTTCTAATGGGACTTTCAAAAGTGTTTTTGTTCTATTAGCAGTTATAATCTTTCCATTTGAAAATTTCTTATCTGTAAACTATCTTCTTATACTTCTTATCCTGTGAAATCTGGGTAATGATATAATATATTCCTTTCAAAGTAGTACATATTTTGAGTAGCAACCCAACCAGAAATATTGAGTGACTATTTTGTGCTAAGTGTTGTTCAAGGAACAATAGGGAACTAGAGATAAAATGGTAAAGACATGGTCTCTGACTTTCAAGAGGTTTGAGAAATTTATCTAGTGAAAGGTGACAAGTATATAAACAGAGTGCATCATAGTGTAACAGATATTTTGTGATGGAAATATGTCTAGGGTTCAGTGGCATCACATAGGAAATGGGATGGTTAATCAAACCAGGGGATAAAGAAAGTTTTCATCATCGAGGATCATAAAAGAAACCTTCACCAGTTACATCTGTCATTTTTTTCTTTCCGATTCTGTTGGATCTGTGCTTTTGATTGTTTAACAAAGCAACTCCTTTGCTTCCATTTCCCTGGTAATACCACAGCATTTATGACTCCATGGTAATACGTGTATACAACACAGCATCAGGTTTATTTAATGTATCATTTAATATGATATACATTTTAGGGTGTAAGGTGAAAATAGAATGTGATTAATGTTGAAAGAGACATATTCACTCTTGCATTCTTTGTTTATTTGAAGGCCCAAGTAGTGATCTTGCACACTAGTGCTGTTTGGGGTTAATGCTTTCATGCCTACACACCATGGGACTCTAATATATTCCTACCAGGAAGTGCATGGGAGAGTGTCTTAGGGAACATAGTGACCTCTGAAATGTTTCCCTCCAAACTTCCTACTCCTGAGGACTCAAACAACTGCAGAAACTTTGACCTTTCTGGAATATCTTACAGAAAGATCTTCCACTCTTTCTAAATGATAGTGGTGCAAGAAGGTCCTGGTTCTAGGGAACAGAGTTCATCTAGTTTTGCCTTCTGCTAACTTTGACAGATCATTTTTTGGATGGACCTATCATAGCTACTCAAGAACTACTTCCATGCTTGGTCGACTGGTTGGGTTTACAATTTTTAAGAAGAGCCACATGAAAATGTCCACTTTTTTCTCTTTTGGAGACCCAGCTTCACTTTCCAGATTTTTATTTCTCTTCCCCCTGTACTACTTGCTTTTCTCAAGTGTGATTATGTTAGTCCGTGAGCTGCTTGAGGGCAGGAGTTCTGTTCAGTCTTCTTGGTATCCCATACACATAGCACCGGTGTTGGTTCAAGGTGAGCCCTTAATAGTACTTACCATAGGAGGCATGCTCATCTTGTCTTTGCAGTTGCCCTAAATGTTGCTCTTCTTTTTCTTCAGTTCAGTTCATTCACTCAGTTGTGTCTGACTCTTTGTGACCCCATGGACTGCAGCACACCAGGCTTCGCTATCCATCACCAACTCCCAGAGCTTGCTCAAACTCATGCCCATTGAGTTGATGATGCCATCCAACCATCTCATCCTCTGTCACCCCCTTATTCCCCTGCCTTCAGTTTTTCCCAGCATCAGGGTCTTTTCCAATGAGTTGGCTCTTCTCATCAGGTGGCCGAAGTATTGGAGCTTCAGTTCCAATGAATATTCAGGGTTGATTTCCTTTAGGACTGACCGGTTTCATCTCCTTGCAGTCCAAGGGACTCTCAAGAGTCTTCTGAAACACCACAGTTCAAAAGCATCAATTCTTTGACACTCATCCTTCTTTATGGTCCAACTCTCACATTAATACATGACTACTGGTAAACTTATTTTTCTTATTGTCCAATAATAATATGACGTCTTTATGTGCCCAGATTTCCAACTCATGACCATTTTTCATGTGAGAGAATTGCTTTGACTCCAGGAGCTTGTATATCCACTAGAGGGCACTGTTTTGTCAGAGGCTTTCTTTGATACCTAGATAGATACCTTAACTTCATGGTCCATCCCAGCTTCAAGTTCTTTTTATACTTGTTAGTAAATGACACTGAACTTCCTATCACAACTATACTTGTAAAAATAGAATCATTATAGTATATCATGACCAAAGATAGTTGTAATAAGTTAGATATAAGCTAATATTACTAATTGATATGGCAAATATGTATTTAACAACAGAAGGACAAATACTGAATAAGAATGCTCTTATACATTAAGGACATTTCTCTGCTCTTGCTCATTATTTTTTAGATTTTCTTCTAACTGAAACTAGAAGGGCAAGTGAAGTTTTCATTGTCTCCAATTTCATTTTTGCACGTCCCAACTATAAGCGTTATGCTATGACTGGAGAAATTCTAAGCTACATACTTTATATCTGAATTCCAAAAGTAACTCCCAAGGAAATTTGTTTTAAATAGAATGGCGATATCAAGTCTACTGCTACTTTTTAAAGCTATAAAATCTACATTTTCTGAAGGTTTTTTTTTTCCCTTTCCATCAGTTCTAATCCCACAGAACTATCTTTAGGCAGAATCAAATGAGTTTCCTAGTCTTTAATGTCAAACAGTTCAAGTTTGCAAATATTGTCAGCTTACACGTGAATCAACACAGGGGATACGTGAGAAGACAAAGCTGCTTGCACTGTCAGTGAGCTTCCAAACACATCATTAACCCAGTGGTGACTCGTGAGGCCCCACTGGAGCTGTCTAAGGAAGCTGCAAAAGAAGGAGAAGCCTATTGGGAAGGTATCTATCCCAAGTTTAAAATCTTAACTGGGAATCATGTCATAGAATTGAAGGAGCTAGTGGGGCCCAGTACCCTATCAAATATAAAGGGATAGACCTGTAAATAAGAACTCTTAGAGACTTCTCACAAGAATTTGTGATGATCTGTTAGTAAACTCTATTTAAATTATGCTTAAAGGCTTAAGTGTTAGTTGCTCAATCATGTCCGACTCTTTGCCACACCAGGGACAGTAGCCCACAAGGCTCCTCTGTCCATGGAATTCTCCAGGCAAGAACACTAGAATGGTGGCTATTTCCTTCTCCGTGGGATCTTCCCAACCCAAGGATTTATCCCAGGACTCCTGCTTTGCAGGCAGATTCTTTACCATCTGAACCACCAGTGAAGCCCTGAAGACTTGAAAAAAGTGGGACTTTTTTTGTGTGTGCCAGGCCACAAAGCCGTTTGTCAAGTGTTTAATTAAGCTTACTCTGATTAAAAATGTAGGCTTAAAGATTTGTTGATTTTGTGACAAACTATTGCTGTTAATTTTCTTGACTGGTTTTATTTTTTCTTCTCCAGACAACAGGATCATATATCCATAACTGTGGTTGGGAGAATAGGAGAAAAAATATAATTTTTGAAAAGAAACATGTATTTAAGCTAGTCAGATGTTATAAAACCATATATATAGGAACCATATATATTTTTCCTGAGAGAACAATTTGAAAGACATAGAAAAGGAGAAACATGAAGTTCCTCTCTCTCAGAGTTTGCATCTAAAAGAAATGGATAATAGGTTTTTTTTTTCCTTTCATAAACTTTGAAATCTAGCTTCCTACTCAGTAATCCTAACATTTAGATGTTTGTAAATGATACCATTTCCCTTAATTATTATACTTCTTTTCTGGAAGGCTTTATAACTTTTGGTAAGAGGAGAAACCATTTCTCCCCACCTATTTGATGTCGCAGATTATTTATGGAGCCAACATGTTGACACACTATAAACTGTAAAAAATGAGACCTAATGAGGTTAATTGTCATCTGAACCTTCCTCTGTAGGCTGCAATCTGTAGGCTTTGATTGTTTCTCTGGGGGAAACTCTGCCCAGATGGTGAAATCTTCAAGGCCCTGACCCACAAGAGGCCTGCAGAGATGGAGAACAAGGTGCTTCTCCACAGACTAATTAATTTACTAGTATAGCACCTGTTCCAGAATAGATAGGGCTGGAAGGGAAAGCGGTCCCTGGGCACAGTGGCAAACTCGTGGGTAAATGGATTTCAGCTGATTATATTAAGCTGATGCTTTGATCATCTAAAGGCGTTAAAATGGAAATATGGTTTTTTTCTGGCTGTTGGCCTCTGTGAGTGTGGTTTATATTATTATTATGATAAATGTTGGGAATAGAAAAGGCTGTTTTAGATTTCAGCACTTTCCATTTGGAAAGTGCGCCATATATTTGTCTATTTCTTTTCCCAGTTTTAGAAATGTGTGTTGTCATAAAGCTGTACCTTTTAAACAATTCTGCTTTCTTGTTTCCATTTTATTCCAGCCAAATTACTAGCTGGAAATCAAACACCAGCACAGATTCCTTTTAGCTAGAACATTTTATTATGTACTCACACCTTTAATTCAATGTGTATAATTAGGCTTTAATCAGCAGAACACTATTTGTGAAAAAATATCAGACACTTCTTTAAAGAAAATTCTGGTAAAGTCATGCTATTAAGCTTTGGTGACTAGTTACTGGCATGAATAAATCCTTGAGTAAACAAGGCTTGTAGTAAATGGATTTACAATGTGAGTCTTTCTGCACTCAATTTCACTTTATTGCCTCTTTGATTCCCAAAAGGATTAGAGGTAATTTTTTCAGTCCTTTAGATGCCATGAAACTGTTTCCCTTTCCAAATTAACACTGTGATCTTCCATGTAATGTGTTTGGCAAACACTAGGAATTTACAAGACCATTAGTCTGATGTTGCATAGTAATAGAGATACAAACATGATGTCTTAGATGTCATGGCCTTATAGTGGCCAGTTTTCACCAAGGTTTTGAAAGCTTAGTTTTTTGAAAATAGAAAAATAATTACTGGTCATATGGAAGACAGCTTAAAGAAGGCTCATGATTTGATTAGCTAAATGGCTTGAACTATTTCTATTACCATTATGTGTTAAATTCTGATGTTGCAATGGCGAAGTGATGACAACTAGACTTGTCTTCTTTTAGGAAGATATCACACAGAAATATGAAAACAGAACAAGTACATGAATTTAGTATATAATCATAGGGCTTATTTCCAAAGAGTCCTATCTGACTGTGTCCTCATAATCCTTGGAACTTTCTGTTCTGTGAAAAAAATTGAAAATTTCACGGCTGCTTTTCTTTGGTTTTCTCTTCCAAAATTCCAAAAGCATCTTTTAAATGTTTGTCTTGGTGGATTTATTTTTAATACACATTCTTTTTAAAAAAATAAGTACAGTGATCTATATAGTGAAAATAGCTCACTGTTCCACTCCTTACCTGGTCCCTGTCTTCAGCTCCCCTCATTGACCAGTTCTCTGTGTGAACCTCCAGAGGTATTTTAACGGCATTTGGTGTAAACTAAAGGACATGTGGGTTGCTTCCCGGAATTGATTTTTAGAATTGCTACTGTAATATCCTTGAACATGTATCTCTGGGCCAGATGCACTTATAGTATATATTTCTAGAAGTTTTTGGATAAATATTAAGTGGTGCTCCAAATATGATGTATGAATGTGACTTCTTGCCCATAACCAGGTTTGCTTTCCCCCTCCCAATCTGAAAGTTTGTACTGTATCTTATTATATTAATTTGCATTTCTTTACTTATGACTGAGGTTGAATATCTTTCCAAATGATTAAAGATAAAGATCACTTCATTTTCTTTTGATGTGAACAGGCTGTTCATGTCCTTTGCTGGTCTCTCTATTGGGCCATCAGTGTTATTCTTATGGGGTTGAAGAGCTCTTTATGGAATAAGGAAATCAGTGTCTGTCTGCCAATGTGCAGCATTTGTCACTTCAGCGGCATTTCCCCTCATATCTGTCGTCTCTAATTTACTATGCCTTCTCTTCCTCTTCTTTTATCATTGGCAGTCTGGATTTAGGGTTGCTTAATAACTCCTGGAAACTGGAAATGATAATGTCATGGGAAAGGGGTTAATTTAGGTGGTTTTCTAACTTTGACTTTTGATTAAGTAGGAGGAGAAGGACTGAAAGGGCAAAATTAAAACGAGGGTGAAGTGACTACTTTAGTGATTTGAAAAAGGGGCTTTTATACTGACAAGACCTTGAAAAAATAATATTTATACAAAAAAAGCAATTTATTTTACCCATAATTTTCTGCTTGCTTCTGCCATTATTACAGGTATTTGTGTTAGAATAAGAATTCTCTTTCTAGAAGCTTTGGCCATACAGTCTTATTTCTGTGTTTTGGGCATTATAATTTGTGGTCATGAATTGAAAGTGATTGTAGGGCCACAAATTCAGCACAGTGACCTTGATCTTGGATGAAGTGGCGAAGGAAGAATGAGAACAGCAAGACTGAAAGCTTTTTTTAAGCACAAGTAACTTTTTATGTTCAATCCATTTGATGACAAAGTAAACACAGAGACAGGTTTTAGACATTTAAGGCTCAATGTCAAAATATCTTTGTGATGTCCTGAAGCTATCATTGTTATCTTCAGAGTAATGGTTAAAATCGTGGGCTTTGGAATTCAACAACTTGGGTTCAAATCTTGAGTCTTTCACTTTTTAACTGCATGACCTTGGTTAATTTCTCATCTATAAAAAAGAGATAATCAGAAAACTGACTTCATAAGTTGTTGTTTTGAAAATAAAATGAGATAATGTATGTGCCTATCAAAAATGCCATTAATTTCAGTTCTTATTAGCTTTACAAATTACCAGAGAATATTTTTAAAATAATATCTAAATTGTTGTGTAGTCACCTGATCTAAAGTAAGTGAATGAATGTCTGTGAAACTTTCTTACATGTGCTAAAATATGTTGCAGCCTTCATTTAACCACATCTGAATAGTGTCTTGGTAAGTTACTTCATGATATCTTTTCTCTCTTTGGTATTTTGTCCAAATCAAGTTTAAAGGTTAAAAACATGATACTGTAGTAGAAGTTATCCGAATGAAATTTGCCCTTGCAAGAGGTCTTATAGACACCTCAAGTCTTACAGTGACTAAGACTAGCTTGAGTCCTCTTCAGTTCCCGTGGCCTTCATGTGTTTGCTCATGCTGTTCCTCTTATTTGAAATGCTGTTCCTGTTTTTACCACTCTCATAGAAATATATACATTACTCTGTTTGTCAGTGAAATCGGTAGCTAATTTTTATTCTGTTGATGAAGAATGTAAAGGAACACTGCTAAATTGGATATGACTATCCAGTATTATGAGGAATATGTGTGCTTACTTATTAGTTTTAAGTGAATGACTTTCAATCACTTCAGTCAACATTTCTAATGTGAATATTTCATGTGACATTTTTGGTATTGTGTTGGTTAGTTCTGCAAATCAGAACTTGTTTGCAGAACCCTATTGGGTTAATATATCTTATCATAATATTTGCCAATACCACAGATTTTACAAATTAGTTATTGTGACTATAGTTTTTTATTAACATGAATTTACTGATTAATTTATTTACTTTATGAGAATTCATATAGCACAATGCCAGAGTTCAATGGCTAAGAGTGAGTACAAGGATTCATGGTATTAAAAACAACTGTCACTCATTGGACATTTTTATTCAGGCTCTGCATGCCCAGAAAATACCCAGTAGAAAAGATTATAAAATAGTCACTTAGGAAATTAATTAGTAACATTTCAGGCAAGATTCTGAATCAAGCCTATTCAACTTATGAGGGTTCCTTCATGAGTAATTGCACTTCATCAGAAGATCACTGGAATTGTAGCTCCTAACTACAATTTTCCCCTAGATAAAAAAATGAAAATAATGACCAAATGCCATTTCTATCTATCAAATAGATAAAAGTTCCTAAAGTAATGGTAAGTTCTTTAGAATGTAATGAGATGGGTACCCTCACTGAATGACTGGTGAGGTTGTGTATCAGTGCAACTTTCCTGGAAAGTAATTTGGCAAACATATTAAGAAGCTAAAAATGGCCTTCTTGGCAAAATGTTTAATGGAGCATATGCATCTGGCCTCCCTGCCCTGCAGGTTTCCATTATATCACCAATAACATGTTAGAGATAGTTAACTGCATAAACTATATTACTACTATAACTACTGCTATTCCTACTACTACTACTAATATCTGAACCCAGAATGCCAGATAACAAAAATGTTGGGAAATGGGTGAGTGAAGGACAAGGAAGAAGTGAAATGTGCTATTTCTTATCTAATTTAGGAGTCATTAGATGCTGTTTCACTATGGGAAAAAATGTGCGTGTGTGTGGAACTTAATCACTAGAAAAATTCAAACAGAGTATTTTCCAGATTACCAGAGAAACAAGTATAGGACATAATAAGCATGGTGCAAGATGCAAAAAAAAAAAAAGAAAAGAAAAAGAATAAAGAATGAAGAAAGTAATATAATAATAGAGAAATAACAAAGCAGATAGCATATCAAACTTGAATTGAATGATGTGGGCGATGTGAACAACAAGAGCAGTTAAATTTTATAATTCGATTTTTAAATTGTAAATAATAGCTGTAGAGGGGGACACAATCTGGTAACCAGAGTAAGCAAGAAGACTCATTCTGGATGTCAACAGGCATGGCCTGGCTCTCATATTAAGCCAAGAACTCTGATTATAAAAATAATCTGTTACCAGAATAAGAGGGTTCAAAATTTCAGTCTGGAAAGATTCAGTAGCCCCAGTTAATTTCCATAGAAACTGTTACTCTTATTATACCTGTTTTAACCCCAGGAAAATTATAATTAAGTATGAAGGGGCAAAGAGAATCAAAACTATAATATATAAATATTTTTGTGTTTACAAGTTACATGTACATATTTAGTATCTTATATGTTTGGAAGTATTGAAATTAACTTGCTCTATTAAAGTCTATTCAAAATTGATTAATTTTGGTCTATTATAACTTTGTAACTCCAATTTAAATGTATCAAATGGTTCAGTTCAGTCGCTCAGTCGTGTTCGACTCTCTGTGACCCCATGGACTGCAGCATGCCAGACTTCCCTGTCCATTACCAACTCCCAGAGTTTACTCAAACTCATGTCCATTGAATTGGTGGTTAATTTGATATGTTAAATTGAGTAAGTGATTTAGATTTGCATTTTAAGTTGAAATCTAAGCACCATATTTGCAACTAAAATAGCAATTATATTTTTAAATGTATACATTGGAATTTTAATTTCTGCACCTAGAAAAGTTAGATTTGTTGAATCAGGTAACTGAAATACCTAAAAACATATCTATATATTAAGTGTATAAATACAGTGTTAAATGCTTGAAGGTGTTAAATTATCTGCAAATGTGATTGAGCATTACTGAAATTCCCTTAGAAATGATCTCTGACATCTCCAAATTTATAAATAGAATTTCAAATTTCTTAGTTCAGTTGCTGAGTCGTGTCTGACTCTTTGTGACCCCATAGACTGCAGCATGCCAGACTTCCCTGTTCATCACCAACTCCTGGAGCTTGCTTAAACTCATATCCATCGAGTAGGTGATGCCATCCAACAATCTCATCCTCTGTCATTCCCTTCTCCTCCTGCCTTCAATCTTTTCCAGCATCAGGGTCTTTTCCAATGAATCAGTTCTTCACATCAGGTGGCCAAAGTATTGGAGCTTCAGCTTCAGCATCAGTCCTTCCAATGAATGTTCAGGACTGATTTCCTTTAGGATGGACTGGTTTGATCTCCTTGTAGTTCAAGGGACTCTCAAGAGTCTTCTCCAACACCACAGTTCAAAAGCATCAATTCTTGGTTGCTCAACTTTCTTTGTGGCCGAACTCTCACATCCATACATGACTAGTGGAAAAACCATAGCTCTGACTATATGCACCTTTGTTGGCAAAGTCATATCTCTGCTTTTTAATATGCTATCTAGTTTGGTCATAGTTTTTCCCAAAGAGCAAGTGTCTTTTAATTTCATGGCTGCAGTCACCATCTGCGGTGATTTTGGAGCCCAAGCTAATTGAGCCTGTCACTGTTTCTGTTGTTTCGCCATCTATTTGCCATGAAGTGATGGTACTGAAAGCCATGATCTTCGTTTTTTGAATGTTGAGTTTTAAGTCAGCTTTTTCACTCTCCTCTTTCACTTTCATCAAGAGGCTCTTCAGTTCCTCTTCACTTTCTGCCATAAGGCTGGTGTTATCTGCATATCTGAGGTTATTGATATTTCTCCTGCAATTTTGATTCCAGCTTGTGCTTCATCCAGCCTGGTATTTCGTAGGATGTACTCCGCACATAAGTTAAATAAGCAGGGTGACAATATACAGCCTTGGCATACTCCTTTCCCTATTTGGAACCAGTTAAGTTAGTTCCATGTCTGGTTCTGTTGCTTCTTGACCTGCCTATAGGTTTCTCAGGAGGCAGATCAGGTGGTCTGGTATTCCCATCTATTTCAGAATTTTCCACAGTTTGTTGTTATCCACACAGCTAAAAGCTTTAGTGTAGTCAGTGAAGCAGGAGTAGATGTTTTTCTGGAATTCTCTTAAGCTCAACTTAAAAATAAGGAAAAACCAGATTTTAAAAAGAGTGCCTTATTTTACATCTATTTCATATCTATAAGGAAGCTTAATAAGGTAATAATTTGGGAGTTTTTTCTTCACTGCTGTAGACTTCGCTCCTAGAGTGGTATCTGGCAGATAGTAAGTAGGTGCTTAATAAATATTTATTGAATTATTAAATTGAAATGCACCAAGCATTAATAATGATTAGCTCTGAGTGGTAGGATCATGGGTGTTTTTTGTTCTCTTTATACCACATTTCCTAATTTGTTTTTTTACTATATATATTTATTATATTTAGAACAACAACAACAAAAGAACCTTTAAAAATTGGGCCAGAAAGTCCTCTATTACCAGTCTTTATACAAAGAAGAACCCATTCTTTTCTTCCCTCAAGATTTTTTTCCCCAAGAGACAGCAACAATGGTGTAGTCTTCATCATCTGAGGTAAATCATATCACCCTGCTGCTTAGGAGTTCTGAATGTTTGCAAGCCAGATTTTGCACCCAGATTCTAAAATCTGGTCCCGACATATCTTCCTCACTGAATCGCCAACTCTTTCATGTTAAGACAATCCCTTACCATGTTCATTCTCTGTTTTTAGTCTTTGCTTCCAGGGAACATCCAAGACTATTCCAGTCAAATGGTCATCTTGCTCTCCTTCCATCCCAGTCTTCAAAAGTCCTGCCAATCCTCATTCTCCCTCATGATTTGTCTCAGTGTCTCACTCTACGTGAGTTCTCTCTCTCTGCTGTCCTTCAGCATATATTGCATCTACAGATTCTTTTGACTTTTACTTGTGCACTCTTAGGTTTTTCTGAAATGTTTCATAAGTGGTTGTTTGATTTCCCCAAGGTGCTAGTATACCTCATTGGATTGGGGAGAATGATGCTTGCTTCTTTAAATCTTATCAAACCTGGCACTGTACATTGAATATCACAAGCACTGAACATGAATTTATTGAAAATGGCTAGATGCTGTTCACTTTTGACACTGGTCAGAAAAATTAAAAAAGGAGAACTTGGGGGTAAGATAAACTGGGATTCCCACCTTGTTGATTACTATTTAACTTTGTGATCTTATATTAGTAAATCTCTTTGAACCTTTAATAGCACTTTACTATCTTTCCTCATAGCTCAGTTGGTAAAGGATCTGCCTGCAAGGTAGAAAAACCGGGTTTGATTCCTGGGTCAGAAGGATCCTCTGGAGAAGGCAATGGCAACCCACTCCAGTATTCTTGCCTGGAGAATCCCATGAACAGAGGAGCCTGGCAGGCTACAGTCCATGGGGTTACAAGAGTCAGACCCAATTTAGCGACTAAAGCACCACCACCACAGAGATTATAAGATTTTCCTCCATCTTCCTGGCTCTGTCATTTACTGTTTGATCTTGGGCAAATTTTTCTGTGTCTTTAAGCCTCAGTTTCCTCATTTGTTAAATAGAGACATAACAACCAATCAACTCATGGCATTGTCAGAAAGATTAAATAAAGCTTGGCAAACCCCTTAACATAGTTCAGAGCATGTTTGCAAGGCTTGCTCATAAGATTACATTTATTTTGGTATTTGAGAGGACAGTAGTGGCCAATAAATGGTGTTATTTCTGAATTTACCTAATAGAATTCCAATAAATGTTAAATGAAAGATGCTTAGCCTGATTCTGGCTCGATAGGTGCTGGTGATCATTATTTTAGCTTTAGGTACAATGGATTAGTGATATTTACTTTGAAGAGTTTTGGGTTGAATTCAATGTGAAATTTGTATAATGCATGTAATTAATAGATTATAATTTTCATCTTTATCCTCTCATTTCTCTTGCTTTAATCCCTGTACCTCACTACTAATTTTGGACCAATTTATATCAGAGTACTGAACATCTGAAGGACTGTTGGGGTGTTCTAGTCGTGTCTGAAGGGAGGAATGCCTTGTGGAGAAATGCTGGTCTCCACTAAGTTTCTATGTTATTTGCCCCCCAGGGGCATTTACTTTGTATGTTTTCAAACTGAAGGGAAGATTATATTCAGATTGTAGCAGCCTGAGACCAAATGGAACCACAAATTCAATAATTTGTGTATGTAGAAAAGTGAGCCCCAGAGAGGTTCTATTGTTTACCTAAGGTCACATAGCATGTTGTCTCTGTAGCCCTATGCATTGTGCAAATCTACATCGCCTTTCTTCTCCTGAGCTTTGTGATTAGCTGTTACAACTTAGGACCCGTCTGCGACTTCCGTGTCATTCTTCAGAGAGCTGCAAATAAACCTACCTCATCTTCTGCTGGATCTCCCAGAAAATACATTTATATAAAGGTTCTTTACTCTTATTTTCTCCCCAAAGCTCATGTTAGTCATTAAATGGCTATTTAATATAAAGAAACAAATTAAACAGGGGAGGGGAAGAAACGCATTTCTTTAATTTTTTTCCCAGTTGCTTTTTGTGCAGGTGGATTGCTGCAGGAGTCCCCTCTTCTGAAGCCCATCTGGGATGTTAGTTTAGCTCTATTGATGTTTAAGACTCCGTCTTTCATCATAACCACATGCCAAGACAATAAGTAATTGAACCACATGTTTTGCCTTTTTAAAAAGGTGTAATCTCCTTCTGAAGTGTAGAGATGTTTAGCAGGATTTTTCTAATTTATCTGTCATCACACCATGCAGGCTAGGCTCCAAGCCCCGAAAGCAGTGTCTCTTTATCACCGTCTTTTGATGAACACCTGTTTCCAGCATACAAATATATCTGCTGAAATGCAAAATTAAAATAATTTCAACAGTATAGGAATAATTAGGAACCTTTTTTTGAAAGGTCCACCTGTTCCAAATATGAAAATATCATATTTAGTTGCATGTACATCCCTTTATCACTATATATTCTTTATGCTAGGTATGTATATACTTAATAATTCTCCTCTGATATTCCATTAAGTAAAAAAAATAAATATTTTCATTTTTAGATATTCAATTGTAAGCAATTTTTAAAAAAACAACTGGAGTTCTCTATGTTGCTTGGGAGACAGAAATTCTCTTTAGAAATTTATCTCCAAAACTTTTCAAGGGAAATTATTCTAAAACTTTTTAAGGGAAGAGACTTTGCAAATGTTCTGTTATTTATGACTGACTGTACCTTTTGTTAAGGATTGACTCTATAAACACAAGAAAAATTTTGTGATTCTTAAGTTAGTTTCAGTAGATATTAGTTTTTAAACGGTAATGATATGAGCACTTGAAAATATTTTTTCCAAAGTTTGGTATATGAAAACAATTAAAGCAACAGACTTAATATGAAGAATTACTTTTAAATTATCGTTCATGTCACTTTATATTTAAGACTTTATCCATCATGTTTCCTTTTGGCTTTCCCATAAACTGTGGGTCGTTGGCGCCTTCAAAGTGAAATTATGTAGCAACTGTAATCCCCTATTTGTGGCCCTCACCAAGAGTGCCCCTCTTTCTTGACAACGTGAGAGAAAAGATCCCCATTTCCAAGAATCCATATTGCAGAAAGAGAAGCCCACCCAGATTTAAAAATACACATATATCCAGAGCAAGAGACCTTATATACAACAAGCTATATAATGATTTCCATTTAACATTAGTCATAGTGGTGTTCACTCAATAAGAAGTAACCGTGTATTTATTATCCAAACGCCCAACAAAGCAAAATTCTCAGATGAAAGCCAAGTTAATGTAGAATTATATTATAATTGGTCTTTATTTCAGAAAGTGAAATCTGAAGTGCCAGATTTTGTGTTTTTCTGACAGCCATGCAAAAAAGTAAATCACCAGTTGCCTGGCTGTTACATGCAAAGTTGTCCACTAGGCATTTATGTGGCTGGTTGCTTTTTAGCTGTCAGGGACATTTTGGGCAGTCTTATATACATAAGACTAATTATACTAATTAACCCACACCAATGTGTGAGCAGTACATGACTACTATTAGGATGTAATTTTTTTAAATCCTTTATTGTATACATTTAGAGACACTGCAGTTTCAGATTTACCATACAGTAGGAAAAGGAGTTATCCAAATTGAATAAATATACATTTTAAGTTGGGCAAATAAATTAATATATGGCACATGAAACCTACACTTGTGTTACAAATATGCCCTTGCTTAAGAATGATTTTCTGTGTAGGTGTATGGATTGTAGCTTTTGTGGTCGTTAAATTATGGGGCTCTCTATTCACTTTGCTTAGTATAATGTAGCAATATCACATTAAGTCGGTAGCTTTTACTTTTGATGTGTGTAGTTGTATTAGGTGGATTAATTGCCCCTCAGAGATATCTGTATTCTAATCCCCAAAACCTATAAATATGTAAGCTTACATGACAAACAAAAACAAATAACCTTGTAGATGTGACTTAGACAAGAATTTTAAGATAAGGAGCTTATCCTGGAGTATTTTAGTAAACCAGAGTAACCCCACGGATCCTTCTAAAGAGGGAGGTGGGAGAGTTGATGTCAGATATGATGTAATATAAGAATGAATCAGCCTGTTGGTTTTATTTATTTTTATTTTTTTTTTTAATTTTTTTTTATTAGTTGGAGGCTAATTACTTCACAACATTTCAGTGAGTTTTGTCATACATTGATATGAATCAGCCATAGAGTTACACGTATTCCCCATCCCGATCCCCCCTCCCGCCTCCCTCTCCACCCGATTCCTCTGGGTCTTCCCAGTGCACCAGGCCCGAGCACTTGTCTCAGCCTGTTGGTTTTAAAGATAAAGAAGAGGCCGTGAGCCAATGTATACGGGCATCATCTAGCAACTGGAAACAGGAAGAACACTAATTCTTCCCTGAACCTCCAGAAAAGAATATAGCCTTGCCACACCTTGATTTTAGCCCACTGAGACTTCTAGAATTATAATAAATTCGTTATGTTTAAAGCTGCTAGGTTTGTGATAATTTGTCACATCCACAATAGAAAACTAATACGGTTGGTTTTGGGGGGATTTTTTTGGTTTCTCAGAGCCTCAGATTCCTTGTCTGTAAAGAACTAATTACATTTGCTCATTACTTTTATAAAAACTAAAGTATGTAAGAGTGCTTTTAAATATTTAAAATATTACAACATAAGGTCAATTATAAAATAAATAAAGCTATTTCTAAATTTTACAGTAACTAAGAGACTGTCAATGTAAGACTTAATCATTTAAAAATCTTCCCTAAATCCCTATCAATTAAGAACTAGTGACTAGAGAACATGGAATATGTCCAGCTTCATTAGAAGGCATCTGTCAGAACGTATCCAGGCAGCCAGAGAAAGGGATTGAGTAAATGACCTGGACGATATGAAAAGCCAAGAACATAACTGATGTCAACAGGGCAGCAAAGATTCAATGGACAGGAAATTATCTCAGCAGGGCTGAGGAAAACAAAAAATATGGGGACTCATTAAAAGACCAAGCTAGATTATTTACAGCAAAAAATAGCTTAAATGACCCTTAAACACTATTTTCTGAAAAGATGGGTAGACAACTCTCTTTGCTCAGGGGTATTCAGCACTGAATTATTTTAATTAGAAAAAAAAAATTGAAAACATCTTAAATGTCCAACATTAGGGAATGGTTAAGTAAAATATGGTTTAACAATAGCATTTGATACTGTAATTAGAAGTACTTATCAAAAGCTTTTAATAACCTTTTGGGGAAAATAGATACATATATAGAGTATAATAACAACTATGTAAAAATCCTCTTAAAAAGCTAGGAGGAAATATACAAATTAAAATGTTATCAGTGGCTACCTCTGAACGATGGAGTAATGGTGATGTTTTTCTTTTTTCAATTTTTCTTTTTCCAGTTTTATAAAATACATATGCATTACTTTCTATAATTCTCCCAAGACAGCACATATTTTAGAAAAGTGTACCATAGTCTTAAGAGGATCTTCTAACTGGGCAAATTTATTCACTGTTGCTATTTACCAGTTAATGACTATCTCCTCTCACTTTTACTTTAATCCAGTGACATTTATTGGATACTTTGTTTCAGTCACTTTGCTTTGTTGGCTGTTGGTTTAGTCACTGTCATGTCTGACCTTTGCAACCCCATGGACTGTAGGCTCCTCTGCCCGTGGGATTCTCCAGCCAAGAATATTAGAGTGGGTTGCCATTTCCTCCTCCAGGGGATCTTCCCGATCCAGGAATCCCCAACCTGGGTCTCCTGCATTGCAGGTAGATTCTTCATTGACTGAGCTATGAGGGAAGTCCAAACTCACTTTGTTAGGTGGTATGAAAAATATAACAGTGAGTAAAATATAGTACTATCAATGTAGTACTTAATTTAGTATAATATTGACCTCTGGGATTTATAGGCTAGTGGGCAGGAAATGAAAATAAACATTACATCCAGGTTTGAGGTATAAAGACAAAACTGGGGAAGAATAGGGCTAAGTGAGATGAGGTGACTCATGGAAGGCACAGAGTCTTAGCAGGGACTTTCTAGATGACTAGGACATGAATAAAGAGATTGGGGAGGATGGGAGCATGTGTGGGTAAACATGCCATTGGTGCTGTCATGGAAGGAGGAGAGAACAAGGGTATGTTTAGAGAACAATGGATTTTCCCAGTTAGAATTTGGGGAGAATCATAAGAGGAAGGGGTGGAAGGAGAAAAGAGTTAGAAAAGAAGCTGAAGGCCTGGTTGTGAAGGGCCCTGAAGTCTTAGCGGATAAATCTGGATATCAGCTTTGTGCATATTAACTTCTTGACACTTAGCCACCAAGACAGAAAAGCTAAGAGAGAAAGACTACATAGTCACCTGAATGGTTGACAGCAAGATGTTTGAATACATGTTCACTCTTCATTCAAATGTTTTACAAGGTTGAAGTCAGACCCATAGGACACGTGGATTCTATTAATTGTATCTGCTGGGGCTGAATTTTATTTTATTTTTAAAATTTTTATTGAAATATAGTTGATTTGGGCTTCCATGTTGACTCAGTGGTAAAGAATCTGGCTGCCAAGCAGGAGACTGGGTTTAACCCCTGGGTCAGGAAGATATCTTGGAGAAGGAAATGACAACCCACTCCAGTATTCTTGGCTGCAAAATCTCATGGACAGAGGAGCCTGGCAGGCTATAGTCCATGGAGAGCAAAAGTGTCCCACATGACTTAGCAACTGAACAACAATAGTTGATTTACAGTGTTGTGTTAGTTTCAATTACGCAGCAAGGCGATTCATCTATATGTATCTGTGGCAGAGTTTTAAAGAAGTGATTCTGTCTGGTCTTCTTGTCCCATCAGGCCCCTGGGATGAATCTTGAAGCAATATGGTAACTAGGATTCAAATTCAGAGCTTGAGAGACTGGCTGCTTCCATAGCAGGAAGTCCTCCCTCTCCCAACTTCTTTATTTGGTATTTGTACACATACTATTTCCTCTCCAAAGCCATAGCTTTTCAGTGGACAAGAATAGTCTCATCTTATGTTTGTTCATCTCCTTTCTCCTATTTGAGCATAGACAAATAACCATGAAGTTTTAATAATAAGTGAACTGTCATCCTATCCATTTGTGTCAATTCATGTGCAGCAGTACCTGCTCAGCATTTAGATTTAAAAGAGTTCTTTGGAAGAAGCTATTGCCTGAGATATTTGGAAGGATCATGGCAACATCCTGAGTCCTCTGATGTTATTTTACTATTTTCACCATTGCCACTACATTTTCTGACTGAACATGTTAGCTTTGGATGGCTCATAATTTAATTCTCCTTTTTAAACTGCTAATATAAGTGTCTGGACTGAGAAAAAATGATCTTTTTTTTTAGGAGGTTTCTTTCCACATGCTATTTTAAAATCTTTTCTGCCTCCATCAGTTGTCTGATCGAATGGCGGTTCTTGCTCCATTCTCTTAGACTGTTTAATGGCATGTTTTCCAAGCCTTTTGTCATTATTACTACCCTTTGGATTCTTTCCAAATTAGCAATCTTATTTTTTTAACATGGAAAAAGCCCAAAATTGCATGCAGTTTTCTAGAGCTTTAGGAGTATGGTGAATAATAGGATAATTACTTCCTGTGTGAACTTTATTGACACCCAAACAGATTTGTAGGCATTCTCTTTTCCTCTTTTATCCCAAAGGATGATGTTCACTAAGAAATGATCAAATCTTTTATTAGGGAAAATTTAATGAAAAGTTTTGCTAAGTAACAAATTAGGTGATACCAAAATACTGTTAATTATCTAAAAGATGGACATTTCTGTTTGGAAATACTACCTTTGGTGTAAATTTTAAGCTTCATTATTTTGTTCAGTAGTAGTAATAAGAGTAGAGACACTCTCAAGGAGTGGTTTGGGGTGGGAGAATACCTCATTTACTCCACATTTAGTCATGCAGCATGGGAACTTCCACGAAAAACAGTCAAGAAAGTAAGTAGAGCTGAAACTGACATCAGTTAGCCTTGCATGTTCCTACATATATTTATATATGTTTATTAAACATTCTGTGTAGTGCATTGATCTGTAAGCTCTGGCTGTAAATGTGAACAGAACTGTTTCTGAGTATAAGCCAATTTTTTTCACTTCTCAAAAATCTCTAGTAGCTTCCTCTGTCACAAGGATAAAATACAGATTCCTGACTCTGGTTTACAAGGCACCTTGGAATCTGGGCCCTGCTCCCTCTTTGACCACATCAACACTCTGCTGTCACACAGAGGGCCTCTGCCAGAACAGCTGAGGCCCAGGTGGAGCTCAGAGAATCACTGTCTGTTAACTCTTGCTCTATGCCAAGCACTAAGCTAAATGTTTTACAGACATTGTTGTATTCAAGCCAAAGAAGAAAGATACTTTTAACTGATTCTATTATTTTTTACTAGTAGTATGTTAAACATTACTAATATTAGTAGTAATATTAGACCATTATTACTGTCTTATTATTATTATTAAAAAAGAGAAAAAGTTATTGAAGAAAAGAAGTAGTTCATAGTCATTCAACTAATAGTTGATTGAACCAGACAACTGTGCTCCAAAGACTTCCTTGTCCTTGGATATTCTGTTGAAAGATTTCAACGGAGTTAAATTGTGTAGATAATGGGAAAAAGAAACTTTCAATTTAGTACACTTACTGTATGGATAACAGTCATTCAATTTACTTTCTGAGTCTGAATAATTAACTGTTCTACAACTGACTTCCAGTTCAAGATGATTATTTCGACCCAAGTATTTAATGTCCCTCCTTTCCAAATTTCTATTGAAATTAACAAAGTGTAAATTAGGAGGAAAAAACTGTTTCAGACCTGGAAAGGTGGAAAAGATTGACCAATAGAGCAGAAACCCAGGATTTATGTTATATGCTGCAAATAGAATTGCATAACCTCCCGCTGTTGGAGTGCCCCAGGACTTTGGCCTAGGTGCCTTTTTTCTTCAATTATACACAATGAAACCCATCTCTATTGCTGCTTTGAATTTTCTCCAGAACTCTAAATTTGTATACCCAACTGACTCTTGGACATCATCCATCAGTACTCAATGGGAATGTCAAATTTAAAGTAGTCAAAACAGAACTCATAATTCTTCCACCGTCTGTCAAACCTGTCCCCACACCAGGCATTTCCATTTCAGTAAACTCACACCATTATCTACCCAATTGCTAAAAATAAAAATCTAAATCTAAATATTTTATACTCCTCTTGTTCTTACCGCTCACCCACCACAAATTCAAACCATCATCAGGTCCTGTGATCTCAATATCCAAAACATGCCCTGAATCTGATGACTTCTCTGTGTCTCCATCACCTGTCCCACTGATGCTCTTCTTTCTCCTAGAATAGTTTCCCACACAGCAGAAGTGGGAGCTATTACAATAGAAACTTGTATTATGTTACTCCTTCCCCACAGCAAAAACAGAAACAAACCCCACAGTTTAAAACCCACAAGAGCTTTCTTTGCATCACACTTAAAAGCCATACTCCTTGTGATTTATGAAGTCCTACTTTATCTGGTGGGCTTCCCTGTGGCTCAGACGGTAAAGCGTCTGCCTACAATGCGGGAAACCCGGGTTCTTTCCCTGGGTCAGGAAGATCCCCTGGAGAAGGAAATGACAACCCACTCCAGTACTCTTGCCTGGAAAATTCCATGGACTGAGGAGCCTGGTAGGCTACAGACCAAGGGGTCGCAAAGAGTTCGACACGACTGAGCAACTTCACTTTCACTTTATCTGGTAACTGCCGCCTTTTATCACTTTATCACTCTTTTAATATGCACCGGCTCCTTTCAGTTTTTCAAAACTCACTAACTCAGAGGGTGGGACAAATTGAGAGACTGGCATTGACATAAGATACCACCGTGTGTGAAACGGATAACTAGTGGTGAGCCCAGCTCGGAGTTCTGTGATGACTACTTGGGTGGGATGGGGTTGGGTGGAGGGAGGCTCAAGAGGGAGGGGATATATGTGTATTTATGGCTGATTTCGTGTTGTTGTAGAGCAGAAATAACATTGTAAAGTGATTATACTCCAATTAAGAAATAAATTTTTAAAAACTCTCCAACTTTTCCATCTCAGGGTCTTTACATTAGGGCTTTCCTTTCCCCAGTCTCAGGAGAATCATTACTGATCTTTACCTTGTTGGTTGTTTCTCATCAAATTGATGTTCACCCTTTAGAGAGATCTTGCCTAACCTCCTAATTTGAAGTATGTAACCCTTCTTTCTCTATGTAGTAATTATCACTGGCTGAACCTTTTCCTGTATATTTGTTGTCTATTGTTCTTTTCACCTTCTAAGAAAAATCCCCCAGAAACAAGGACCATGTCTGTTTTGTTTAGTGCAGAATTTGCCCTAACTTTGTAATATATAGTAGGTACTCAATGAATATTTTAGTGAGTGAATGATTTTTAATATGGTTTTGAAATGTAATACAAATATCAAAAATAATAATTATTATAATCTAAATATAAAGATCATTTTACCCAAATCTGAGCAGTATGGTAAATCTGTATAAAATAGTTATCATAAGAAATACAAAATAAGATGATAGAAGCTAGACCAAATGCTACCAGTTACTACAGCAAGTTGGGTTAAGATCCACCATTAAACAACAAATATTTCAGATTGGGTCTCAAAATATAACAAAACTACTTGATATTTATGAGACATACCTAAAGTAGAAAGATAAAGAAAAGATATAAATGAGAGGAAAGGCAAAGAAATATCTGAAATATGGAAAAATGGGTAGTAATAACAGACAAAACAGCAACAAAAAAGACATGTATTTTACATTGATAAAATGTACAATTCACAGAGAAACTGTAGCAGTGATATAGTGATACCATTGTGCACTCAATAACATAATATCATAAATATCATAATACATAAATCAGTAAACTTAAAAATTCCACATTAAAAAATCACAATAAAAAATCACAATCATAGTAGAAGTCTTTAGTATACCTTTTTTTTGAGACTTTGATGAGACAAATATAGAGGAAATAACACTGTCACTGATAACTTTTTGTTTAAATTCATATGGATTTTTATACTCTACTAACAGAGAATACCTATTTTTCAAACATCAAGAGAAAGTTATAAATTTGCTTAATCCAGGGAGGCAAAGTCTTAAATAAATACTAAAATGTTATGAACACTTTAACAATGAATCAATAAATCTAAATGTAGAAATGTAAACAGTATCAAACCCCAAGAAAACTAAACACTCTATTAAAAAAAAATTTCTCAAAAAGAACTCAAAACTTCCACTGTTAATGAAATTAATACATTTCAAAATTAGTGAGATGCAGCAACAAATTCATACAGAGTAAAATTCATAAATTTAAATGCTTTCATTAAAGAAGGATTAATAAATAAACTAAGCATATGAATGAAGAATTTTAAAAGCAACCAAAGAAGCATGAAAAAGAACAGATATTAATGAAGAATAAAATGGAAACTATTGAAGTATATTTCATTCTCCTATGAAGGCTGAAGGTCCTGATCATATTCTCCCTGGTTGGATGTCCTCTGTACATTAGCAGTGGAGCAACACAGTAGTTCAATTAGATCCATGTTTTGAAATCTGAATATTCAGAAGCCCTTCCCTTCACATCATTTCTAGATACTGCCTCCATCCTGAGTGCTTAGTGTATGCTGCCTACTTTATAATCATAACTTTATTTAATTCTCACAAAGACCTGTGGGTATTATTGTCAATTCCATATTGTAAATGAGGAACTACCCCAATTCATGCAGCTAATCAATACTAGAACTAGGGGATTTAAACTCATATTTGTATGACAGCCAAGCCTGTGATCGCAACCACCACTAACCCACATCACCTTCTCCCCTAAATTACCAACAGTTCTATAATGCATTAGTGTCAGCAGTATTTACCCTTAATACAAAAAAGACATTAAAGCAGGAAAGTAGGTTTTGTCTACTCAGTTCTAACATATGACTTTTTTCAGTTTACAATTGAATAAGAAGCATTTCGGTTGTTTTACAGTTTTAGGTGTTATAGAGTTTTGGCCAGAGTGATGCAACTCAGACTTTAATGTGCATCTACTCAAGGATATTGTGAAAATGTAGATTCTGTTTCAGCAGGTTTGGGATGGGGCCAAGAGCCTGCATTTCTAACAACTTCCCAAATGATGCTGATGCTGTGGTTCCACCAAACATACTTTGCATATCAAGTGACTAAAGGATCATCACCAACTTTTAGTTTTCTAAATCTGGGATAGTTATTAGGTATGAGATGTTCTTCAATTTGTTGTTCAGTCACTCAATTGTGCCCGACTCTTTGCAACCCTGTGGACTGCATCATGCCAGGCTTCCCTGTCCTTCACTATCTCCTGGAGTTTGCTCAAACTCATGTCCATTGAGTCATTGATGCTATCTAACCATCTCATCCTCTGCCACCCCCTTCTCCTTCCTTCAGTCTTTCCCAGCATCAGAGTCTCTTCTAATGAGTCAGCTCTTTGCATCAGGTGGCCAAAGTATTGGAGCTTCAGCTTCAGCATCAGTCCTTCCAATGAATATTCAGGTTTGATTTCCTTTAGAATTGATTGATCTCCTTGCAGTCCAAGGGACTCAAGAGTCTTCTCCAGCACCACAGTTCAAAAGCATCAGTTCTTTGGTATAGGTATGAAATGAGAAGGATGAATGACTAGCCTCCAAGATGACATATTGCTTTCCAACAGAAGAAACTGGATGTATAGACAAGTTCTAAAGGCCTTGATTACATATTTGCCTAGAGGCTCTTGGCCAAAATTATCTCATGAATTGAAGGAGAATAGGAACAAATATTTACTGAGTGATCAGGGCCAAGCTCTGTGCTAGATACCTCTGTTATCTTGTTAGTCCTTTCCAGATCCCTGTGAGGAGGATGGTACCCACCCTGCACCCTTACACATCATAGAAATGGTACAATGTGGAGGATGATGGAGGGCAAGTGTAGAGAGGAACAGAAACAGCTTGTGAGCGAAACCATGTTCTTGTACTGCACCAGGCACTTGCATTTATGTCACTTCATTTCAACCTCATGTCTGTCATGTGAAATAAACATTCTTACTTCTGTTTTTTCTAAATGAGAAAACTGAAGCTTAAAGACTTGTCTAAGGTTATTAAGCTCTTAGGTGGCAAGTGTAAGGTTAAAATCTAGAATTGCCTGACTCCCCAGTTCCTGTTTTCTGCCACACCCTAATGTATTATCAACCCCTCCTCACTTTGTGGAGACATGGATGACAATGTTTTATTATAATTAGAGCCCATGATTCATGGTTTATAGCACACCTATTCTAACTCATAAACACAGGTGTAAAACAAGTCAACATGAGTGCAATCAGCCTTGTTTACTCATTTTGCACACATCTGGCTTGTGAAGTCTTTCATCACCCAGAGGTTAGAAAAAGGAGGCTGCTATTTTGTAGTGATAAAACTGTGTTCATTGTCCCAGTTGGGCATATCCAGTAATGGATTTCATAAGCACTGCATGCCTTCCTCCTTCTATTGTCTCCATTGGGCTTTATCTCCTTTGTCTTGGGGCTGTTTGTGGCATCTTCACTTTGATTGTTGAGCTCTAGGAAGGAGAGGGCTCAACTCAGCACCTCATTTGACAGATCCAAAAGGAGATCAACAAAAGAATAAAAAATTGAGGTGGCATTATCTCCCTCTTTCCTCCTTGGAGACATTGCTGCAGTGAATCCTTTTCCACATCCTGGACCTTTGGCCCTTTCACAAACCGGCTGATTTTTGTCTGGAAGTGCAGTGATGAGATCGAGATGAGTCCCTCTGGCAATCCTGCTCAGAGTGGTTTCACGGGTCATGAATTAGCTAATCTGAAGAGAGCAGATGAAAAGTAAAAATGTGAGTCCACAAGTAGCTAGTAACTTAAAAGTTCTAAACAGAAAGTGTGTTTGTGTACACATGTACACTACATTAGAGGATGCCTCTGACATCTAATCAGGTTATTATGTCAATATATTTGTTTGAACGTAGGCTAGAAAAAACAAGGTAGGGAAATACAATTGAAAATGTTTGCTACAGATGGCTACTGATGTGTGACAGTGTTTTCTGTACAGAATCAAATGATGGCTGAGATTGGAGAGGAGGGAGGCAGAGAGGAAATCAAGAGTAGAAATTCTCACACAAAAAGGAGACAGAAGCAACAACCTATTAGTCCCTTGGAAAGAGAGAAAAAGCTTAATTGTTTTCTGGGGAATAGTATAGAAAGACTGAGCAGAAGGTGAGTGTCTGAGGGAATTTCAGAATTCCTTCTGAAAATTATTTCTCTGGAAAAGCAAGAGAAATGAGACTTAAGGAGGGGAAACTTTTGTTATGAACAGACTTGACATTTTGCCAACATTCTGACATTAAAACAGAGTAAAATGTATTTCTGACCACTGCAAGAAAGCTCTTTTAAGTTATTGTTACTTTCCTTATCAAGACATGCAAACATATTATTTGCATTTTGCTTAATTTTGAAGTTTGTGAATTGTCTCCTAAAACCTTCCCATAAAAGCACCAGAAGAGTGTGGAAGTGAGGTGAACATGCTCAGTAGAGGAACTAGAAGGAACATGGGTGAAGAAGGAAAGGAAACAGAATTGGAATTTTTAACAGAAGAGTGATGAGTTCTGTTTCATTGGATTCTAGGATTCTTGATGTGGTTGTAATTGGTTGGAAGTTCATTTAGGGTAAGATCACAGAGGTCTTAAAATTTTAGAATGAGGAGTGGAGTTTCTTCAATACACAGAGATTTTGGAGACAGAAGTGGCGACCCACTCCAGTATTCTTGCCTGGAGAATTCCATGGACAGAGGAGCCTGGCAGGCGACTGTCCATGGGGTCACAAAGAGTTGGACACGACTGAAAACATACACGCAGTTTTGTTCTGGGTACTAAGTCACTTCAATTGTGTCCAACTCTTTGAGACCCCCATGGACTGTCACCTAATAGGGCCTCTTTGTCCATGGGATTTTCCAGGCAAGAATACTGGAGTAGGTTGACACTTCATAGCCAGAGGACAAAAAATCTATGAATGCCTAAACTTCCCATCTTTGAGGCATTCTGAACAGTTTTCATGTGGTCTAGCAAATCAGGTCCCTAGTTTCCACAGCCATGCCTTTGACATTGATCTTTCTTCCTTCCCATCTCTCACTCGCCGTTTCCTCCCTCATCCTTCCTGAACTCATTTCCTTCACCCAAGGCCTTGTCTCTGTCTCTGCTCAATGGGAACCCAAACTATGACAGTAATACATACTTTCCAGAGCTAGTCAATTACACAAATCAGCCTGCCCTATATAGATTCTGTTTGTTCTTATTTCAAAGTGAATGTTTAAGTAGTTTTAAATTTTCAACCAATTACTGTGTACCTATTATGTATTCAACATTGTGCCAAGTCTTAAAAGAACGCACTTTGGAAAAAATCATGATGTTGGCACTCAGAAGACCAGGTTTCAGTCTTGGCTTTGCTGTGCACCATCTACTACCTCGAACATTACTTACATTCCCTAACCCTTGCCTATAGAATAAGGAAAATAATAATGCCTCTTTCTGGGGAATGGGGAAAATATTGCCAATATTTTAATTAAGCATGACAGTGTATGTATGCATTCATACATACATATGACAAATTCATGCATACATATGTACAAATACATATGTATTTGTCAATTAGTAAATTATAGGTTAGCTTAAAAATATGGAATTGTTGTCTAGGTAAGTGACACAATCAGGTTGGTTACTTTTCAAGTTGCTTGTGCATATGTTTTCTAGGTTCCTGATTTGTATGCTAAAGAAAATAGCATCCTGTTAGTTTTGTAGTTGCAAATGATAATCTGTGTGTGTATGTCTGTGGATGACACAGAGGCAGAGGCACAGGGGCAGACACAGAGGGAAAGGGAAAATCAGCTGCCGAATGACTATTTGCCTCTCCCCAAAAGCTGTATCTTTGGTGACTAGGAAAAGACCCTACTGAGATAGGAGACAAATGGTAGCAGGCAGAATAAATCTACTAAATGTTAATCCATTTCAAGAACTCGTGTAAAGCAACTATTAATACATCAAGGCTCAACCTTGAAATTTGAGCAAATTTGTTTAGATGGCGATTTTAAGACACAAAGCAAGCAGAGACCATTGAGATAGAGGGTAAATATAAGCATCTGTGTTATTACAATAACTTGACCTAAGTAAAGTTTTCAAGGTTTCTCCAAATAACTTGGAATTTCCAAAGGATTCTTATGCAGTGCTATCTGGAACTACCCCAAATCTAGAAATGTGTTTTGTTTTGTTTTTTGTTATTAGAAACAAACTGAAAGTAATGCTAGTCAACTTTCAAAGACAATGACATATCATTTCCTCCTGCCTGATGGGTTTATCTTTGTGATCTCCCCTAGTAACCCCCCTAGTATTTCCTATCTAGTTTTGAGAATAGAGTAAAGATTTGGCTGAGATATTTGGACCAGAGTTAGACCTAGGCTTTAGAGGTAGTGGGGATGGTCTATCCCTGTCAGTATTAAGTCAGGAGGGCCAGAGCCCTGGACCAACAGGCACAGGCTCATTCTTTGTGGCAGCACTTCATGAGTCTGGTCCTTGATAAGAATAAGGTTGGGGAACAGATAAATTAAAGCAGAGGCAATCTAACCCTGCTGTAGGGCTTCCTAAATTACCACTGGTGGTATGTGAGATGATTTTAAGTGATTTATAAATGACTAGTTTTTAATTTTAAAAGATGTATGTTTATTTCATTATTTATTACGTACCTTCTATAATATAAGAAGTAATTACAGTCATGGAAAATAAATACATAAAAAGGAGTGTGTAAAAGATGTTGGCTGCTTTCAACGAATAGGATTCATATGACACATTAGATGGTTTTAGATGATACAGAGATGAATATTTCTTAACCTTTTTAAAACTGGCAAATAAAACATATATACAAAAATGTACATAAAACAAGATATAGAGTTTTATGATTTGTCAGAAAACAAACACCCATGTAACTACCACCAAATCAAGAAAAAAAAATTGGCATTACCATAAACTCTGCATTTGCCTACCAGTCTCTACCCTCTGCTGCCCCACAAAGAACCACTATCTTGACTGTTGCTGTACTAGGTTCTGTGCTCTTCTTTAGTTTTTCTATATTAGGATGCACTCCTCAATACCATCGTTAGTTTTGATGATGATTTAAATTATTTGTGAATGGAACTGTGTATTATGTATTATTTGTGCCTGGCTTTTAGTTTTTGTTTATGATATTCATCCATAAAGTTGGATGTAGCTCTAGTTTCTTCATTTTCATTGCTGCATGGTATTATATTGCTGAATATTCCATTATTTATCCTGTTATTGATAGATATTTATACATCTTCCAATTTTCAACTATTAAGATTAATACCAATTTGAACATTCTTGTACATGTCTCAAGATGTATAAGAACAAATTTCTGTAGGATATATAGTGAAAGAATAGAATTGTTGATTAATTCAGCTTTATAAGATGTTGAAGCTGGTGATGATGTAAACTACTTTCACAGTTTTACCAATTTCTGTTATATGATTGCTACAAATCCTAATTTATACTTGTCAGTCATTTTAAATTTCAGTCATTCTGGTGATATGTGTAGTGATATCAGGTTATAGTTGCATGGTCCTGATTTTAATGAAAATGAACACCTTCCAATATGTTTTTGGACATTTGGATATCCTCTTCTATAAAGTATCTGTTCAAATTTCTTGCCCTTTTCTATCTGGTCATTTTGCTTTTTCATATTGATTTTCTCTATATATTCTAGCTACTGCTCTTGTTGCTAAGATACAAGTTGGTTATCAATTAGGAGAAGTTCTCAATTTTAATATAATCATTTTTTAATTGCTTAAAATAAGTGCTTTTTGTTGTTTTAAGAAGTATTTCCTCTCTCCATATCCATAAGTCTAATGTGAGGAGAGGGTGAGATGTATGGAAAGAGTAACATGGAAACTTATATTACCATATGTAAAATAGACAGCCAACGG
The DNA here is from genome assembly GCF_963930625.1 of Muntiacus reevesi. Classification (NCBI taxonomy): domain Eukaryota; kingdom Metazoa; phylum Chordata; class Mammalia; order Artiodactyla; family Cervidae; genus Muntiacus; species Muntiacus reevesi. The sequence goes on along the minus strand of NC_089256.1, from coordinate 63,543,776 downwards.
GAATTTGCTGTATGTCTCAGGAAACTCAAACAAGGGCTTTATATCAACCTGGAGGGGAGGGATGGGGAGGGAGATGGGAGGAAGCTTCAAAAGGGAGGGGATATATGTATACCTGTGGCTGATTCATGTTGAGGTTTGACAGAAAACAACAAAATTGTGTAAAGCAATAATCCTTCAATTAATAAATAAAATTTTTTAAATGTATTTAGTAACCAATAACAATAAATCAAGGAATCAAATACAGGGAAAAAAAAAGAATAGGTCTGGAGTTGGGTGAAAATCTGGGCTAGAGGTATAAATTCGGAAGTGGCATCATGTAAGATGTTTTATTGCATATGATTAAATGTGAAAATATGAATGTGGTTCTAAAAATACAAGATTATATGAAGCAGAAAGAAAAGGTATTTCCTATCTTCAGGTCATGAAAATATATTCCTATATTATTTTCCAGCAACTTTATTATTTAATCTGATATAATTAAACCTATAATCTACCTGGAACTTAATTTTTGAATAAGCTATTAGATAGGGTGCAATTTTCTATTTACATCACCATTTATGGAAAACACTATTCTTTCTTCACAGCTCTGTAGTACCATCTTTTCATAAATTATGCCCTAATATGCAGAGGTCTGTGGCTGAGATCTCTATTTTATTCCATTGTTCTATTTGTCTATTCTTTGCCAGTACTATTACTATATTGCCTTAATTCTTGTTGCTTTAAAATAAGTCATGATACTTGATAAAGCATGTCTTCCCACTTTGTTCTTATTCTTCAAATCTATCTTAATTGGTCGGTTCTTTGTTGTTGTTGTTCCTTTCTGTATCCATTTTAGAGGAAGCTCAGTAGTGTGAGGGCTAATGGGTTCTCTAGGGGGAAAAAAAAGAATCTCTGATTTGTTAGTATTTGTCAATTTCCATAGGCTAAATATTTCCAAAATGGTTAGTTTCAAGCCACCACAAACACTAACATAACTATTTTGGCTTGGGTTGCATTGAACCTATACATCAGACTGAGAAAAATGATATAATGTATAATATAGAGTTTCCTAGCCCATGAATATAATATATTCTCCATTTATTTAGATCTTTAATTTCTCTCCATAATACATTATAATGTCTTTATTTTATATATACTTTTTTGTAAAGATCTTGCTCATATTTTTTAGTTAACTTTATTACTAGGAATTTGACATATTTTATTAAATATAAATATATTTACATATAAATAAATAATTTATAAGGGCTTCTCTGGTGGTTCAGATGGTAAAGAATCTACCTACAATGCAGGAGACCTGGATTCCATCCCTGGGTCAGGAAGATCCCCTAGAGAAGGGGATGGCAATCCACTGCAGTATTCTTGCCTGGGAAATCCCATGGACAGAGGAGCCTGGTGGGCTGCAGTTCATGTGGCTTCAAAGAGCTGGATAGGACTGAGCAACTAACACACGTGTAATTTATATGCTAATTAAAAGTTTGTTTTGTTTTTTTAATGTTTGTTGCTGATATAAAGAAATGTATTTTTTAAAAAACGTTATATACTCGTTGTGCTCAGCAATTCCCTAACTCACGTACACATTTTAAAATTTATCTGTACATTTTTTTCATTTTTTATGTGTGCATATTTTTTTGTGTGATGATTTTATTTCTTTTTTATTCCTTGTTCCTTATATTTCTTCTTCTTGCGTTGCTGTGCTGTATTTCCAGTACAGTGTTGGATAAATTAGTGACTGCTTTCATTCTTTTTCTATTCCAGATTTCAGAGTAAAAGCTTTTCTAGCATTTTACAGTTAAACATGACTTTTTGGTATAGGGTTTTTTGTTGTTGTTGTTTTTCCATTTGTTTTTGTTCGTTTGTTTTTATACATGCCTTGTATTGAATTATGGAGGTTCCCTTCTTGTCTTAGTTTGCTAAAGGTTTTTAATTATATATGAATGGTTGCTGAATTTTATCAAATGCTTTGTCTCCGTTTATATAGACCATATTATTTTTTCTTTTTTATGCAAATGTAATGAATAACACTAATCACTGTTTTAATATTATATCAATCTTAAATTCTATATAAACTAGTAAATATATATTACTGGTTTCAGGTTGCTAAGTTTAACATTTTTACATCTATGGATATGAATATAATTACCTGTAATTTTCCTTTTATCTTAATATCTTTGTCAGGTTTTATTATCAAAGTATTCTGTTTTGTAAAAGAAGATAGGGAGTATTCCTTTTTTCTATTCTCTGGAAGAATTTGGATTTATTTCTAGGATTGTGTTGGATTTGCTTATTGTTTGGTTGAATTCACTATTAAAAATAAGAAATTATATTAAAGAAAATAGGGCCGTTCAAGTTTTTTTTACTGCTTCTTATGTTAATTTTGGAAAATTGTATTGTTAGAAATTTCCATTACTTCAACCTTTTCAAAATTAGCAAAAAGTTGTCCATATTACCTTACTATAAACTTTTCCAGGTCTATATAATCCATACTGATCATAATGATGTCCCCTTTTTGTTGCTGATACTGATTTTTTTCAGGCCTTTTTCTTTTTCTTTCATTAATATCAACATAAATTTTTAAAAATTTTACTAATATCCTAAAAGAAACAATATCTGGATTTTGTTGATCTTCTCTGTTATTTATTTTTTATATCATTTTCTGCTGTTAACTTTATTTCCTCCTTTATTCTTTTTTTTTGGATTTTATTTTATTTTTTAACTTTTTAAGATAGATGCATAACTCACTTTAGCTTATTTTCCTTTTGAATATATACTTTTTAAAGCTTTAAATTTTCTTTAAGCATGGCACCATATCCTACGTATTTTGATACTTAGTAATTTTATTATCTTCAGTTAAAATATTTTATAATCTTCAATATATTTATGTCATTGAGTCCTAATTTACTTAAGCATATATTACTTAATTTCTAAATTAACAGGAATATTCCAGTGAAATATCTGATACTGATTTCTAGTATAATTGCATTGTGATCCTAGAATATACTTTGCATGACTTTAGTTGCTTGAAATTTGTATAACCTTACTTTGTGGTTCATAATACGATAAATTTTTGAAATATTCCATGTGTATGTAAAAAGAATGTGTATTATTCCATTTTGTCTGTATTATTCTATACATGTTAATTACATCATTTACTCTTCATGTCTTTCCACTTTATCCAAACTGATTTTCTGTTTGCTTTTATTATAAAAAGAAGTATATTATAAACTTTCGCTATAACTATGTGTTTATCTATCCCTTTTTGCTGTCAGTTTCACATAGCCTTTGAAGGCTATGTTCAGTTCGGTTCAGTTCGGTTGCTCAATAGTGTCTGACTCTTTGCGACCTCATGGACTGCAGCACACCAGGCTTCCCTGTCCATTGCCAACTCCAGGATCTTACTCAAACTCATGGCCATCAAGTGGGTGAAGCCATCCAACCATCTCATCCTCTGTTGTCCCCGTCTCCTCCCACAAAGCTATGTTATTAAATACAAAAACATACAGAATTTTCCATAAAATATTCTTACTTTTTCCTTAAGCTCTGTTTCTGATATTATGGTTATACAAACTTTTATTTAATGGAATTTTTTTTTTAACTTGCAATCTTTTATGTCAGTAGATTTTAGATATCTCTCAAAAAGAATATAGTTATTAATGCAATCTGATAATGTTTATTTTTTAATTAGAATATTAGGCTCTTTATATTTAGTATACTTACTGATATTTCAATTTAAATCTACCATTCTATTATGAGCTTTCTATCCTGTCTGATTTGTTCTTTCCTCTGCATTCTCAACTTTATTTATATTGATAAATTTTTATTATTCTATTTTCCTTCTATTTCCCACAAAGTTATACACCCTTACTTACTATAGCATGTATTCTTGGCTTATGAAAATCTAGTTATCAATTGGTTCTTTTAGACTCTACCCAGAAAATGCAAGTAGATCAAAGACATTAAATAATTTCATTCACCATCATTTTGCATAGATTGATTTAATTTTATGTATCTTCCTTTTAAGTATAAATGTTATTATTTGGTATGTATCTTATTTATGTGTATATTACAAGCCAAACAAAACCCTATTATGACTCTCTTACATAGCCAATAATCTTTTTTACTCATTTATTTAGCTATTACAGTCAGTTTTCAAAAATAGAATAACCACTCAACCAAGAATTTCTTTAGTTTTCAACACTGATGATGCCACACACATTTAAACAGGGTATGAAAATGTTTATTACTTGTGTAATGAAGCTGACTGAGGAGAGGAGGGCAGATTTCCTAAGATGGTCTCAAAAACTTGGGAGAATAGGAAGATGACACTTGTTATTGTTGTTCAGTAGCTCAGTCATGTCTGACTCTTTGCAACCCTGTAGGCTGCAGCACTCCAGGCTTTCCTGTCCTTCACCATGTCCCAGAACTTGCTCAAACTCATGTCCATTGAGTTGGTGATGCCATCCAACCATCTCATCCTCTGTCATCCCGTTCTCCTCCTGTGTTCAATCTTCCCCAGCATCAGGGTCTTTGCTAATAAGCTGGTTCTTCACATCAGGTGGCCAAATTATTGGAGCTTCAGCTTCAGCATCAGTCCTTCCAATGAATATTCAGGACTGATTTCCTTTAGGATGGACTGGTTGGACCTCCTTGAAGTCCAAGGGGCTCTCAAGAGTCTTCTCCAACACCACAGCTCAAAAGCATCAATTCTTCAGCACTCAGCCTTTTTTATAGTCCAACTCTCATATCCAAACATGACTACTGGAAAAAACCATAGCTCTGACTATACGGACCTTTGTTGGCAAAGTAATACCTCTGCTTTTTAATATGCTGTCTAGGTTGGTCATATCTTATCTTTTAAGGAACAAGCGTCCTTTAATTTCATGGCTGCAGTCACCATCTCCAGTGATTTAGGAACCCAAGAAAATGAAGTCTCTTGCTGTTTCCATTGTTTGCCCATCTATTTGCCATGAAGTGATGGGACCAGATGCCATGATCTTAATTTTTTCAGTATTGAATTTTAAGCCAGCCTTTTCACTCTCCTCTTTCACCTTCATCTAGAGGCTATTTAGTTCCTCTTTGCTTTCTGCCTTAAGTGTGATGTCATCTGCATATCCGAGGTTATTGATATTTCTCCCAGCAATCTTGATTCCAGCTTGTGCTTCATCCAGCCTGGCATTTCGCAGGATGTACACTGCATATAAGTTAAATAAGCAGAGTGACAATATACAGCCTTGGCATACTCCTTTCCCAGTTTTGAACCATTCTGTTGTTCCATATCCAGTTCTAACTGTTGCTTCTTGACCTGTATACAGGTTTTGCAGAAGGCAGGTAAGGTGGACTAGCTTGGAGTTTTTATGGTGGTTAGAGGGTGGATTAACATCAGGGTTTGTGTAAGTAGGGGCCTAAATCATTCAAATCTTACACTGGTACCAAAGGAGGGAATATCCAGACTTTTTTCTTAACCTGTTCAGATATGGAGCAGAAAGTCAAGAGGGAGAAGTGGTAGTTTAAAGCTTTTAGCGTTCAGACATCAAAACATGGAGCCAGGCTCCTTAATACTTAGGCTTTGCATTGCTTTTAATGACTTCCTACATTTCTAAGCTTCCATCTGAGATCTTTTTCATTCTACCTGAAGAACATCCTTTAATATTTATTTTAGTGTGTCTGTTTCTGGGAAATTATTTTGTCAATCTGAAAAGATTTTTTCACTATCAATTTCAGAAGATATGAGGTTGAAAGTTGTTTTGGGGTGGTCCTAAGATGGTGGAGGAATAGGACAGGGAGACCACTTTCTCCCCCACAAATTCATTGAAAGAACATTTGAACGCTGAGCAAATTCCACGAAACAACTTCTGAACACTGGCAGAGGACATCAGCCACCCAAAAAAACAGCCCGTTGTCTTCGAAAGGAGATGGTTGACATCCGCTGGGAGGGTTGCAGCCAGAGATCAGTTCCCCAGAAGAGACACATGGCACACTGGAGACAGGCATGCCAGCTGCAACCCAGGAATCTGAGCGGCTGGGACGTGGAGGTGATAAGACACACTCACCACCTATGGAGAGTGCGCTCGCCAAGCACCTGGTCACCTGAGCTGCTCAGTCTGGGGGAGGGCACAAAATGCCGGCCCAACCGAGCCTGTGCCTTTGTGTAGTACCCAAGAACCTGAACCTGTGTGGCTTAGACCTGGGAAGTGCACACAACCCAGGGCCTGCTCCCTGCAGAGCAACCTGGAGCCTGAGCAGTGTAGGCTGGGAAAGCACACACGCCGTGAGTGAGGGCAAGCCCAGTGTGGCCCAGACACTGTGGCCACTCCCCATGCATGCCAGTGACATTTGCTTGCAGTTTTCCTTCCTCCCCACAGCACGACTGAACAAGTGAGCCTTAACAAGAGACCACCTTTGCCCCCTTGTTTCAGGGTGGAAATTAGACACTGGAGAGACCTGCAAACAGAAGAACCCAAATAAACAGAGGGAACCAGTTTGAAAGTGACAGGTGCAACAGATTAAAATCCCTATAGTTAACACCAGATACATTGGAAGTGGCCTATAGACCTTGAGAAGAAGTATAAGCTGGAACAAGGAACTATCTGAAACTGAACTGACCCCACACGCCCGCAAAAAATCCAAAGAAATTCTTAGATATATTTTTACTATTATCATTTTTAAAAATGTTTTTTCTTTTTTTTAAAGTCCTCTGTTACTCCTTTAAGTTTCATTTTTATAACCTACTATTACCTTGCAAAAAAAAAAAAAAAGACCCTATTTTTAAAGCAAACTTCATATATATTTCTTATACTTTTTGTGATTTTGTTTGTTTGTTTGTTTTGACATTGTATTTTTGAGAGTCTAACCTCTACTCTAGATTTTTAATCTTTGCTTTATGGTATTTGTTATCAATTTTGTATGTTTAAGAATCCAATATTCAGTACCCATTTTTTACTTAGGAGTGTGATTGCTGGCTTGATTACTCTCTCCCCCTTTAGACTCTTCTTTTTCTCCCCCAGGTCACCTCTATCTCCTCCCTCCCCCTTCTCTTCTCTACCCAACTCTGTGTATCTGTGTGTGTGTTCTGGGATGTGGAGAACACTTAGGGAATAGAGTAATGCCTAGGTCTATCTCTCTCCTTTTGATACCTCCTTTCCTCCTCCTGCTCACCTCTATCTCCTTCCTCCCTCTTCTCTTCTCTATGTAACTGTGTGAACCTCTCTGAGGGTTCCAGACTGTGGAGAGCACATAGGGAATTGTTTACTGGCTAGATGGCTTTCTCCCCTTTTGATTCCCCCTCTTCTCCTCCTGGTGTCCTCTATCTCCCTCCTCCCTCTTCTCTTCTCCGTGTAACTCTGTGAACCTCTGGGTGTCCTTCACTGTGGAGAATCTTTTCACCATTAACCTACAAGTTTTATCATCAGTGCTGTGTGGATGGAGAAGTCTTGAAGCTACTGTAAGGATAAGACTGAAAACCAGAGGCAGGAGGCTTAAGCCCAAAACCTGAGAACACCAGAGAACTCCTGACTCCAGGGAACATTAATTGATAAGAGATCATCCAAAAAGCCTCCATACTTACACCAAAACCAAGCACCACCCAAGAGCCAACAAGTTCCAGAGCAAGACATACCACGCAAATTCTCCAGCAACGTGGGAACATAGCTCTGGGCTTCAATACATAGGCTCCCCAAAGTCACACCAAACTCATAGACATCTCAAAACTCACTACTGGACACTTCATTGCACTTCATAGAGAAGAAATCCAGCTCCATCCACCAGAACACTGACACAAGCTTCCCTAACCAGGAAACCTTGTCAAGCCACTCGTCCAACCCCACCCACAGGGAGGAACCTCCACAATAAAGAGGAACCACAAACTGCCAGAATACAGAAAGGCCACCCCAAACACAGCAAGCTAAACAAGATGAAAAGGCAGAGAAATACTCAGCAGGTAAAGGAACATGATAAATGCCCACAAAACCAAATAAAAGAGGAGGAGATAGGGAGTCTACCTGAAAAAGACTTCAGAATAATGACAGTAAAAATGATCCAAAATCTTGAAAACAAAATGGAGTTACAGATAAATAGCCTGGATACAAGGATTGAGAAGATGCAAGAAATGTTTAACAAGGACCTAGAAGAAATAAAAGAGAGTCAATTAATAATGAATAATGCAATAATTGAGATCAAAAACACTCTGGAGGGAACCAACAGAATAACTGAGGCAGAAGATAGGATAAGTGAGGTAGAAGATAGAATGGTAGAAATAAATGAAGCAGAGAGGAAAAAAGAGAAAAGAATTGAAATGAGGACATCCTCAGGGAGCTCTGGGACAAGGTGAAATGCCCCAACATTCAAATCATAGGAGTCCCAGAAGAAGAAGACAAAAAGAAAGGCCATGAGAAAATACTCAAGGAGATAATAGTTGAAAACTTCCCTAAAATTGGGAAGGAAATAGCCACCCAAGTCCAAGAAATCCAGAGAGTCCCCAACAGGATAAATGTAAGGCAAAATAGCCTGAGACACATATTAATCAAACAAACAAAGATCAAACACAAAGAACAAATATTAAAAGCAGCAAGGGAAAAAAACCAAATAACACAAAAGGGGATTCCCATAAGGATAACAGCTGATCTTTCAATAGTAACTCTTCAGGCCGAAGGGAATGGCAGGACATACTTAAAGTGATGAAAGAGAAAAACCTACAATCCAGATTACTGTACCCAGCAAGGATCTCATTCAAATATGAAGGACAAATCAAAAGCTTTACAGACAAGCAAAAGCTGAGAGAATTCAGCACCACCAAACCAGCTCTTCAACAAATGCTAAAGGATCTTCTCTAGCCAGGAAACACAGAAAGGGTGTATAAACTCAAACCCAAAACAACAAAGTAAATGGCACCAGGATCATACTTATCAATAATTACCTTAAATGTAAATGGGTTGAATGCCCCAACCAAAAGACAAAGACTGGCTGAATGGATTCAAAAACAAGACCACTATATATGCTGTCTACAAGAAACCTGCCTCAAAACAAGGGACAGATATAGACTGAAAGTGAAGGGCTGGAAAAAGATATTTTATGCAAATGGAGACCAAAAAAAAAGCAGGAGTAGCAATACTCATATCCAATAAACTAGCCTTTGAAATAAAGGCTGTGAAAAGAGACAAAGAAGAACATTACATAGTGCCCAAAGGATTGATCCAAGAAGAAGATATAGCAATTATAAATATATATGCACCCAACATAGGAGCATCACAATATGTAAGACAAATGCTAACAAGTATGAAAGGGGAAATTAATAATAGCACAATAATAGTGGGAGACTTTAATACCCCACTTACACCTATGGATAGATCAACTAACAGAAAATTAACAAGGAAACACAAACTTTTTTTTTTTTATCGCTTTTTACAAACCCTTGTGTCGAGGGCTGACGGAAACACAAACTTTAAATGACGCAATGGACTAGTTAGACCTAATTGATATCTATAGGACATTTCAGCCCAAAACAGTGAATTTCACCTTTTTCTCAAGTGCACATGGAACCTGCTCCAAGACAGATCACATCCTGGACCTTGGCAAATTCAAAAAAATTGAAATCATTCCAATCATCTTTTCTGACCACAATGCAGTAAGATTAGATGTCAATTACAGGAAAAAAAACTATTAAAAATTCCAACATATGGAGGATAAACAACATGCTTCTGAATAACCAACAAATCATAGAAGAAATAAAAATATGCATAGAAATGAATGAAAATGAAAACAAAGCAACCTGAAACCTATGGGACACTGTAAAAGCAGTGCTAAGGGGAAGGTTCATAGCAATACAGGCTTACCTCAAGAAACAAGAAAAAGGTCAAATAAATAACCTAACTCTACACCTAAAGCAACTAGAGAAGGAAGAAATAAAGATCCCCAGGGTTAGTAGAAGGAAAGAAATCTTAAAAATTAGGGCAGAAAAAAATGTAAAAGAAACAAAAGAGACCACAGCAAAAATCAACAAAGCTAAAAGCTGGTTCTTTGAGAAGATAAATAAAATTGACAAACCATTAGCCAGACTCATCAAGAAACATAGGGAGAAGAATCAAATCAACAAAATTAGAAATGGAAATGGAGAAATCACAACAGACAACACAGAAATGCAAAGGATCCTAAGAGACTACTATCAGCAACTATATGCCAATAAAATGGACAACTTGGAAGAAATGGATAAATTCTTAGAAAAGTATAACTTTCCAAAACTGAACCAGCAAGAAATAGAAAATCTTAACAGACCCATCACAAGCACAGAAATCAAAACTGTAATCATAAATCTTCCAGCAAAGAAAAGCCCAGGACCAGACGGTTTCACAGCTGAATTCTACCAAAAATTCAGAGAAGAGCTAACACCTATCTTACTCAAACTCTTCTAAAAAATTGCAGAGGAAGGTAAACTTCCAAACTCATTCTATGAGGCCACCATCACCCCATACCAAAATCAGACAAAGATGCCACAAAGAAAGAAAACTACATGTCAATATCACTGATGAACATAGATGCAAAAATCCTTAACAAAATTCTAGCAAGCAGAATCCAACAACATATTAAAAAGATCATACATCATGACCAAGTGGGCTTTATCCCAGGGATGCAAGGATTCTTTAATATCTGCAAATCAATCAATGTAGTACACCACATTAACAAATTGAAAGATAAAAACCATATGATTATCTCAATAGATGCAGAGAAACCTTTGACACAATTCAAGATCCATTTATGATAATAATAAAAAAAAAAAGTCCAGAAAGCAGGAATAGAAGGAACATACCTCAACATAATAAAAGCTATATAGGACAAACCCACAGCAAACATTATCCTCAATGGTGAAAAATTGAAAGCATTTCCCCTAAAGTCAGGAACAAGACAAGGGTGCCCACTCTCACCACTAATATTCAACCTAGTTTTGGAAATTTTGTCCACAGCAATCAGAGCAGAAAAATAAATAAAAAGAATCTAGATTGGAAAAGAAGAAGTAAAACTCTCATTGTTTGCGGATGACATGATCCTCTACAAAGAAAACCCTAAAGACTCTACCAGAAAATTACTAGAGCTAATCAATTAATATAGTAAAGTTGCAGGTTATAAAATTAACACACAAAAATCCGTTGCATTCCTATACACTAACAATGAGAAAACAGAAAGAGGAATTAAGGAAACAATACCATTCACCATTGCAATGAAAAGAATAAAATACTTAGGAATATATCTACCTAAAGAAACAAAAGACCTATATATAGAAAACTATAAGACACTGATGAAAGAAATCAAAGAGGACACAAATGGATAGAGAAATATACCATGTTCATGGGCTGGAAGAATCAATATAGTGAAAATGAGTATACAACCCAAAGCAATCTATAGATTCACTGCAATCTCTATCAAGCTACCAATGGTATTTTTCATAGAACTAGAACAAATACTTTCACAATTTGTATGGAAATACAAAAAAACCCAAATAGCCAAAGCAATCTTGAGAAAGAAGAATGAAACTGGAGGAATCAACCTGCCTGACTTCAGGCTATACTACAAAACTACGGTCATCAAGACACTATGGTACTGGCACAAAGACAGAAATATAGATCAATGGAACAAAATCGAAAGCCCAGAGATAAGTCCATGCACCTATGGACACCTTATCTTTGACAAAGGAGGCAAAAACATACAATGGAAAAAAGACAACCTCTTTAACAAGAGGTGCTGGGAAAACTGGTCAACCACTTGTAAAAGAATGAAACTAGAACACTTTCTAACACCATACACAAAAATAAACTCAAAATGGATTAGAGATCTAAATGTAAGCCCAGAAACTATAAAACTCCTAGAGGAAAACATAGGCAAAACACTCTCTGACATAAATCACAGCAGGATCCTCTATGATCCACCTCCCAGAGTAATGGAAATGAAAGAAAAAATAAACAAATGGGACCTAATGAAACTTAAAAGCTTTTGTACAACGAAGGAAACTATAAGCAAAGTGAAAAGACAGCCTTCAGAATGGGAGAAAATAATAGCAAATGAAGCAACTGACAAAGAATTAATCTCAAAAATATACAAGCAACTCCTGAAGCTCAATTCCAGAAATATAAATGACCCAATCAAAAAATGGGCCAAAGAAATAAACAGTCATTTCTCCAAAGAGGACATACAGATGGCTAACACATGAAAAGATGCTCAACATCACTCATTATCAGAGAAATGCAAATCAAAACCACAGTTAGGTACCATTTCTCGCCAGTCAAAATGACTGCTATCCAAAAATATACAAACAATAAATGCTGGAGAGAGTGTGGAGAAAAGGAAACCCTCTTACACTGTTGGTGGGAATGCAAACTAGTACAACCACTATGGAGAACAGTATGGAGATTGCTTAAAACCTGGAAATAGAACTGCCATATGACCCAGCAATCCCACTGCTGGGCATACACACCGAGGAAACCAGAATTGAAAGAGACATGTGTACCCCAATGTTATTTACAGCACTGTTTATAATAGCAAGGACATGAAAGCAACCTAGATGTCTATCAGCAGACGAATGGTTAAGAAAGCTGTGGTACATATATACAATGGAATATCACTCAGTCATTAAAAAGAATACATTTGAATCAGTTCTAATGAGGTGGATGAAACTGGAGCCTATTATACAGAGTGAAGTAAGCCAGAAAGAAAAACACCAATTCAGTATACTAATGCATATATATGGAATTTAGAAAGATGGTAACGATAACCCTACATGTGAGACAGCAAAAGAGACACAGATGTGTAGAACAGTCTTTTGGATTCTGTGGGAGAAGGTGAATGTGGGGTGATCTGAGAGAATAGCAGTGAAACATATATATTATCATATGTGAAACAGATCGCTAGTCCAGGTTCAATGCATGACACTGGGTGCTCAGGGCTGGTCCGCTGGGATGACCCAGAGGGATGGAATGCGAAGGGAGGTGGGAGGAGGTGTTCAGGATAGGGAACACATGTAAACCCATGGCTGATTCATGTCAATGTATGGCAAAAACCACTACAATATTGTAAAGTAATTAGCCTCCAATTAAAATAAATTTTATTAAAGTTTTTATAACACTTTATAAAGATAATATTCCATTCTTAGGTGCTATTCATTGTTTCTGTTGAGCAGTCAACTATGTGTCTGATTATCATTCTTTTAATGGTAATAGTTTCTATAATGAACTTCTAATTTTTTTTCCATTTTGGGGTTTTAGCAGTTTTATTATTTAGTGCCTCAGTGTGGATTTCTTTTTCAGTTATTCTTCCTGGGAGTTGTAGTGATTCTTGAGTAGGTAGCTTGATGTCTTTGTCTGGTTTTAGAAAATTCTCAGCTACCGTCACTTCAAAATTCACTTCAGTCTGATCATACCTCTCTTTTCTTTGAATTTCAGGTCTATTATTTTTCTCCTCCATTTTTAGGACTTTATTAAAATGTTATATCTTCTCACTGTATCTTCTATATCTATTATCATCTTTTCTGTTTTTATCATTTCATTTTTACTGGTCTTACTGAGGATATTCCAAGTTTTTAATCTCTCTTAGATTGTGTATGTTTTACTATTAGACCCATCTACTGATTCCTAATTTCAGTTCTTATTTTCAGGTTTAAAGATTTCATTGAGTTTTTCTTTCTCTGCCAAACTTCTTAATCTGTCTTTTATCTTCCTGAACATGAGAAGCAGATTTATTTCAAAGCTTTTATTTGGTTATACCTATTTCTGGAGCTCCTACAGATTAATTTCTACTGTTGTAGTTTCTGCTGGATTTTTCTCATATTCTCTTGCTCATCATGGAGCCGTTTTTAAATTATGTGCTAGAAATCATAGCTTTGAATTGTTTATAGGAATAATATATATTACAATATAATAATATATATTACAATAATATATATTGTAATAATATATATATACTATATATTATATATATAATATAATAATATATATTACAATATACATGTTATAATATATACAATATTGTATTGTATATACTATATATAGTATAATATATACAATACAATTGTATATATTGTGTATAATATATATACAATATATATATTACAATAATATATATTACAATATATATTACAATAATATATATAAATAATATATATTATATATATATAATAATATGCCTGAAATATATTACACTATGTAGAAAGGCATTTGAGAGCTTCAGCAAGATCTGAGTGCTGAGGCATTCTTGGATACCGAAGACTAGTAAATTGGTATTACTTTAATTCTATTTCAAGGATTAAGATAATTCAAGGCTGAGCTACAAGAATTTGTCTATTTTGGCTTACCCTGTTCCTTAGGATATATCACTTTATGGTCTCATCCCCAAACAGGAGTATTCAACAGGAGATGAACAGAACAGTAGTCTGTTCATCACCTTGCAGGGCTCTGGACTAAAATATTCTTCTTAGAGCCTCATGAAAATATCAAAGTTTCACTTAGCCTCTCAGTTGCTTATTCCAAAATTAGAAAATTATACCAAGGGAAATGGAGCTCTAAACTTCAGTTTCACCTCTGATCATCTCCCTCTCTTTCACTGTGGACCAGGAATTCTTCATTATCTTGTTGGCTTTACAGTACCTTCAAGATAAAATTTTAAAAGGCATTTTGCCTGATTTTTGTCTTTTGTCAGATCAAATGAAAAAGTTACATAGTTTGACATTACTGGGAGTGGAAACTGGCAGAGTGAATATTTTTACAATTTCAGTAGTTAATTGTTTATGTAAATTTATACCAGAAAGATTGTTAGTATATCCAAACTGTTATTTCATAGATGTAATTTCTTAGGATGAATTAAAAACTTACCAGCCAATTTGAAGAATATATTCAGGAAACAATAGGTAATGATGGCAAAAATTATGAAATTTGAGTGAAATTAATTATGTGACACTACTGTTCAGTTCAGTTGCCCAGTCGTGTCTGATGCTTTGCCACCCCATGAATTGCAGCACGCCAGGCCTCCCAGTCCATCACCAACTCCCAGAGTTTACTCAAATTCATGTCCATTGAGTCGGTGATGCCATCCAACCATCTCATCCTCTGTCATCCCCTTCTCCTTCCATCTTCAATCTTTCCCAGCATCAGGGTCTTTTCTAATGAGCTAGTTCTTCACATCAGGTGGCCAAAGTATTGGAGCTTCAGCGTCAGCATCAGTCCTTCCAATGAATATTCAGGACTGATTTCCTTTAGGATGTACTGATTAGATTTCTATGCTGTCCAAGGATTCTTAAGAGTCTTCTCCAACACCACAGTTCAAAAGCATCAATTCTTCGGCACTCAGCTTTCTTTATAGTCCAACTTTCACATCCATACATGACTACTGGAAAAACCACATCTTTGCCTAGATGAACGTTTGTTGGCAAAGTAATTTCTCTGCTTTTAAATATGCTGTCCAGGTTGGTCATAACTTTTCTTCCAAGGAGCAAGCACCTTTTAATTTCATGGCTGCAGTCACCATCTGCAGTGATTTGGGAGAGGAACCCCCAAAATAAAATCAGCCACTGTTTCCATTGTTTGCCCATCTATTTGCCATGAAGTGATGGGACCAGATGCCATGATCTTAGTTTTCTGAATGTTGAGTTTTAAGCCAACTTTTTCACTCTCCTCTTTCACTTTCATCAAGAGGCTCTTTAGTTCTCCACTTTCTGCCATAACAGTGGTGTCATCTGTGTATCAGAGGTTATTGATATTTCTCCTGGCAATCTTGATTCCAGCTCGTGCTTCCTCCAGCCCAGCGTTTCTCATGATGTACTCTGCATGTAAGTTAAATAAACAGGGTGGCAATATACAGCCTTGATGTGTTCTTTCCCCAATTTGGAACCAGTCTGTTGTTCAATGTCCAGTTCTAACTGTTGCTTCTTGACCTGCATGCAGACTTCTCAAGAGACAGGTCAGGTGGTCTGTTATGCCCTTCTTTTGAAGAATTTTCCACAGTTGGTTGTGATCCACACAATCAAAGACTTTGGTATAGTCAATAAAGTAGAAGTAGATGTTTTTCTGGAACTCTTTTGCTTTTTCAGTGTTCCAGCGGATGTTGGCAATTTGATCTCTGGTTCTGCCTTTTCTAAATCCAGCTTGAACATCTGGAAGTTCAACAGTTCACAGCACTGTTTAAGTTCTTACTTGGAGAATTTTGAGCTTTACTTTGCTAGCATGTGAGATGAGTGCAGTTGTGCGGTAGTTTGAGCATTCTTTGGCATTGCCTTTCTTTGGGGATGGAATGAAAAACAGACCTTACAAACCTTAGAGTTATTCAGCTCTTACAAATATTTTCTTCCAGGAAATCCACTATTGCCCTAAATAATTCTTTACTGGAAAAACGCTTTCTATAACATTGAGTTCACAATTTTGTGTACCTTGTGCTGAAAATTAAGTACCTATTTATTTGAATCAATGCTAATACTGTATAATAAAAAGTTAGACTTTTTTTTTTTATCATTGGCTCTTTATATGAGATTATTGATGTTGTGATGGGCCACAGAATACCACTGAGGCCCCAGAGTATTATGGGTAAAAGAAAGTTGCAAATCTGTCACCAAACTTTTAACTGTTCTAGTTATTTTCCTCCGGTGCTTTCTAGTGCTTTATTATACATATAGTACTAAAGTCAAACATGACTGAGTTGACTGAACTGAACTGAAAATATTTTCATTTTATTTTTGACTACACATTTTTCTTAAAGCCATGAAAATATGTAATTTGAAACCACATGTTTTCTGTTTGTTTTGCAACATTCACTAGAATTCTATTTTTTCATCAAAGTGTAGTTGATTTATACAATATTGTAATAGATTTAGGTGAACAGCACAGTATTCAGTTATACGTACATATATATATTCTTGCTCATCATGTTTTATAAGATATTGAATATGATTCCCTATGCTATACAGTAGGTCCTTACTGTTTATTTTATGTAGAGTAGTGTGTATATGTTTAACTCAAACTCCTAATTTATCCCTCCCCTACTTTGATAACTGTAAGTTTATTTTTAAGTCTGTTTTGTAAATAAGTTCATTTGTATCTTTTTTAAAACATTAGATTCCACCTGTGAGTGATATCATGTGATATTTGTCTTTCGCTGTCTGAGTTACTTCACTTTGTATGATAATCTCTAGGTCCATCCATGTTGTTGCAAGTGGAATTATTTCATTTTTTTATATGGCTGAACAATATTCCTTTATATGTATATGCCACATCTTCTTTGTTCATTTATCTTTTGATGGACAAATAGGTTGCTTCCATGTCTTGGCTGTTGTGAATAGTGCTGCCTTGAAAATTGGTGTGCATGTATCTTTTTGAGTTAGAGTTTTCATCCTTTCTGAATATATGTCCAGGAGTGATATTCCTGGATCATAGGGTAACAATTTTTAGTTTCTTAAGGAATCTCCATACTCTTCTCCATACTGGCTGAACCAATTCACATTCTCATTACAAAGCACGGGAGAGTTCCCTTTTCTCTACACCCTCTTCAGCATATATCATTTGTAGACTTTTTGATGATGCCCATTCTGACCAGCGTGAGGTGATACCTCACTGTAGTTTTCATTTGCATTTCTTTAATAATTAGTTATGTTGAGCATATTTTCCTGTGCCTGTTGTCCATCTATATCTCTTTGCAGAAATGTCTATTTAGTATTTGGAGTTTTGTTCCAGCCACCCTGAAGGAAAGGTGTGCTGACCTGAGTGCAGCCTGGCCTGTGATGACCGCAACAGCCTAAAAAGTGGCCTTGCCACCATGGGCCCACTCTACTGCCCCAGCGGGGCCCAGACACTCCCATGGGGCAACGTGAACTTACTAAGAAAGAAATCAGGCTGGCAGCCTTGTCTCTCTCCAGGGCTTCCTGCAGGGCAAAATCTCCCATGGGAAACTTGCCTTTGGAAGGGATCGTTTTTAATTTCACTCTACCAATTAAGCCAGCTCTTTAGCTCAGTTGGTAAAGAATCCACCTGCAATGCAGGAGACTCCAGTTCAATTCCTGGGTCAGGAAGATCCCCTGGAGAAGAGGGGGTAGCTCTTCTACCCACTCCAGTATCCTGGCCTGGAGAATTCCAGGGACTATAGAGTCCAGGGGGTCCAAAAGAGTTGGACACGAATGAGCGACTTTCACTTTCTTTCCACAGAGGAGTGAGGCTGAGAGAGCACCGGGTTAGTTAGATTCTGCAGCAGCCCCAAGAGCTTCAGTGTGGCTCCTGAGCACCAGGAGACAGAAGCACCCTGCTGCCCTAAACTTCCTGCACCTTCTGGCCTGGAGCTGTTTCAGGTCCTGAGGAGTCTGCTTCCCAGTTTAATGATTCAGACTCTTAGAGGGCAGAGTGCTGGGCTGTGCGTCCATGGAATTTCCCAGGCGGAAATACTTGAGTGGGTTGCCATTTCCTCCTACAGGGGATCTTCCCGACCCAGGGATAGAACCCACATCTCCTGCGTCTCTGGCATTGCAGGCAGATTCCTTGACCACTGAGTCATCAGGGAAGCCCTGTACTGGTCTGTACTGGGGACTCTGTCATTCGTTGATTTGAATTTGAGAGGAGCTCAAAAGAATGGATTGAATTCGAGAGAATGGATGCTCATTTGGAAGTACAGTTGGGAAAATGACACCTAATGATGTCACATGATTATGATGATGAAGATGTTACTTAATAAGGACACCTAATAGGCTCCTGTTCCTGCTCTTTTCATCTAAGGCTCTAAAATTGTGTAAAATACATGATGATTCTCAAAACTTAAAAAAAATGTCTATTTAAATCTTTTGCTCATTTTTTTGATTGGGCTGTTTTGTTGTTATTGTTGTTATAGAGTTGTATGAGCTGTTTGAATATTTTGGAAAGTAATCCGTGGTCAGTCTCATCATTTGCAAATACTTTCTCCCATTCAGTAGGCTGACTTTTCATTTTGTTGATGGTTTTGTTTGCTGTGCAAAAACTTTTAATTAGGTCCCATTTGTTTATTTTGGCTTTTGTCTAGGAGATGGGTCCCCCCACCAAAAAATGTTGCTACAATTTGTGTCAAAAAGTGTTCTGCCTGTTTTCCTCTAAAGTTTTACAGTATCTGGTCTTATATTGGGGTCTTTAATCCATTTTGAGTTTATCATTGTGTATGGAGTTAGAGCGGAGAAGGTAATGGCACCCCACTCCAGTACTCTTGCCTGGAAAATCCCATGGATAGAGGAGCCTGGTAGGCTGCAGTCCATGGGGTCGTGAAGAGTCAAGGACACAACTGAGCGACTTCACTTTCACTGTTCACTTTCATGCATTGGAGGAGGAAATGGCAACCCACTCCAGTTTTCATGCCTGGAGAATCCCAGGGATGGCGGAGCCTGGTGGGCTGCCATCTATGGGGTCACACAGAGTCGGACACGACTGAAGCGACTAAGCAGCAGCAGCAGCAGCAGCATGGAGTTAGAGAATGTTCTAATTTAGTTCTTTTACATGTAACTGTCCAATATTCCCAACGCCACTTATTGAAGAGCCTGTCTCTTATCCATTGTATATTCTTGCCTCTTTTTTCGTAGATTAATTAACATTTGAGGGTTTATTTCAGGGTTTTCTGTCCTGATGCATTGCTCTATGTCCCTGTTTCAGTGCCAGTACCATATTGTTTTTATTACTGTAGCCTTGCAATAGTGTATGAAGTCAGGGAACATGATTCTCCCAGCTCTGTTCCTTCTCAAGAACATTGGCTATTCAGGGTCTTTGGCATTTCCATAGAAATTTTTAAAAATTTTGTTCCAGTTCTGTGAAAAATGCCAGTGGTAACTTAATAGGGGATTGCATTGAATCTGTATATTGCCTTGGATAGTATGGTCATTTTAACAATACTGATTTTTTCAATCCAAGAACATGGTATATCTTTCCATCTGTTGTGTTGTCTTCAATATTATCAGCATCTTATAGTTTTTGGAGTACAGGTCATTTGCCTCCTTAGGCAGGTTTACTTCTAGGTGTTTTTTCTTTTTTGATGCAATGGTAAATGGGATTGATTCTTTAATTTCTCTTTCTGATATTTTATTGTTAGTGTATAGAAATGCATCAGATTTCTGTACATTAACTTTGTATCCTATAACTTTACCAAATTCATTTATGAGCTCTATTAGCTTTTTGGTAGCATTTTAAGGATTTTCTTATTGTTTAGTTGCTAAGTCATATCTGACTCTTTGTAACCCCATGGACTGCAGCATGCCAGGCTTGCCTGTTGTTCACTACCTGCCAAAGTTTGCTCAAACTCATGTTCATTGAGTCAGTGATGCCATTCAACTGTCTCATCCTCTCTCATCCCCTTCTCCTCCTGCCTTCAATCTTGAAAGTGGTTGCATCACAGCCTTGCCCATCCCAATGGCCTGTGAATAATTTTAATATTTAAAAAATATGTAGAGAAGTTGTATCATAGGAAATAACAAAAAACAAAGACAGATCACCATCTAAGTCAGAAGTTATTATTTGTAAAGATTAATAAAATAGATATATCTCTAGGAAGATTGATTAAGAAAAAGCAAAATGGGGAGATAATAAATAAAAGGATTGAAATGATATAACTATAGGTGGAAAAGAAATTAAAGAATAAATAAGAGACTATCATGAATGACTTTATTCCACTAAATTTGAAAACTTAAAGAATTCTATTTTTTCAGTTTTATCAAAATGACTCAAAAGTACTATTACTAAATAGTTCTATTATTATATGAAATAAATCAACATAAAGACTTTTTTTTAAAGAAAAGAAGCTTTCTGAAGAACTTTCTGATAAACTTATAAAAGACTTTCTGATGAACTTTCAGGGTACATATAATTCCAAATTTACAGAAAGTTTTCCAGTGAATAGAAAAAGAGGAAACATTCCTTAACAATTTTTTATGACTCTTATATAGACTTGAAATAAAAACTAATCTGAGAAGAACAGTACAAAGAGGGTAAATTATAGGCTAGTCACACTATACACAGAAATAAATTTCAGGTGAATTAAAGACTTCATTACCAAAGCAAAACTTCAAAATTCTCATGAAAAAATTTAATAATGCATTTAAGATTTGGTGTAGACAAGGATTATTTATGCAAGATAGAAAAAACACTACCTACAATTGAAAATATTGAAGAACTTGTCTACATTAAAATTTAAGTTTTCTGTTTGTCAGAGACACTATTTTGAAAGTAAAAAGACATATCATAGGAGAATATATTTGAAACACATACAGCTAATAATGGAAAAATGAAAACATATGCATAGTTTTAAATGCCCCCTAAAAATCAATACAAAAATTAAAATAATCCAATAGCAAAATGTCTCAAAGAGATATTTAGGTATTCCACAGAGGAGGAGATATGAATGGTCTACAGACATTTGAAGTATGTAAACACAGAAATACAAATGCAAACCTCACTAAGTACCCACCTGATTGGCAATTGTGTTAAACTAAGTTTGACAATACCAAGTGTTTCAAGAGTATAGAATGATGAGGCTTTTAAGTATTCCTGGTTGAAATATAAATTAATTACTTAGAAAAGAAGTCCAGCATAAATTAATATATTTGAAGATGCTTAAACCCTATGACCCCCAGATGTATAAACCCTATGACCAGAATCATCACATGGTTCTGCCATCACCCTTCTCCATCTTCCACAGCACGGCATGTCCCAGACAGTGGCTACTCTCTTCATCCTGGAAGAAGACACAGGGAATAAAGCTTCAGCTAACCCATAACCTAGACAGCATATTAAAAAGCAGAGACGTTACTTTACCAACAAAGGTCCATCTAATCAAAGCTATGGTTTTTACAGTAGTCATGTATGGATATGAGAGTTGGACTATGAAGAAAGCTGGGCACCAAAGAAGTGATGCTTTTGAACTGTGGTGCTAGAGAAGACTCTTGAGAGTCCCTTGGGCTTCAAGGAGATCCAATCAGTCCATCCTAAAGGAGATCAGTCCTGGGTGTTCATTGGAAGGACTGAGGCTGAAGCTGAAACTCCAATACTTTGGCCACCTGATGCGAAGAACTGCCTTATTGGAAAAGACCCTGACGCTGGGAAAGATTGAAGGCAGGAGGAGAAGGGGATGACAGAGGATGAAATGGCTGGATGGCATCACTGACTCAATGGACATGAGTTTGAGTAAACTCCGGGAGTTGGTGATGGACAAGGAGGCCTGGCGTGTGGCAGTCCAGGGGGTCTCAAAGAGTCAGACACAACTGAGTGACTGAACCAAACTGAACTGAACCCATAGCCAATGTAAAACTATGTAACATGAACAAAAATAACTTTTTTATCAGTCATAGAGGTTTAGAGATTGTTACCTCAAAGCAGATGCTGCTGTAACTAAACCTTTAACATATGTCCCACTGGCTTGGTGGCAGAATGGTGGATAACAAAGAACTGTTGTTAGGGGGCTGGAAGGACCACAGAGCACCCTGCAGTGGTGAAGCATAGCTACAGTAACATATAAAGCAGGTAATATACTGAGTGACTTTGTGACCTTAGGCAAAGAGATTAGGAAACAGAATTACTAGCATGTCCTGTTGGCTACGTCTGACATGGTGATACAGAAAAAGAAATGAGCTCACAAAAGGACTGGCCAGTTTGTAAGCAAAGATGAGAAGAAATGATAGATGATCATAAAGCTGAGGATTTAGAGGAGTGGAGGATGCAATTTATTCTCATATCCCAGAGTAAAACTGAGAATGCTTCTGAGTGACAAAATCTGGTTAAAACTTAACTTTGGAGCCATAGGTTGAATTAAAGATGTTAGGGGTGTCTTAGGTTGAATTGATTATGGTGATAGCTGGTGAATCTTTTCAGGGACACAAATAGCTTAAAAGAACTTAAGGGTATAGTGCCCTCAGAGGAGTCTGATAAAGCTCAACAGAGCCTCCATGGAAGACTGGAAGAAGAGAGGCACGTCTTGAAAGGAATTGCCTGTGAGGCTGTTGGTACAAAAAAGCTGATGAACTTGTTGGGAGAATTGTGCTGCCAAAATAGCTATGAGCCTAGGATAAAGGAGATTGTGTCTGTTCTAAGTATAAGATCAGGAAGCAGGAAATTCTTAGCTCCCAAGAGTGCATATTCTCCAGTGCCCTTTTCAAAGGTGGCTCATGAGAGTAACAGAAAAGGAAGAACTGCCCAGACGTTTGCAAGAGTTGTCTATAACCATGGGCTGGGGAGCTAGAGACAGAGCGGAGAAAATCCAGAGGCATTTCCTCCCCCCAGTGTTAGAGGGCCCTCACAGCATTTGCCCAGTGGAATTTCAGAACTGCTATACTTGGCAGACTGTTTTAGTTCATGGGTCTACAAATGAAGAGGAACTATATCTGGACCTGATGTTAAGGTGATCATAGAACCCTGGACCTAGAATCTGATGCTTTAATGGATATATCATTTAAGCTGTTTCCCTTGGGTTTGGGAAAAGTATATCATTACCTGGAAGAACAAGAAATGAATAATTGTGACCAAGAGAACAAACTTGGGTCAATTTTATTGTTTTCCCCTATTCATTGTCATTTCCTGAAAGAAGTTTATGCATTCCTGTCCTTTGCCATGTATCTTGTAGTGCTCCTCCCTGCGACATACCTTCCTTACTTATAACTGGCTTGGCCAGTGAAGCGTAATGGAACTGAGCCATTTCCAGCAGAAGTTTTCAGAGCCATCCACGGTGTTGCCACTGTTCTTTTTCCTTCGCAGTGAAACTGAGAAGCAGCTACTCCTTTAGTCTGAGTCCTGGAATGACGAAGACCCAGAACAAAGTCAAAGCTGACTCATAGACACACAGCCAGCCTGTACCAAATGTGTACTTGAGCAAAATGTTCAATATTTCTTTGTATAAGTTACCACTGAAGCATAACTTAGCAAAGCAGATTAATATAGCAAAATATATAAGTGAGAAAAATTGAAAGGAAAAACAAGAGAATTGTAAACACAAAATTTGAGATAATAGTTACCTTTAGTGGGGAAGCAAGAGAATATAGGGAGGAGCACATGGGTGTTTAGGTGATATATATATATATATGGATGTTCACTTTATCATGGTTTTACCTGGCAAATACAGTCAGTTGATTGACAGAGCATATTATATAGTATATATACATGTGTATAAATACATACACATGCATTTATACATATGTATAGTCTTTATACAAATATACTTTTATATTCTATTGCTTGTGTCAAATATTTCATAATAATAAAATAGGAAAGAGTATTAAAACCATGAAATAATAAACTGAACACATGCTTAGACCTATTCTTCACAAAACCATACTAAAACGACAGCACGAAAACAAGGAGAATGGGAGAGGAAACACAGCAACCAGATTTTTGACTTAACAGACCAGAGAAAGCTGAAAACCTAGACTAGAAGCTTGACAAGCCTAGACTCAAGATGCTTCAAATCAAATTACTCCAGGGAAGTTCAGGAACTGTAGGCATAATGGACCTCTGAGGAAGGGTGTTCAGTTAAGGATGAAAACAGAAGAGTTACCTTAGAATGCTATAATTTGCAGTTGGACCCTCAGATCTGCTCCTCCATCATAAGAAACTGAGTTACTGCTCATTCTCTATCCTGCAGAAGATGAGAGGTTTAATTCTAAAGATGTTGAACTCCAGGATGTCAGGCAAAGCTGATCACAAAAATAGCTTTCTAAAAAACAGATCAAATAAGAATTCACAGTAAAAAATGTTCCTCCAGTTTTTGCAGTATTCAATGCCAGAATTACTCTGAAAGAATAAGCAGTTAGTGCTACAAAGAGATTAAAGTGATCGCTCTCCTAGGGCCTTTACAACTCCTAAAACGTGTATATGTGGGGAATCCTCAATTTAGTTGTTCAAAAAAATATTTGAATAACTACTATATGGCAAGACTGCCTTAAACAAGAGATAAAAGAAAGAAATTGTCCCAAGTTCTCTCAAGAGGTGAGTGTTAAAGGGGATGATGAAGCATTAAACAAATGATTACACAAATTATTAACCAATTACAATGGTAATAAGTGCTTCATTGGTGACCAACAGCCATTCTTGTAAATATTTTGTACATAAAAATATTTTACTGCTATGGCATGGATATCAACTAATCAGACTAGGTTGGTAAACATTTCCAGTGCCTCCCAACTAAACAGTATCACTGAATATAGGAAGTAATAGCCTCTCACTCAAAGTATGGTTATTCCATATTTATTATTAAAATTGGCAAAATAGAAGGAAGACCCTTTAGACTTGTCTGAAGGTCATACTGTGATATTAACAGCAGTTAAACTGGAGTGCCATTCTTGAGGTCACATGACATATTTTTCTACTTAAACACGGTTAACTGATTTTCCACACTTGCAGGACAAATGAGGAACAGTGAAAAATAATCATAAAACCCTGGATTATTAAATGACCAAACAACTCCAGTACTCATTTAATTTTTACATGCTAAGATTAATATATTAGGGAGTAAGACAGAGTTGGCAGACAGGGAAATGTGGAAAGCAGGTTTTTGAGATGACAATATTAAGATCTATAGTTAGTACAGAGGTTAGTTTTTCCCTTCCCTTAACTATAGGATCTGGGATCTTAAATTTGGATTATGGAAGTCAGAAAGGGTAGGAATCTAAAGGGTATAAGAAATCACCTACAGTGTAGAGGTTAAAAAAACAGTCTTCTTAATGTGTTTTGAATTCTTCGAGAGCATCTATCTTGTACAAAGCAGCCTTTTTTCTCTACTGACTCTGCTCTTTCTGCCTCCCTCATATTCTTTTTCTCTCCTATCCCCCCTTCCAAACTTCAAGGTGACCTCCCCTTCATGGTGGGTGACTGATGTATGAAGGAGACCACCCGGATGGGCCTACCGCACACTGCAAGTGCCACCCCGGTCTGGTAGGGTTCAGGAAGGCCCCCCCATTTAGCACGCTTTGTATTTTTTGTTGTATTGTTCCCCTAGCACTGGATAAAAAACATGGCATGAACAATAGAGCTGTGTGAGATTTAAAATATCTGAATACATAATAATTTTACCCAGCTTTCAGAAAAAAACTAAAAAGTAAATAACAAAAACCACTCCTCAGAATGTGTGAGCCTAAATTTTCAGTCACTTTGGAAGCGTTTTCTTCCTTTTCTGGTTTTTCATTATCTAGGCCAGTTGGCAATAAAACAGCATTTAATTATACATAAACGTGAGAACTCTGGTGAGAGAATATGGATTGTGATCTAGTCAGAACTAGTTTAGGGCCAGAAATTGTTCATTCTTGATGGCTTCATTCTTATCTGCTTTTCCCCTATTTATTTTGTACTTTTATTTTCCCCTGCAGTTTTCTTTCTCGACTTTTTTTTTTTTTTTTTTTGCTATATGGACTTCATTTTCTGTTCCCTTTCATTATTTTCTCTTTTAAAAGTCCCACCTTTACCAAGGTACAAGCAGTCTCCTGGCAGGGAAAAAAAAAAAAGAAAACTATTTTATTCGGAAATAATTACCCAAAATTGGCAAATTTTTCTGCAGCAATGTAAATCATAGTCACATTAATGAGATCACATTTTACAGTGAAAGGTACTTTTAGGGAAGGTATGATAAAACATGCTCCATTTAAGTCTGAAGCCTCTCCTGGAAATACATCGTGGGCTTCATTTGAATAAAATTTATCCTATGAATCTGTTGCTTCTTATGGATTTTGAGAAAGTGCCCTGTTCTTCCTGTCAGTGGCAGACGGCATCTCTTTAATTTTTTTTCCCAATAATATTGCAGTACTTCAGTACTCATTTTAAAGATAGATGGATTTTTTTCTCTCATAAAGAAGAACATTGTGGGGGAAAAAACGCTGGATGTGATTTCAAAAAATGTCAAAATATGTCAAACGCAGATACCACTCAAGGGTTTCATTAACTGAAGCTTTGGTGATAAGTGTCATCTTGTCAAAGACCCACCCATCTCTTCCAATACATTACCAAATGTACTAATTTCCTTGCCGAGCTTGATGTTTATTGTATAGCTGAAATTGAAAATGGTCGGTAATGGAGTGAGCTTCAATCCAAGACCAATTCTGAATCTAAATTACTTGCTTCTTTCAATAGCATCGACAGAGGAGAGCTTTATGCACCTTGTACCTAATCAACCCTTACTGTGACCCTAAATTCAGCAGTCTTCAGAGATTAATAATAAAATCCTCAGTTCAAACAATTATTTGCCCTGAACAAGTTGCCCATTTCTTATGCTGAGAATGAAAGAATGTGACATTATTTTTTAAAAGCTCTGCATGTTGTGGCCCACCATTTATTTTTGATCTCTGACCCCCCCGCTGAAGCATGATTGCAAATCCCACATGCTTGCTTGAATATTTTTTGGAGGATGGGGGGGCGGAATTGAGAGGAGATTTCTTTGTTAGCATTTTAACATGCCACTTCTCATTCCATATCCCCTTGTGACTGTGGTTTTCACAAAATAAATGAGATACATTCTAGCAATATATGTATTACTAGTTTTTAATACAGGTCTTTAATGATCATGGAAAGCATGACCTAATTCTGGCTTTGTATAAAACTATTTGTAATCTCTAGAAAATAAACATAAACTCTGGGAGAAATCAACTATATCTCTACTTTCGCAAATAAAAATGTCAAATTCAGAGAATGTCTTCCTGAGACTCAAACCATAAATTTTTTTAATGAAATGTTTTCCTCACTCCATCCCATTGGGCATTATAGCCCTTGAGAAATTAGCTGAGCAATATCATTCTTTTACTCATATTTGCAATGAAAAAATATTCCTTCACATTCAGGGCCACAAGGTTGTGGGATTTGTTTGTTTGTTTTGTATTTTGTGTTTTCAGCTTCCTTTTGTCCAGTTAGTATTCATTGGTGTGGTTACAATGATCGATGAAAGGCTCAATCTCTGCTTTTCATAATGTTTGGGTTGGAGGAAAAATATGAATCAAAAAGGTAAAGGAATATTTGGACACCCGAAGTGGACAGCTTCTTAGATTGATCAGTAAGAGTCACTCCTATGTCCAGGAACCTGAAGGGGGAGGGAAGAGACCCACGGTACATTGCTGCCCTAAAAACTCTGCCTGACATTTGACATGGTCGACATTTCCTCTGGCTGGCTGCTTTTGGAGGGAAACCCTCCCTAAGGACTGACCTGGTTGGCAAAATGAGTGTTTCCAGAAGAGTCTCATGCCTCTTGAATGCACTTTTTAATGCCCGACAGCAATAATGGCCATCTAAGTATTGATTATATAATATGTCTGCTGAGGTGGCAACTACATTATTGTTGCAAGAGGCCAAGAGGATAAGAAACTAGGTTATCTATGAACTGTCTCAGCCATTGAGCATTTTCTTGAGCAAAGGTCAATATACAAAGCTATCTTTGGACCTTATTTTACCTTATTCTGTGATTCTAGTTGACAGATAATACAACGAGATGGCCAGTGTGTTCCAAGTCCTTTGAAACCAGCCTCAAGTTTATCATGGCTTAGGCATAATTTGTTCATCACCACAAGGGGACAGTAGTCTTATGGAGGTCTGATTCACGAGGAAGACTAGGAATTGCCCAGGCTATTGCTCTATGAGGGCACCCAGATGCTAATTAGCAGCAGTGAATTGGTTAAGTAGACTTTGAAAGGCAGTCAGGAAATAATTTAATATTTTTTCTTTCATCCAAAAAAATACAATAGATGGTATATAGTAAGTCTGCTGTGTATAGTAACAGCAGTAAGGGCACGGAGCTTTTATTATACACTGAATTACATCCCCTGTGTGGGGACACTAGACAGCCTATCGTGTATTAAGAATTCAGCTGAGATCACAAGCTTGCCTCACCTAAACCTTCTGTGATGTGATGAGAATGACTTTTGGTTACTGTACATCAAAGAGGGTCTAGCAGGCTAAACAGTGATTGATCCATTCTCCTCTTTCAAGCCCTCTCTTCAAAAATAGCTTTAAAGCAATCATCTAATAAGTGTCAGAATAGAAGACAGAAAATGTTAGTACAAGCGCTAGGCATATATCTACACTAGCTAAATTTCTGCAAGATGTTCAATGACTGAACAAGGTTTTTAGAGCAAATGCTATCATCTCATAAGAGGCAAGAAGTACCAAGTGGACTGCCATTGACATGGAAACTAGGCTGAAACTTAAAATGATTCAAGGCAAAATACTGTGATTTGCTCAACTAGAAGAGAATTCTGTTAAGAAAATTTGTGAATAATTTTATTTATGCACAAAATCTGGTAAAGGGGTTACCTTCTTGCTTATGCACACAAAAGCAATTGTATCTTCACAATATTTATTCACAGAACTGCATTGATTATTTCCTTCAATGAAAGCTGAGTTAAATGCCCCAACCATGTGAGTGTTCCAGCATGGGGATCATTAGAGCTGTTCACCAGTACTGTGATTCTCTTCCTCTTCCCTGAGGTCAGATCTGGCTACATGATTTTCTCTGGACAATTAAACGTGAGACAAAGTAACCGGAATCACATGTGGGTGGGAGCTTTAAGAGCTAGTAGAGGATTTGCCACATCCTTGGGTCTCTGTCTTGATGACTCAGAAAGCATGAGTCAAGATGGAGCCTCTTGCAGTCCCTGAGTCATTAATATAAAATCTCTCTGCTGACCTGCACTGGACAAGTAGCACAAGCAAGAAATAAACCTGTTCCATGTTAAGCCACTGAGATCTTTGGAGCTGTTCGCTACCACACCATAACCCAGCCTATCCAGACAGACACATAAGAGCTAAGTAACTTAAGAGCTCCATTAAGTCTCTGAATAATGGAAAACGGTGTAGAGTGGGGCATCATTGTGGATCATATGCTTTCTTTTGTCCAGGTAACAAAGATTTATTAAGTATACACTATGTGCCAGGCAGGGTGCACATGAGGATAACAAATAATTGGAGAATGTGGTTTGATGTGTTACCCTTTGTCACCTCTTTGCTAAATCCCCAAGGAGTAGATGAGTAATAAAGCTTGAAGTTTTCACTACTCTAATATAACTAATCAAGAGAAAAATAAGATTAGTGATGTTTTGACATCTTTTTGAACGAATGGCATTTTTCAGAGGACAGTTTATTGGAGAAAAATGATTTCGGAAAATCGTGAGATTTCTTATATTGTCCAAAAATCTGTAATTGTTAACCCTGACAGTCCAGTCATTTATAACCACATCAGGCATTGCCTAGGCTTGTTCAGGCTGTGCTGTCTGCCTTGAGCACTCTTCTTAGCCTCTTCTCCTCATCTTTCAAAGATAAGTTCATGTGTCTTCCTTTACATGAAATTTTCCTTTCCCTGCCTCTCCACAGCATCAGGTGAAAGTGAAACTGAAAGCTGCTCAGCCATGTCCGATTCTTTGAATTCTCCAGGACAGAACACTGGGGTGGGTAGCCTTTCCCTTCTCTAGGGGATCTTCCCAACCCAGGGATTGAACCCAGGTCTCCCGCATTGCAGGCAGGATTCTTTACCAGCTGAGTCATAAATGAAGCCCAAGAATACTGGAGAGGGTAACCTATCCCTTCTTCAGCAGATCTTCCCAACCCAGGAATCAAACTGGGGTCTCCTGCCTTGCAGGCGGATTCCTCACCAACTGAGCTATCAGCATCAGGTACCTGTCTCTGAATTTAAAGTGTTAGTGGCTCAATCATGTCTGACTCTTTGTGACCCCATGGACTTCTACAGGCAGGAATATGGGAGCGGGCAGTCATTCCCTTCTCCAGGGGAATCTTCCTGACCCAGGGATTAAATCCAGGTCTCCTACATTGCAGGCAGATCCTTTACTATCTGAGCTACCTACTTAGCATTTATTTCAATCTGCATTATGTTATGATTATTGTTTACATGATAACTTTCTGCTGCAAGATTCCCTACCCCCCACATAAAGGCTGTATATTCATTATAAGTAAAGGATTTTTTATTCTGTTTTATGTATCTCCAAACTGACTCCCCTGTCTACCACTTGGTTCATGTTAATTGATATTTTAATTGATTTGAGAGATGTGTTTGGGTGGATCATGGATTTCTTAAAACAGATAGCAACTGCCCTTATTTGGAATATTGAAGAAACAAAGAAACCCTTTCAGCTGATACTTTTGGCTACTGGGGGGAATTAGTTCTGTCTTGGCCAGGGACCAAAGCCTGCCTCCTGAACACCCATCACACTTAGCTAATTTCCATTCTCCCCAGGGACCAAGACAGAAAGACAAAAGAAGAAGGAAGTAGGCATTTCAGAGGAGTTACCCACCCACAAAGAGCCAGTTGAAAGGGAGAAATGAAGAGGGGAGGAGGAAACTGGTGTTAAAAAAATTACCAAATGAATGTAGAATTTAAATTGCATTTCATTATCCATCTTCTCTGCATCATACCAATAACTCTCTAGACTTGCTCTCTCTCCCTGGGATGAATCCCCGATTGCTCAGAGATTGCTGCTACTGGAGCAGAGATCAGAAACCTTCACTGTTTGTGCCAAAAATACCAAGCCACTATGTTCAGTCCTTCTCTCTCCTTCCCATTTCTTCTTTCTCACTTGACCCTAGCATTTACCAGCCAGGACACCACTATTCCCTTGATACTTGACCAGATGAGTACTAAATATGAGAGATGAGCAAGTGGTTTTTCTCTCCTGGTTTATCCACCATACAGGCAGTTTCTAACCTTTCATTCTTCAGTGAGGTAGAGAAAAAATGACTTTGGCTTCCAGCAGATGGAAGATGTAATCCTAGTTTAAAAATAAAAAAGTGTGCTTCAAATACCTTAGAATGTTAACCATTTAGCCTGTTTCCTCATTGTGTGAAATAGAGTTAAGTACATCTATATAAAGTGGTTATTAATATGGATGGGTGAGATATGATTGTAGGCACATAGTTAGTGCTCAGTAAATATCTTACTATTGTT
Source organism: Muntiacus reevesi (assembly GCF_963930625.1). NCBI lineage: Eukaryota > Metazoa > Chordata > Mammalia > Artiodactyla > Cervidae > Muntiacus > Muntiacus reevesi. The sequence goes on along the minus strand of NC_089256.1, from coordinate 63,511,910 downwards.
ATTACTAGTAAATATTTTTCAATGATTTTTCTCCTCTCCATGATCTTTCCACTGTGATGATCTTGGTTGTATCCTAATGATCCCATGTCTAATATCATGCAGTCTCTTCTAAGGCATCTTCCTAAAACTAGAGATCAGAGCATGACACCTTCACAGAAGCACCTCCCATGCCTCTAAAACTTTTAAAAGCTTTCTAACTTTCCAGTCATTCTTGGGGATTTATAAGGGAAAAAAAATCTTAACCCAGTATAGCACAGGGAGGCTGAAGCAATCTGGCATCTGTATCCAGTCTCATTGCCCATTGTTCACCTAGTTGAAACTGTGAGTCTGTTTCTCTACAGAATCCCAAAGAATCACAACTCCAAGGATCCATGTAATAACGCTCTCACATGTTGAGAATGGGCTTGGCTTCGTGACTTGCTTTGGCTACTGGAATATCAGCACATGTGACTCAAGTAGAAACTCGATAAGTGTTTCTGCACTGGGGCTTCCCCTCTTGAAACTCTGCGGGTACCATTTGAAGAAGTACAGCCCAGTCCAGTCTTTTGAGAATGAGTGGCTTCTCGGCAAGAGGAGCTTAGCTAGCCCAGATGTTCCAGCTGAGTCCAGCCCAAGCCAAGCCTCCAGAGAAATAGGCTGCGTTTGTACATGCAGTCAAAGCTTCAGAACATCCATCCAGCCAACCCACACAGTTATGAAGAATTTTAAACGTTGTTTAGAGCCATGTTTCAGAGTAGTTTGTTACACAGCAATAGATAACTGATATACAATGCCTTTTATCTCCAAAATAATGAGTAACTACAGTTAAATGAAAATGTTATTTTTTGGCACACACCCACTCCTTTACAAATGCTGTTTTTTTGTGCTTGTAATGCCCTTTCCCCTGTCTATTACCCTTCGTATCCCAGTGGAGGCTGGCATATACAAATGTTTGATAAAGTTTCAATGAACACACTTTAATTATCAAAATATGCCACAAAACCTCCAAAGGTCTACACTAGATTCACCATTGTTCTGATTGGGATCTTAGATAGAAATGCATCCATGTTGCTGCTTTTGTGAAAGAAAATACTGGTTTATATGCAACCATACACTTATATGTCTGCTACTACAGAAAATGTCTTAGCGTCAAAAAAGATTTAATTTTTAAAAAAGGAGAGTTAGTTTTAATAAAAAGGAGACAAATTCTTTCACTACTTAGACAGCAACTTTAAAAGTATATGCCATCAGACATTACTTGCACTTGGGAAAATCAGAGTGAAATTTGAGAGGTGAATTTTGATGCATGTATTAAGAGCCATGAAATGTATATGTTTCCTTTGATACAGTAATTCCATTTATGGAAAACTAACTCATAGGAATAATACAAAATACAGAAAAATATCCACAGGAACCCTGAGCATGGCAGTATTTGTTTTGAAAAGTATAAATAAATTAGATTCTGATCACCAGAGCTTGGCTCAGTCACTTTTGGTGCATCCATTCAGTGAAATATCATGTGGCCATTTAATAGCTATGAAGTCTGTCATGAAAAATACAGAAGAGCAAATATTATAAGAAAAAATAAGATACATAATAATTGTATGCACTCAAAGGTGACAACAGTATAAAAATATAAATGTGAAAATTGTTGCAGGAAATTATGGACCACTTCCTCCTCCACACCAGATTTTCTGTAGTCTTATAACATTATTTTTATAATTTAAATAGAAATTTTAAAATAAAAAATAAATTATATCTCTAATTCTATAAAATACAGTATTATAGAAGTAATTTTGATGCTGAACTTTTAATTTAATTCTCTACCTGAAACTGATCCCTCATAGTAATTGCTATTACTTTATAGAATCCAGGAATCATGGTGTTCCACCATCTGGTTTATGCCATTTCTTTAATCAATATTTATGAATATACTTCACAGGGGTTATGTGAGTCACCATACCTTATAGAATTTTTAAATTAAATCATTTTGTGAATGTTACTGACACTCCTGCATTTGTGAAAATTATTAATACTTGTTGCCTTTTGCATGGGTCAATTTATATTGGGAAGGTTTCCTCAAGACAGTGGGAACATTCTTTGCCAGGATGGATTTACATATTCCATTTAAAAAGCTGCATTTTAGAGAGGGATCCCCTAGCCCCATAAACATCCCCAAAGAAAACCAATGGAGCATGACTCATGATAAGGTCCCAGTGACTTCAGCTCTTCCTGAAGGTTGGAAGATCTCCAAAATTTCTATCTCAGCTGTTAGGACTTTCACAAGGTCCAATCACGGACTTCTAGATATATTCCTACTGGTATGATCTGCTTTCATTGAAACTCAATACAACTAAAATGGCCCCAACTGATTCTTTTCCTGACTTGCATGTTTCTCACATAAGTCACTTAAACTCTCCAATTAGAAAATTAATGATTTTTCTCTCTCCTTCATACATACATATGAAACCAGTAAGGCCAGTCAGTTTTAATAATGCTTCTCAGATCAAAACCCTTCTCTGCTTTTCCTTGTCTTCATGCTTGTTTAGGTTTTATCACTTTACCAAAAGTCTCCTGATTCATCTGTCTTCCTCCACTCTTCTTTTCTATCTAATCCCACTATTATGTGAATATGTCTTGAGTGATCATACAACTGCCCAGGACACTAAAAAAATTTCAGTATATTTGTCATTACCAACTGGGCTAAATCAGGTGCAGCGTTCAAAGCTCTCTGTCATTTAGAGCCAATCTACTGTCCTAGTTTCATTCTCTCAAGGCTGCCACATTACACAACTCTGAAGGCACCATTTACACTGCAGAGTATGTAGGTTACACCATACGATGTAACCGTATACCACAGTGGGACTGTGCTTCCTAGAAGCATGTGAATCGTGGCTCTGTAACCCTGTTCTCTCCTGTACCAGCCAGCCAAAACCCATTCTCGAAAAGGCCTTTTGGCATCTGCATCTTTAGACCATCTCACCTAGCAAGTCTTGCCCACTCTTTAATATCCCTTCTCCTGGAAATCTTTCTTGGTTTCCTCAACCCTTTTCCTTTCCTCTGGTATCACTCTAATTACAGTTGTTAACTGCATGTACTGAGATAGGTCAGAATTGGACAGAGTAATCTTTAATTGTTCCTCATTTCAGCACTGTCTCTATGACCTTGGAGAAGTTACTTCGCTAAGCCTCATCTGCCTGTAGACAGAGATACCTGTACCCATTCCCACAGAGCATAGGGGAGATTAAATGATATCCTGAATGTCATGTAACACTTTTAGCATGGTTCCCAGGACATGATAAATGCTCTGTGTATGTTAGTTGTGGTGGTGGAGGTGGTGGCTACTGCTGAGGTGACCGTCACAGGTTTTATTTATTTTATTAGCTGAGAAAGTAGGGCATGGGGAGAAGGGTTTTATGCCAGACTCCGCCATATAAAAACTGTGAAGCCTCAAACAAACTCTCTGTACCCTTCTAAACCTTGCTTTCCTCTCCAATAAAATGATCAAATGACACAATGGATAAGAAAATGCTTTGCAAACTAGCAGACGATATAAATGTAAGGTGGCAATGGGAGTAGATTGGCAGGGTTTTCATTCATCTCTTATCCCCCTCAGACCTTGCACTCAGTGTGGGTAAGTATATTCAGTGTACTACTGTACAACCTATTAAATATTTGAGCAAAATTTTGTGAGTTCAAACGGTTGTGGAATATGGCTGTTGTATATGTTTAGGGTTTCAAGAGATTTCAGAGATTATTTGCTTCATTGCCCCATCTGACTATCACCTAAAGTCATACCCAGGGTCATAAAGAAACTAAGCAGTTGAACTCAGATCTGTATCTAATTTTTCAGGTTTTTCTTCCCATCATTCTTGACTAACTCCCTGGATTAAGATCTCATTGATGAAAAAAGTATACGTTTAAATGTCGTTAGTTTTATTTTAACCAAAACCTTAGTAACCTAGTTAAGGAAATTCATGGAAAGTTTTATTAAAGACATGAGAAGAATTAGAAATAATGACTACTGGAATTTAGCACTGTTCTACTCTTCAATGTTTTTTTCCTTCTACATGGAACAACAGTCACTGTAGCTTTGAGTCTAAGTCCTCTTGAGAAGAGAAAGGTGTGGATCGTGACATAGAGCAAACAGCTGGGGTCAGACACCTGGGACTTGACTTCTCCAAGCCTCATCTGCCTGTATATGGAGATAATAGTACCCAATATAATTGAATGTAATGTGTACCCACTGAATTATAATGAATGCACATTATATTGAATCATAATATATTGAATCCTTTGCCAATGTTTAAAAATTGGGAGATGTCACATTTTTTTATTTTATTTTTTTGAGATGTCACATTTTAAAAGAACCCAGATTTTCCTAAAAAAACTCAGCAACGGTGAGCTCATATTCCCATTCCCTTTTGATAAAGCAGATACTGTCCCATGTGCCACAGTAATAGTCACTGACCTAGACAATAGTCAATTGCCATCTATTGGTCATATTCAAAGTCTTAAAAATCCTCACTCACACTGCTTGCTTACGTGACTTGCTTAGCCTCATTAGGTGTTAAGAGTTTACACCTCTGGCTTTAGTCAGTGTCACAGCCCCTGCCCACACTAAAGAGGAGAAAAAGATGAAAGGGAGAGAAATTTTAAGTTAATAGTGATAATAGTTACTGAGCTTTTGCCATGAGTTTGTGCTATGCTATTTTACATACCCTCACTATGTACTCTGTGGATGAAGAACTAGTCTTATCACCATTTTATAGCCAAGACTATGATTTTATATGTTAGGTAACTTGTCCAAGGCTACAGTTCATGAATGTTTATAATTTGGATATTTCTGCCTCCAAAGCCTATCGTTGGAACCGCTACACTGCTTTTGTACTCTTTCTTAACATATAAATGATGAAATCAGCACCATAATATACTTTCTTCATCTCTCAGAAAAAGCAAATAAATATTGATTAACTACACTCAAGCAATTTTAAATTAGGCAGTCAGTTTTGAAGTGCTCCAAATCTTGCCTATTTGTGTTCATGCGGTGGTGGGCTGGCATTAATAATACGCCTGGGTAAATTCTCGCAGCATTTGGTAGTCTGAAACATCCAACATACAGGTGGGAGGATGTGTAGAGCAAAGTAACAGAAAATCTCTTTCTTTTCTTTCCAATTGAACTTATTGTGACATGTAGGGAATTCATTCTGAAAGATGGTGGGTTTCTTAAATGGTGGCTAATTCTGATGCATCTGCAAACACTTGACTCCTTGGGTACCCAGGCTCCTTCTGCAGTTGTGTGTGCAGAAGGGGACGTTATTGCTGAATTAGAGGAATTAGAAGCAACCCACACTCTCTGTGTCATATGCTCAGGCCCCTTTGCAGAACGGAAAGGCTTTTTTGCACTCTTTCCAATAATAGCTCCTATGTCTTAATCAAATACATTTCTTCCTGTTTCAGTTTTTTTCTAGTGACTTTTCATATTTTTTCTTTGTAGTTCTGCCCTGTGAATTTCAGGGGTGGGATGGGAATTCTTATCTAAATCAAATCTCTATCCCTCCCCCCACCGTTATTAAGCAGCATTATAATAGCAGATCTTATTGGTTGTCCCACATTGTGCTGAAGCCACGCAAGGCCTTATCTAATTGTTTATATAAAGGGCTGTGTATGGAGAAACCCTGAGCTCATCTGGTGAGGCTGCAGTGGAGTAGAAAGTTGCCTCATTCAAGGGATAACCATGGTATCAGAAGGATTGCTGCTTTGTTTTTAAGTGAATGTCTTGCAAGAACAAGTGCCCACAACCAAGGCACAAGAACATTTATTAAACCTATTTATTGCACATTTCATTACCATAAACCTTCTAGGGCATCATAGCCTAAGCAGCAGCTTGGCCACATGGGGACAAATGATCAGTTAAGTCTAATTGGAGACAATTTCATAGATTTTAAATTGTTTTTCTCCTAGTGGGAAGAGTGTGTTCTTATGGCTAATGTAGGCATTTGGATTCAATCAGAAATTGCATTCCTGAGAACATCCTGGATTACATTGTATGTTAGGATTTCAGACTGCATATTAATGTCTTCTTAAGTGTCCAGTTCACTGGTTTGTGCCCTTTTCATTTGACAGCTGCTACGAGAAGCTCCTTTCCGAAGCAGCTCTCTAGAAATGTGATTTTTGGGGTGCTGAAATCCCCTCTCAAATCCCCACCCAAAAATATGCTACCCTCAAATTTTCTGCCAGGCTGAATATTCCCATCGTTAGTCACTGCTCTGAGAGTGGAACTTTGTCCCTGAGAGAATTGGCTGATTAAGACCCATAAATCTACCACTGTAAAATTGATACTTTGAAGACGCCTCTGGTCTTATCATCAGTTTGTCCACCTCCATACCTAGGCAGATATTTGGAATGGTCTTACATTTGTTTGCCCTTTCTCCACTTGCTTCTCAAAATCAAAGGCCTGACTTAAATGTTATATTCCCCATAAAAGTCATCCCTAACTGTCCCAGCCAAAGCACTGCCTACCCATATTAATGCCTTTGGTGCATATTTATGCCTTCATTAATTCATCATTAAATGTAGACTAGGAACTTAGAAAAATGGTGAGAACAGACAAATAAACATGGGAATTTACCCTTGGGTCATGTCCTCCAGGGAAGCTCTTCTCAAAGTAATAAAAGTCCCAAGGGAGGGTATATGTAATAATTTTAGATGATGAATTTATTATTTTTAAAATTTCAGTTATTACATATTTGCACTTAATGTCTAATTACATTTACCATCTAAATGATCCTGGTTTTTCAGTCATGGAGTGATATAAAGTTGTTTTAAAAATAAATGTATTTAACTAAAAAGCATTAATGGAAAGGTTTTTTTTAAATTATAGCACAGGCAATACATAGATGTAGGGGAAGAAAACAAAAGCAAAAAGCCATGAAGTGTGTACTGAGCAATTATAGGCATGAGAAGAATCATTAAGGGAATATGTGAAAAACAAAAGTTTAGAAAGTTGTTTTAGGAAAAACAGACCTGAAAACAGATAAATTGTAATGCACTTTGATAAAGAATGTGACAATGTTATATAAAGATATTAATACCTCTGGAGGAGTCTGTCAGAGGTATCAGTTGCTGGGGATGGAGCATCAGAGCCAAATCAGCTTGTTTACTGCTCACGTGATCCCCCATATCTGATCATGTTTGGGTGTATATCTCTTCTCCTTTGAAACCATGTAAGGTGGCCCTGAGGGAAGGATTCGCTCTGCATCATTATCCCTCCACACAGTAGTGCATGGTGTGAGCTAATCATTGTTCCTATAGCTAATATCTAAGGAGAGGTATTATTTTTCAAGGATCTAGCAGATAAAATAAAAATGTATGTGTATGTCAGACTTGTCATGTTACTACTTCCAGATTCATAATCTTTTGTTTTTAGAATATACTTGACCCCCAACACCATGTTAGTTCCAGGTGCACAACTTAGTGATTTGATATTTCTATACATTATAAAATGATCATTACAGTAACTTTAGTTATCACCAGATTTACAATCTTGGTATCTTTTAATCAGTAATCAGAATGCATTCATTTTTTATAATGTGTCCTGACAAGTGAGCTAAAGGTCTTGGGATACACCTTTCCAAAAAACATTCTGTTTAAGAATAACCAAAGTCTGGCAAAATAGGGTTCTGTGTATGGGGCAAGGTTACCTATAAATCCTAAAACTCAATATTTACAAGATGACAAGAGATCTCCATAAAACAGGTGGGCTGGAGACCTGAATAACTACACATCCTTTGGGTCTTTCCTTTCTGATTTCTGCTGCTTCTGCCCTCTCGAGTGTCCATGGAATGCATATCCCCTGGAAAATAGCAAAATGTCTGAGAAGAGCCCAAGACTGGGTGTCACACACCCTGAATTTGGGTCCTAGTTCTGCCCTTTTGAGCTGTATGACCTCACACATGTTACTTAGACTCTCTATGTTTTTTCACCAGTAAAATGAGCTTCATAGCACCTTATCCTTACAAGATTTGCTCTGAGAATCTGAGATAAAGAATATAAAGCACTTGGCATATATCATAAGAATCATTTTGTAATTATTATTGTATGAAGGAAAATTTCTCTGAAAACAGTGTTATGACATTAAGTGCTAGAAATACCCCTAATATCCAAAGTTCAAGATAAGCCTGCTGGTAAGAAGGAAAGAGAGGTGGATAAAGCAGTGAAGGAGCTGTCAGATCCTTTCACAGCAGCTGAGATATTGTTAGAGGTGGGGAATCTCAGGCCCCACCCAATATCTACTGACTCAGAATCTGCATTTTAACAATATCCCCAGGTAACAGGATTGCACATTAGAATGAGAGAAGCACTGTTGGATACTTCCTCTGCTCACATTTTATTGTTCAGTTGCTCAGTCAAGTCCAACTCTTTGCAACCCCATAGACTGCAGAACTCCAGGCTTCCCTGTCGTTTACTCTCTCCTACAGTTCCTTCCTTTTTTATAGATGAGAGGATCTTGTCAGGCAAATGCAGTCACAAATTTCTTTTCTTTAAGCAGCTCAAAAATAATGATAATAACAAAATGAGTAATGGTGAACAACATGTGTCTGCACTTGACATATATTAATTTAATACCCATGAAGAACTAGAAATGGATACTCTTATCATTCACATTTAACAGTTGAGAAAGCAAAGGCACAAAGAAGTCCTTACTAGAGGTTATATAGTAACTGCAAGTTCTGGGATGACAACCCAGGCATTTTGGCTCTAGAGTCCTTGCTGTCAACCACATTGATTCCATTGATCCAGGCAATGATGCACCTGCCTCTTCCCTCGAGGCAAATATTATTCCCCTAAACTTCCGTGACATCATCTACAAGTGAATCTAGGAGTGTAGGTTCACCAGTTTTAATATTTCCCCACTGCTTCTTTCAGAGTTCAGAGCTAAATTCTTCCTAGACTTAGGTAGTAGCTTCCTCAGCTGACTTGCCTGTGGTCTTTCTCCCACTCTAGGCTGTTCAAATATTATAGTCACAGTTATCTTTCTAAAGGACAGCTCTGATCACCTGTTCCCATGTCAAAACTTCAAAAGCTTCCCAATTTCAACATAATCCACCTGCCTCAAGATTTCAGTTTATGCTTTGATCCTGCCTTTCCAAAATTATTTCCATCCCCCCAACACATGTGCACTCATGGAGTGACCCAGGTGCATGCTCATTTTGGGGGGTCACATCTTTGCCTATCTCTAGAATGCCATTTCCCACATTCCACCTGTCTGAGACCACTTCAGTCCTGTGTAGGTATTATATTCTCAAGAGGCTTTTTCACATGTGTAGAGCCAAGAGTCATCTTTCTCTCCCCTCTTTTCCTGTTTAACTTTGTGACTGCCTCTTGGAGATATCTTGTATTAATATCAGGCAGGTGCCCTTTGCAAGGCTAGTTAAATGTTCTTTGAATTAAAATATTGACCATAAGTAATGAATTCTACTCAACATAGTTTCAAACTTGATTTCCTGAGACACATACATCCAGGTTTCTCTGTGGAGTATGTGGCATTTAATCAATTATATGATAGTATATAAGGGGAGGAGATAGTGGCATTTAAGCAATTAGATGACAGTGTATCAGGTGAGGAGATAGAAGTTCCCCTTCACCTTGCAGCAGATCACTCTGAGAAATCTGATTCAGTCATTGATTTTCAACAAACATGAAAAGCCATGAATCTTGCATGAATAGCAGTGAATAGCTTCATGGTATCCTACTCAAGTCACCTATTCTCCCTTTTTACCTGTTTGTCTTACACACATAAATATGTTTTTAAGCATTTTTGTTTCCTATTCTTTGTGACCCCGTGGACTGCTGTATGCCTGTCCATCACCATCTCCTGGAGATTGCTTAAATTCACGCCATTGAATAGTTCCAATGAATATTCAGGATTCATTTCCACTAGGATTGACTGGTTTGATCTCCTTGCTGTCCAAAGGACTCTCAAGAGTCTTCTCCAGCACCACCGTTCGAAAGCATCAATTCTTTGGCGCTTAGCTTTCTTTATAGTCCAACTCTCACATCCATAGCAGAGAAGGCAATGGCACCCCACTCCAGTCCTCTTGCCTGGAAAATCCCATGGATGGAGGAGCCTGGTGGGCTGCAGTCCATGGGGTCGCTAAGAGTCAGACACGACTGAGTGACTTCATTTTCACTTTTCACTTTCATGCACTGGAGAAGGAAATGACAACCCACTCCAGTGTTCTTGCCTGGAACCCCAGGGACAGGGGAGCCTGGTGGGCTGCCGTCTGTGGGGTCGCACAGAGTCGGACACGACTGAAGTGACTTAGCAGCAGCAGCAGCTCATCCATACATGAGTACTGGAAAGACCATAGCTTTGACTTGAGCTATATCATTGTTCGAAGGAGTTCATTTTCTAAAAAATGTGCATACCTTTGATGTGACAGCTTGCCTGTAGTAATCCTAAGAAATTATCGTTGTAGTTGTTCAGCTGCTCAGGTGTGTCCAACTCTTTTTGACCCCATGGACTGCAGCATGCCGGGCTTCCCTGTCCTTCACCATTTCCCAGAGCTTGCTCAAACTGATGTATCATGGATACATGCAAAGATTATGATACAATATGATCTGTGATACTTTCAAAGATGGCGATATAAACCATTCCAGGGTGGTTTATGTTACCAAAAATTCCAAATTAATTTAAATGTCCAAAATGGTAGTGATTTAAAAAATCATAGTATATTCTACCCATGGCATACTTTAGGGAAAGTGATATTGAAAATATTTTGTGGGAACAGGTTCATAATATATTTTTAACTGAACAAAATGTGTATGAAAAAATAGAGAACCTGGAAATAGTCCCACACAAATATGTCCAACTGATTTTTGACAAAGATGCAAAATTAATTCAATAAAGGAAGAATAGTCTTTTCAACAAATGATCCTAAAGCAATTGAATATCAGGCAAAATGTGAAATAAAATAGGTAAAATATTGACATATTGCATTTTATAAAAAATTATTTTGTAATGGATCATAGATTTAAATGTAAAGTGTAAAACTAGGAAACATATAGAAGAAAACATAGGAGAAAATCTTTGGGACTTAGGGAAGGGCAAACAGTTCTAATGTATGAAACCCTAAAGGTGATCCATAAAAGAAAAAAATGATAGTTTGGACTTCATCAAAATTAAAAACTTTCCTTCTGTAAAAGTCCTCATTTAAAGGCTGAAAGGATAACCTAAAGGTCAGGAGAAAGTACTGCAAACCACATATGTAACAAAGGACTTGAATCTAGAATATGTGAAGAATTCTTAAAACTTAGCACAAAAGGATAAAAAGACCAAAAATCTGGCTAGAAAATGGTAAAAGACATAAATAAAACTTCCATTAAAGAAGAGATATAGATGATAAATGAACACATGAAAAATTGTTCAACATTATTAACCATTAAGAAAATACAAATGAAAACCACGAGATGTTACTTCACACGCATCAGAATGGACAAATGAAAACTGACAATATCAGATGTTAGTGAGGACATGAAAAAACAGAACAACTTGTATATTGCTAACTGGAACGTGAGATAGTGCAGTCATTCCCAAGTCTAGTTCAGCAGTTTCTTAAAAAAAAAGAAAAAACTAGCATATTCTTACTGTATAACCCAGCAATCACATTTTGGGGCATTTATCCCAGATAAGGAGAATGTCAGGCCGCACAAAAACCTGTGGATGATGGTTCATAGAAACAACCCAAACAATCTTTAGTGAATGAAAGATAAAAATAAATTGTGGAAAAAACAAAAAAAATTAAAAAAATAAAGTGTGGTATATCCATTCTGGAATACTACTCAGCTGTATAAAGGAATATATTATTGATGTATGTAACAATTTGGATGAATCTCAAGGGAATTATGCTGAATGATAAAAGCCACTCTCAAAAGGCTGCACATGCATGATTCCATTTAACATTTTCAAAATGAAAGATTATAGAGATGAAGATCAAATTAATGGTTACCAGAGGTTAGAGATGAGGTGGAATAGGGAAGGAGAATGGATGTGACTATAAAGGTTTAACACAGGGATCTTCATGATGATGGATAGTTCAGAATCTTGACCATGGTATAGATTACATGAATCTACATATGTGTTATAATTACACAGACTACACACAGATACAAATACAGGAGTGCAAATGAGTATATGTAAGGCTGGTGAAATCTGATTGTAAGATCTGTGAATTGCACCAATGTCAGTTTCCTGGTTTTAATATAGTACTATAGTTATCTAAGATGTTACCATTGGGGGAAACTTGATGAAAGGTACACAATACCTCTGTGTACTACTTATCTAACATCTTGTAAATCTATAATTATTTTAAAATAGAAAGTTAAAAAAACCTAACTTGCTACATGTGACAACTTGGACAGATCTCAAGGACATTATACTGAGTGAAAAAAAAACTCAGTTACATACTGTATGATTTCATTTATAGGAGACTGTGTATTGGTTGGTTAATGACAATGGTACCAGAGGCCCACAAGAATTTCACACTAACTTCCCCCAAGAGATATTATTTAATATTTGCACATTAGTATTTGCAGTGACTTTATAGAACAATGCCATGAATAACATGAATTGACTGTATATAATTCTCACAATAGCAGATAGAATTAGTAGTTGCCAAGGGATAAGGATGAGAAAGGTGGTAATGAAGGGGTAGACTGTAAAAGATTTCCACAGGAGGGTTTTATGTAATGAAACAGGTTTGTATAAGGTTATGGTGGTAGTTACACAAATATATACATGGGATTAAAATGCATGAAAGTATATACAGGTGTGTTTGTGTGTATGTGCACATACACGGGTAGAACTCTGTAAATTCTCAACAAAGCAGAATATAGTTAGCGGTATTGTACAAATGTCATGGGCTTCCCAGGTAGTGCAATGGTAAAGAATCCATCTACCAATGCAGGAGACGTAAGAGACATGGGTTCAATCTCTGGTTTGGGAAGATCGCCTGGAGTTGAAATGGCAACCCACTCCTTTATTCTTGCCTGGAGAATTCCATGGACAGAGGAGCATGGTGGGCTACAGTCCATAGGATCTCAAAGGATTGGACATGACTGAGTACACACACATACACACAAATGTCAGTTTCATGCTTTAGCTACTGCATTACATTTATGTAAGATGTAACCATTTATGTAGAATGTAACCATTGGCCCCTCTGTCCATGGGATTCTCCAGGCAAGAATACTGAAGTGGGTAGCCATTCCCTACTCCAGAGAATCTTCCTGAGCCAGGGATTGAACCCAGGTCTTCTACATTGCAGGCAGATTCTTTACCATCTGAGCCACCAGGGAAGTTTTTAGCCATTGGGGGAAGCTGGGAAGTTTTGTAGTACTTTTGCAGCTTCCTGTAGTTTACAATTATTTCAAAATTTTAAAAGTCTACAAAACAATATGTATAGTACAATCACATGCATATATAATTTAAAACATATCTACAACTTAAAATTTCAAGTCTTAATAATAATTGCTGATCAATATAAAAGTTAGTGAGGAAATACCAAAATAATCTCAGATATAATAGTGTGCCAGCAGCAAAGTTTCTTTTCATTTAAACTTAGACTTGACCATAATTAATTTAATTAGGATTTAACTTAAATTTTATTAAATATAGAGAAAAATTTTAATGTAACATAAATGTAATGCACAGTGTTAGTGTTTTTCTATAAATCTGAAAATCAACTGTAAATATTTGATAGTTTACTTTTTACTTTCATATAATATTAGTTAAGTTGGAATATTAGAAGTTTATTGACCACTCTAATGTATCCAGTAGATTAGCTTATGTTCCCATTTAAAATATATCAAATTATTTAAAATTTTAGTTTTGATTTGAAAGTAAAAGAATTTTATTAAGATTATAATATTATTGGAAGTTTAAGAAAATTTAAGATTTGTCGTATTTAAAGGTTTGATATAATAGATTTTAAAAAGCTAAGTATTAGGGGAGATTTTTTAAACAGTTGAAGTATTTAAAATGTTAATTTCATCTTCAACATATAAAATATAATAAGTTTATGAATGCTATAAAGCTTAAGGGAATTTTATTCAAGTTATTAAACACTTTTAAAAGTGATAAAGATATATCAACAGGAAATTAAGATAAGTCAAGTTTAAAATCTTAAGGAAAAATGAGGTTTATGATTGTGTGACTTTAATAGATGGAATGTTAATATTTTAAAAAGTAGCCCCAGAATATTCCCTTTTGTGTGTCCTCAAAAGTCAAATCTCATGTTTATATTGTGGGATGTAGATACTGATTTCATTGATATGTTGGCATTACAAAAATAACTTACTGTTTTTGTATTTTTAGTATATTGTATATGTATTTCATCATATATGTATATATAATATATGTGTATTATGTCATTAACATAAGAAAATGATAGTAATAAGTAAAAGGTAACAAAACAGGGTAATTTAAATATGCTATACAGCAGATGTGGAAAAACCTTATTTATATGAAGTATCCTATATTTCATATTGATTTACAAACACACCCATTGATTTGTCTATGATCTAAGCAGGATGCCTTTTCTACCTTTTTTCATTAAGAATGTACACAGGTCTGGAAAACAATTTTGAGAAGGACACCTTGTTCCCTGCTCTCTTCTTGAAATGAGCAGGCATTTGATTTCAGAACTGAGCTTTGAATCCTCTCTCTGACTCTTACCAGCCATATCTCCTTGAGTGAAAGTCATTCAGTGACTCAGAACTTCTGTTTCCTTTTCTGTGAAACAAAAATAATGACACCTGCCCATGTGAAAGTATTTGTTACATAGTAGGCACTTCATTAAAAGGATGTTCTGCCTTTCCCATTAAACTTACTGTGAATCTTGTACTTAACCACGCCTGATGTGTATTTGCTAAGCTTCTTCAGTCGAGTCTGACTCTTTGCCACCCTATGGACCATATCCCTCCAGGCTCCTCTGTCCATGGGATTCTCCATGCAAGCATACTAGAGTAGGTTGCCAGGTCCTTCTTCAGGGAATCTTCCTGACCCAGGAATCAAACCCACATCTCTTATGTCTCCATTGGCAGGTGAGTTCTTTACCACTAGCACCAGTGGCTCGGGTAAAATGAGATATGTATTTCTGAATGTGCATTTCACCCTTGGTCTTAACTGTTTTTCAATCTTTATTTTCCTTTTGTCTTACCTTTCCCTAGTAAATACTGTAATCTCATTATATTTTTATTTGGAGCCATCTTAAATCCTTTGTGGAAGCTGTTAGGTGGAACACATTGAATGAATGTTGGCTGGTGTTGGCTCCACCATGATCAGACACCAGAAAAGAGCCCCACCCTCTTGTCTCTGCAGTGGACAGGTCTTCCTGGGTTTATGAGAAACCATCCTGCTCTAACTAGACCCAGAGTTCCATTTAGAGAGGCCTAGTAAAGAAGTGGCAGTCAGAATCATTTAATACATTCAGCACTTGATTCTTCAAGTGACTATTAGCTGCTCTGTGTAAAGTTCACAGCAAATCCTTAATCTTCAGCCAGCTTTCGTCTGTCATCTAGCTGTTTTCTGCATCTAGGGAATTAAAGTTGGTGTTTGTAAGTAACTAAGCAAAATACAATCAGGAAGAAAATCTGTATTTTAAAGGAAGTTTATGATACATTGTCCGAGATTGTAATCTGGTTTTTTGTTTAATCTCAGCAGTTAATGGTGATTTATTTTCACAATTATTGGTCAGATATTTCATTTTTCCCATTGGAAAGTGTTGTCATTGAAATAGAGAAAGAACTCACCTTCTCTAAATTTTAAGAGTGAAAAAATCCATATGCATATAAGTATGAAA
This sequence comes from Muntiacus reevesi, assembly GCF_963930625.1. Taxonomy (NCBI): domain Eukaryota; kingdom Metazoa; phylum Chordata; class Mammalia; order Artiodactyla; family Cervidae; genus Muntiacus; species Muntiacus reevesi. The sequence continues at coordinate 63,496,068 of NC_089256.1, read as the reverse complement.
ATATTTTCTATGGTTTTGCGTGAGATCAGTATATATGTATGCTATGTATATGTTTAAAATTCTTCCATCTGGTCAAAATGCTTTCAAAAGAGAAAGAACAGCTGATGCCTCTTGTTCAGACTGAAAAGTATTATGATTACACTGAAAAGCATAGCCCCTCTTAAAGTTTAGTTTTTTGCTTCCTTTATTTGAGTATAAAGCAGAAAAAGAAGGTTTCTCTAAGATGTCCTAATAGAAGCTCTTGAATGATCTGCAGAGGTAGCATTGAGGTGAATGGAGTCCATCAAGATTTGCCAGAAGTATGAAATAATTATCAGAAGGATTCCATTAGAGACAAAAGCTACCTAGACTTAATAGACGCAGAAAAGGCTGACCCTTTTCAGGCTCTTTAACTTTCTCTAATGGATGGCCTTAAGTTGAAATCAAGACTCAACTGGATCATTGATTCTTAAAAGAAAAATAGTGAGCATAGTGGCATATAAGCAAAAGCTGGAAAAATGGCCATAAGTTTATCTTTTAGTTAAAGCTTGCTGTTGGTTTTTGGTTTTGTTTTGTTTTTAATTTTGAGCTCACAGGAATGGAGGTTAAATGATGGGATATGTTCTGATGAGGTAAACATTCATTTTAATAAATAAATGAAGGCTTCTTTCAACAAGTACAGCATGGTTGTCAACAAAAAGGAATCTACAGATTTTTTAAAAACAGTTTCCATTGTATGTTACCTATTAGGTAATGCAGAGGGTTCTTTACCTAGTAACTGACCCATGTGTCAAATTTTGCACTTCCCTTTGAAGGGACCATGGTAGTATTTCTCCCACACAAAGTCTTAGAATCTGTATTTTGCAGTGCACACTTTTGTAGCCAATATATAATGCACAGACACATACATGCACACATACCTTTCCAGGGTAAAAAAGGATCAAGTACCTGAAATTATCTAAAATTTCTTGTGTTTGTTGAAAGCAGCAGCTGATGCCTTTGCCTCTAGTTGTTCCAAAGCACATTGCTGCTGGATAGAAGTGCTTTGAGTGTCAGATTGGTAATTAAGTGGTCCCTTATGGAGGGAAAATTGTTAATAATAAATACATGTACAACTATTGTCTGAGTATAGGGTCAGCAGAAATCAAGAATGTTAAGGAGAGAAGTGCAATTGTGAACTAAGCATTTTGATTGTCATTTAAGTTAATATTAGGTTGCTCCTGATAAGTAAGATGGGTTGAAGTGGCCAGTTATATGAAAGTGGAAGTAAAGAATCTATTTTAAAATCTCAAACATAGAGCCAGGATGAATTAAAAAAATCTGTATCATTTTAGAGGGCATGTCCGTATACTCAATATATGGTTAAGTACTAGCTCATTAATAAATAAAATACTAGATCAACAGTACTCAATAATATCTTGAGAGAATATAGGAAAACTGAGAGTAGTTAGTGAATTTCTGCAAGGGAAATTGTATACAATTGGTATCATTTTACACTGAGTATAACAAATAATTCCATATCAATGACTCAGCAGATTCTGGATACATTTTTATCAGAATTTTCTAATTTATCTCATTGAAAACTATACATGTTTTAAATTATCAATCAAATTAAGTACTACTTAACCAATAAACAAACATTAATTATATAAATCAATATAAACACTGAAATATATATAAAATAAAGTAAAATCATATATAGTTTAACTTATTAATAAAATAAAATGTTTTATGAAATAGAAAATAATTTCTCATAAATATAATATGGCCCTAAATGTTACTCTGAGGATTTCAACTTTAGAGTAACTTTTGATTCATCATGTCTCTATACAATAACTGTACAGTTATACTTTTCAAAACAAGTTTTCATATGTATATATTTTTCAATCCTCCTTTAACAGTTCTATGAAGTAGATGGTACAAATATTATTGTTAGTTTTGTTCTGTGGATGAGAATACTGAGACTCAGAAGGTTCAAGAAAGTGATTTACCTAAAGTCATATAACAACAAATTGGTGGAGTCTGGAATTGAATGTCTTCTATGACTCCAAGGAGTACAGAGTTTGGTTATGGGCAAGTGGAAAGTTCTTATGATGACCCTCATAGTTCAAGGTGCTCATGCTGAAGGCCTTTGTGATAGAGTGATTTGCTTAGTAACAGAGATATGGGGGAGAGAAAGAAGAAAGACGATAAAATATATATAGATGGGTCCAGTTCATATAGTGCCTATTTGGTAAATGTTTGACTGCTTGGTGAATGTTGACTTGTAAGATGTTTTTGTGTTTAGTGACTTGCTTGTATACCTTCATAACTACATTACACCCCTTGTTCAAAAAAGATAACTGCGGCACAGAAAATGAAAATTGTTGGCTAAGCCAGCATCAGCTCATGGGGACTAAGTTATTTGCAGGAGAGCATCATCACAAGTATGGCCTTTGGGAACATGCCATAGGTTGAAACTAAATTAGAATAGATGATGATAGCACTTGATAATATTAAAATGTTTATATTAAAGCTTTTGAAATAATACATATATTGGAGTTTAAAAATGAGGCTGGAAGGTTTATTATGATTTTGCTTAAAAATCTCTTATCTAACTCATGAAAAAAAATATTCTCTCTAGTATACTATACCTAGAAATGCCTTCACAGACCTTTTAGTATGGTGAGTACAATTATTTCCTAATTCACTATACAAAATATAGTGAATTTTATAATATTCACAGATGTAATGTGTCTTAATGGGCTAGGGTAATTTGTAGTTAACTCTTAGAAATGTCTTGAAAGGTAAATAAATCAATGATTATGAAGCGCTTTCTACAAATTTGACTCTTGCCGTGAGGGAGTGACCCAAGCTAAGTTTCTAGCAGCATATCTCTGTCATCGGATGGAGTACATAAATTAAGGATTTATCAAAGATCTTAAGATATGGATAAGGGGGGCTTCCCTGGTGGTCTAGTGGTACAAAATCTGCCTTGCGATGCAGGGGACACTGGTTCGATTCCTGGCCTGAGAAGATCCCAGATGCCATGGGGCAACTAAGCCCATGTGCCACACGACTGAAGCCTGTGTACCCTGGAGCCAGTGCTCTGCAACGAGAGAAGTCCTCCCACCACATCTAGAGCATAGCCCCTGCTTGCCGCAGCTAGAGAAAGCTCGTGTGCAGCAATGAAGACCCAGTGCAGTCAAGAATAAACGAATTAAAAAAAAAATAAAAATTTTTTTAAAAGATATGGATAAGGAAAATATTGAAATGCCTACTCAGTTATCTGAATTACAGTGAGAATCTGGTTGAATGGGTTTCCCCTCCTCACCCAGTATGTTTATAACTATAATTTGCTTGTAAAGCAAACTCCAATGAAGTCAGAGTATTTAAGTATTGCATACTTTGTTTGTTGACAGGATTGATCAAGTCCAAATATTATTTTTGATTTTACAAACATCACTGATGTATAATTTGGAGGGGAGAACACTAGAGTATGAAAGTTCTGGAAGTGCTGAAAAGTTTTCAGTATGCATCAAAATATAAGTCCCACTAATTATGCATTTATAGTATACTCTGAGCAAAAAAAAAATTCTTCTCTAGTATGTTTTTCAAATTTCCAGATAACTATCATATGCTGAACAGATAGTCCAGCAGGAGTGAGTGGGCCCAAAATGATGAAAATATATAGGGTAATTGGTCTGCCAGTAGAATGAAGGGGTTTTTATAGGCTTCTCAGTTATACAGGAGATTCTGAGAGTCCAAATGTCATGTCAGTCAGTAAGTAAGAATGTTTATGTAATAATTTAGACCAAGCTAACCTTATGGATTAACCTTAGGATACAATGTTATACATATTCTATATAGTAAGAAAGGAGACAAAGCGTTTGGCTCTTATATGAAATTAGCACTCTAAGAATATTTGCAGGGCCAAGTGTTTCAAAATATTGACATGTTATTAGGGTTCTTTGCCATTAAATATAGCCAAGTGTATTTAGAATATAGAGAAAATATCCAATTGAGGAACCCTTGGAGAAAATCTGCCTACTCAGTCAGCTGCTCCTGAGACACGGTTCAAGGGCAAACAGTAGAAGGGGGGAAGGTTCATTTAAGTTTAGATTGATAATAATAATAAATTTTGAATTGAGTTTGCATCCCCTTTCAAATGGAAAAAAAGTGATTCCTTGCTTTTTCTATTTTACATAGAGAGAAAGAAAAAAATCTCCTAATATTATCAAATATTTAACAGGTTCAGAGGTCTAAAGAAAGAGCTTATCCCCCAGTTTAATAGCTTTATTCACAATATCTTTAGTTGAAAAAGTTTTAAATGCGATTTACATGGAACAAATCAGTTTTAGGTTCCAACATATATTTCAGTCTGAAGCAGTGTGCAAAATCCAGCTAAAGATAACCACCAAACATTTCATTTATGTGAGGTAAGCATGTGCATTTGCAAATGAGTTTCCCTTTATAATAGAAAAAATAGCACCGATTTTTACTTAGAATTTTATTTTTTTGTTGTTATACCTTAGGTCCTCATTTCAGTTATTATTGCTTTCTTTTTCACCTTAATTAAATAATTTATTTAGAATTCTGTCAGTCTCTGCCTCCCTCCAAAATCTACCCTATTAAGAGTCTGCCTAGTTGAGGTTATATAACCAGAGTGAAGTAAGCCAGAAAGATAAATGCATCTTTTTCATGCCTAAGTTTTTGTTTTGAGCAAATAGAAAAGCAACTAACATTCATTTGTTTTTCTTTTTGCTATGTTTTGTGAGAATCAGTCAAATTATAGGTGTTTAACTGAAGGTTGGGCCTTATTTATAACCATTGTGCACTAAAAGCACTTCATTTTGTGTCGACAAAGATATAGGTTACAGAAATGTCAACACAAAAATAATCTAAAGTTTTATTTCAAAATGATGATGTATGGAGATTGGGGCTGCCATTGTGCTGATAAGGAAATGAATGAAGGATTTCCCATGGATAGATAAAAATCTTGAGTTAGACCTTGAATTTCTGATTTTTTCAATTATATACATTAACGTTTGGTACATAGACATTGGCCAGGCTATTCTCAAAGATGACTATTCTCCTCCTTACTTTCCAATGAGATGTCCAGTGGAAGATTACATACTGCATCTCAGGAAGAATCAAATGCTGGATGGTGTTTGGGCTGGTGCAAAATGAAGCTAATAAACTAGACAAAAATGTTCCAAACTTGTTTAACAGACTGTTGTCTCTAGTGTTTTACCATTGTTTGAAATGCTTAAACATTTTGTCACATATTTAAATTACGGATGGGCCATTGAGTCATTTCCTTTATAGCACATCACCCACTGTTTGTAAATTATCTGTGAGCTTGGGACAAGCAGCCGTCTGTGTGGAATTTAGAGGAATGGAGTTCTTGTCTTTTGTTGCAGAAAGTATTACTTCTGCCTTACTTCATTCACTTGATTTAACACTTCAAAAACTGACTTTTTTACCTGTGCATGATTTTCCTGCCTGTTTTGTACATCAGATAAGTAACAAGCAACATCTTGAATTAGGATTTAATATCAGATCTAGGTATGATTTTCTAAGAAAAATAAAATGATTGTTTTAAAAAGTATTCTTGAAAAATGATAGCCAAAGGAGAAAGAACAAATTTTTAGACTAATATTAATATAAGTTTGAGAATGAATATTTTCTAAGCCAGTAGAATAATAAACCTTCTTCCTAACATATAGCCACAAGTAATACTATAGAATTACAAAATGTAACCTTAAAGATGTCTCATTTTAACACCTCTATTTACAAGTGAAAAAACCAAAAACTCCTAGAGTCAGGTGCCTTGCCTAAAATTATACAAGTGACCAGGAGAGATATGTATCCATTTATTTAAAAAAAAATATCATTGGAGAGCCTATTACGTGTTAAACATGGTGGAAGATTCAAAGATGAAAAAGATCCAGACCATATTTGATGCTCATAGGAAATTTTTGCAGTAATAGAGAAGAAAGATATACAGAAGTAACTAAACTACATATAAAGAGAATATGATTTATACCATAAGGCTGATATAATAAAAGGAATTTAGGAATTGAGAAAAAAAGCAAAGTTTAGAACTCTGATTTTTTTCCCCTGGTTTTTCTCTACCCGTACTAGAGTATTAGCTCCATGAAGGCAGTGGCCTTTCCATACCTGGTAAGTGGTGTATATTAAAACTCAGTGAATGAATGACTGAATTTCTTTCCGCACTTTAATGCTGCCTCTTAAAAGTAGCAAATGTGTATGTTTCTCCTAGAAAGCATTTATCCTCCTCACAGTGATTACAAGATCTGTTCTTTTATTGACTATCCTGTGCTTAATACCATTCTGGTGATCTGTCAGAGTATAATATTCCTACTTTACCATATTTAAGCAATAAACTAAAATACTCTCAATGTTTATCTTTCCACTTAAAGCATACAGTTTGCGTATTATGAATTCTAAGGTACAGAGTTAAAAACATGGACAGAGTCAATCTCATTGTCTCTAACATGTTCCTAGCACATATACCATATGTGTCTTGTAACTGGGAAGATGGAGTTTTTTCCTATATAAAGAAAGAAAGAAAGTGAAGTCACTCAGTCATGTCCAACTCTTTGTGAACTCATGGACTGTAGCCTACCAGGCTCCTCCTTCCATGGGATTTTCCAGGCAAGAGTACTGAAGTGGGTTGCCATTTATTCTCCAATAATAGCACTTGAAAAAGAGAAATTTGTCCACTTTCCATTGTGAAACTTTTGATTTCTAGGATACAGATTACTATTTAAGCCCTCAAATATACACACTCACAATTAAAGAATTTGGAAAGATTTCTAATAAGAAAAGTGGGCATTGTCATACGACCATGCAAGAAATCCTTATGCTTTTAATTACAATTTTTCTGATCTAAAGGAGGAAAAAAGGAGAAAAAGAGAAGTCATCTCTAGGTCCTGTATTTCACTGCATAAGGGATGGATTGACCTGAAATGTGTGACAACCCTGTTTGGCCCTTCATATGTAAAACAAAATAAAAAACAGAAAGAAAAATCATGTTATTTTCAGGCATGGGCACTTGTTCTAGCCAGAATTATTCCGATAGTTTTCTTTAATTTCTTCTTTACTGTGGCATAAACTTAATATGCTTTTAAAACTTGTTTAGAAATTTTCATGAAACCCATCACTCTGGACATGAATTGTTACTGAAGACTATAAGGAGTGTTTTTTTAAATTTTTTTGCTGGGGAAGATATGTCAAATAGGACAATACTAGAAGTCAATATTTTTGATAGTTTCATGTAGCATATTATTTACATAAAAATAAAAGCATAAGATAATACCTTTTTAAAATTTTTCTTGGATAATATTCAGTTATAGGAATTCATGTTAAAGTTTGGGGGTCTGCAGGTAGATTTCACCTCTGAATTCTAAAACATGGGCTAACATGTATGTTATATATTATACATATAATATATAGCATATTATAATCAAGTTGAAATTCTGGGCATATCTAATACATGGATCATTTGATAGAAAATAAATTTTCTTACCTTTACCCAGAAAGGGGAGAGGGCATTAGTTTAGGTTTTAAGAAAGGGTTACCTTGGATAATTATACATATCTTTGGTGTTCATATGTTGTAGGTTACTTGAATACCATATGAATATTTGAGTTTAAATGTGAAAATTTCATATGCAAGTATCCTTAGAAAATCTGATTAAAATAAAGAAAAAAGTGTGTATTTTAAATTGAGGAGATAATAGAGATGATATAACATTTTGAGAAATCCACATTTTAAAATTATTTAGAGATGTTATGAAAAGTACTCCAGCACTTTTTGGCATTCTTGCTGTTTAAACAGATTAAATTTGAAAATATATAATTGTACATAACTATCAGAGTAGTCCTGTGTCATGAAGGAATTTGTCACTATGTGCTTTAAAAGATCTTAATGATAATTATAAGATTTTTTGAAATCACCTCAGGTTTGGTTATTATAAATTATTATTGCTACATGGCAAGAAGTTATAAAGTCTCATAGTGCTGGCAAAAACTGTTTAAAAAAAGAAATTCTAACTAATGTAATGCAAAAGTAAGTGTTCCTAGTAGTGGAGGTAAATATTTTAAATTATGGTTGTTTGTGACTCGGTATTCAGACTAATGAAGTCTAGGGATTATGCAATAAGTAAAAATCTTATGACATAAATATAAAATTTCTAATCTAAAACCATAAAAGTAACTGCTTGACATTTTATAATTTTATAAAGAACAGGGCAAAAAATACAACTTCTGGTTACAAAAGTCTAATAAATATACCTTTCCATGGCTGACTTTGAAGTTCTTCCTTATAAATGGACAACGCATTTTGTATTTTTTGGTTGTTTTCCCCAAGGGTCTTTCAGTTTTAACAATCTGAGTTCAGTTTTCCTAAGAAAGAAGCCCTTCTTTCTCTTTCGTAACATCTAAGAGGTTAGAGAGTATGTTTAAACAGATATATTTTCTTTTCGTCTAACCTTGTCTGGAAGATATAGGAAAACTAATTTGCCTTATTTACATATGGCACAATCTATCCAGTATTCAAGGGTTTGTCAGAAACAGGAACCTTGTGCATTTCCATGGTAACCGATGGCATGCTGACAGTATCTGGCTTGTTGCAGCTTCGTCTAGGCAGGCCGGCAATTAATCAGCCATCTACATGCACAAAATTCTTTGTGCGTGAATGGCAGCGCGCCTCTGCAGTGCTGTCTGTGCTTTTACAATTTTGTATTCCTGCCGGGCAAAGTACTTTTTTGTCTCTTCTATTCATTTTCCATAGCTCCCCAAAATGTGCTCGAAAAGAGTGTGAGGGGGTAGGGGAAAAGGGAACACATCTACCTGTAATTTCAAAATGACATTATTTCTTCCTGGCATCAAATACACCAGAGTACATTTCTTCCTTTTATTTGTAGTGGGTTTGCCTTTCCTTTCTTTCTGAGTTTTCTTGGGTTTGTGCTAGGTAGTCCCTTAATCTATGTCTCAAGGCCCTTTATTGGTGGTGCAAGTAGGACATACCTACTGAGGCCCGGTCTGTGTGTAAATCATGGCTGAGTCTGTGGTATGGAGCCTGCAGTCCTTTTACTCTTTATTTAAGACCTATAATTCAACCAGTCTTTTGTCCTTGAAAGATGACAAAATGATTTGCATTGAAATGAATTGAGTAACTTTCTTTCTCCAAAAAGGAAAAAGAAACACTTAGTATCTGGGTAGTTGACAAATCTCAGAAGGATTTGGTCATTAGCGATTTCACAGAGCAAAAAATTTGATTGTCTTCAAACTCAAGTTAAATGAAATATATGAAGAAAATTTTAAGTATATTGGGGCATAGAGATATTAAGTTCTTGAAAAGTTGCACACCGTAAGAGATAAGTTTTTGCTGGAAAGTTTTGATGGAAAAAAATGATCAGCAAAGTTGTCTATTCATAGAATGGAAGAAATACAGGTGAAAATACAAGTAGTATCTCTGTAATATATAAGGTCATTTTTATTAGCTTAGGAATATAAACATATATACCTACTTTAATCAGGAAGAATTACTTATTTATCATGTAATTTTTCTTTACAATTTAATACATTTCTTAAAAATGTGATCTCAGTTTGAAAGTAAATCCTATTTCGATAAAATAACGATACAGATGCTATTCCATGCAAATATTTTGCCACTCTCTCTTCCAGTTATGTTTCATTTGTTTAATGAATGATAAGATCTCTAATGTAGCTGTTTTCTCCAATTTTGTCTTTCTGTTTAAAAAAAAAAAAAAAACAGTGACATGGGAGAACAAACCTGTTTTCTTCTAACCAAGTCCTGTTCTTCCTTTTAAGTGCTGCAAACATAAGGGCATCATTTGTTCTTCCACGCTCAGTTTCTCATACTTGTTTGCGTACTAGGTAACACACTAAATAATATTTCATCTAATATTTAACCCACTTTAAAATTTTATTTGTTTATTTATCTTTGTCTTTGTTGCTTTGCAGAATTTTCTTTAGTTGCAGTAGTTGTGGTATGAGGGCTTCTCACTGCAGTGGCTTCTCTTGCTGTGGGGGCTCCCCTGGTGGGTCAGCTGGTAAAGAATCTGCCTGCAATGCAGGAGACCTGGGTTTGACCCCTGGGTTGGGAAGATCCCCTGGGGAAGGGAACAGCTACCCACTCCAGTATACTGGCCCAGAGAATTCCATGGGCTGTATAGTCCATGGTGTCACAGCAGATGACACCATCCTTATGGCAGAAAGTGAAGAACTAAAGAGCCTCTTGATGAAAGTGAAAGAGGAGTGTGAAAAAGTTGGCTTAAAACTCAACATTCAGAAAACTAAGAACACAGCGTCCGGTCCCATCACTTCATGGGAAATAGATGGGGAAGCAATGGAAAACAGTGACGGACTTTATTTTCTTGGGCTCCAAAATCACTGCAGATGGTGACTGCAGCCATGAAATTAAGATGCTTGCTCCTTGGGAGAAAAGCTAGAGCAAACCTAGACAGCATATTAAAAAGCAGAGACATTACTTAGCCAACAAAGATCTGTCTAGTCAAGGCTATGGTTTGTCCAGTAATCATGTATGGATGTGAGAGGTGGACTGTAAAGAAAGTTGAGCACCCAAGAATTGATATTTTTGAACTATGGTGTTGGAGAAGACTCTTGAGAGTCCCTTGGACTACAAAGAGATCCAACCAGTTCATCCTAAAGGAGATCAGTCCTGAGTGTTCATTGGAAGGACTGATGGCAAAGGACTGATGTTGAAGCTGAAACACCAATACTTTGGCCACCTGATTCAAAGATCTGACTCATTGGAAAAGACCCTGATGTTGGGAAAGATTGAAGGAGGAAAGAGAAGGGGACGACAGAGGATGAGATAGTTGGATGGCATCACTGACCTGATGGACGTGAGTTTGAGTAAACTCCGGGAGTTGGTGATGGACAGAGATGCCTGGCATGCTGCAGTCCATGGGGTTGCAAAGAGTTGGACATGACTGAATGACTGCAGTGTTCTAGGGTGTATGGGCTTCAGTAGCTGTAGCACATGGGCTTAGTACTTGTTCTCTGGCTCTAGAGCATGGACTCAATAGTTGTGGTGCTCAGGCTTAGTTGCTCTGCAGCATGTGGTATCTTCTAGGACCAGGGATCGAACCCATGTCTCCTGCATTAGGAGGTGGATTTTTTTTTTTAACCACTGAGCCACCAGGGAAGCCCTAACCCATTTTAAAACATCCTATTTCCTCCAGAGTTCAATTAAGTTTATCAGTGATATTCCAAACCTGAGTGCTGTTTTGCTCTTACACTTAAATCCTTTCTTCCCCAGTTTAAGATATCTTATGTTTACATAAGAAAACTGTCCATTTTTTTAGTATAATATAGCTCACGGTATGTGATCTCTACAATTTTTTGCTGTTTTAGAAAAATCAGCCCCAAACCTTCTCTGCATGGATAACATTACCATGAGCTTTTGCAAGTTCTCCTTCAAAGTTCTGCTCATTCTTTCCTATTAGTAGTTTTAATTAAGGAGGGATTCTGTCACATCAGTCACTTAGCCATTAATCAGGTATTTATTGAGCTCCATTATTTGGCTGTTTGGAAATCTACAGCACCACTGCCACCTCCCAGTAATAAAAAATATGGGAAATCTTCTCTATGGTAGAAATTATTCTTATCAATTTGGATATAATAAACTTGAACACATGTAGTAGTGGGTTAGTTTCAGATGTGACTTTATATCTACCTTATCTTTTTAATTTCCTAGGTTATAAATGAGATAACAGTACTTCATAGAATTTTTTTAAAATTAAATAAAATGCATGAGGCATCTGGCTGATTTTACACATTCCAAAATGGTATAAATCTGAGGTATCCAAAGCAATCAAATTCATAGAAACAGAAAGTAAAATTATGGTTACTAGGAGCTGGGAAGAGGGGAGAATGGAATATGACTGTCTAATAGGTACAGGATCTCCTTTGGGGTAGTAACAATATTCAGGAACTAGACAGAGATGATGGCTGTACACTATTATGAGTGTACTAAATACCATTATATTGTATACTTTAATTGGATAAATTTATGGCATTTGAATTATATCTCAACAAAGCTATTTTTTAAGCCAACATTGAAACTTAGAAAATTTTACACAAAATGCCAGATTAACCTCCTTTGGAAAAGTCCTTTGATCTGATACCACCACCCACATGGTCCCTCAAAGAGTTTCTAGTTGTTTAATGGGTATAGAGTTTCAGTTTTGCAAGATGAAAAAGTACTGGAGATCTGTTTCACAGCATTGCAAACATAACACAACTGAACTGTGCACTTAAAATGGTTAAGATAGTAAATGTTATTTACATATTTTAGCACAATAAAAAATAATAGGAGTAGTTTGTTTAAAAACAGTGAAATAGTTGATAATGTGTTGTTAAGATTTTTCTTTTTATTATCATTATCACTTTGGTTATTAACTTGCTAGTCCTTATTTTATTGAAAAGGTTAGGCAGAGGCAGAGAACTCTGGAGTAGTAAAACTTAATAATGATATGTATGTTAGATCAAACCATATGCAATCACAATATTCAGCCACGTTTGACCCACAAAATGGCAATTTCAAATGACTCAGCCTATTAATTAATGAAAATGTCCTAATGTAACTAAGAGTATAACATATTGATTTTATTGATTTGCTGTTAAATATATTTGAATTCAATACAAAGCCATATTTATTTTTAGCTTCTTAATGAATCTCCACTTCAGGGCCCAATAGAAATCATTGTTTTGTTTTGTTTTCCTTTCTGAGTAATCTTCAACCTTGGTTTCCTTGTCTGTGAAATAAATGACAAATAGCACTGAGGTCAGGAATACATGAAGCAAATTTTGAGAAATGCTAAATCCAGAACCTAGCACAAAGTAGATACTCAACAAGTACAATACTTCCTTTCTCCTGGGTAGCAATATATGCAACAATATGGCATATAGTTAATGGGTATATAAACTTGAGTTAGATATGAATTCCAGCTGCTGATTGTAGGTAGATTACTTCTCCTCACTGAGCCTTTGTCTCATCAGAAAAGAGCTACCTCAAAGGAATGTGAAGATTAAAACACCCCACCCAGTTCTGTGAACATATGAGGTCTTAACAAAGTACCCTAACCATGGATTTATTGTTTTCATAATCCTTTTTCCCCAGTGGAGAGGGGAAGACTGTGGAAAGAGGAGAATGTTCTTACAAACTTAAAAATGCACCCATTTCCTTTCCTCAGAATGTTTCTCCCACTTTTATTCTTTTTTTCTCTATGCATGTCCCTGATCCCAGGGTTGTCCCAAATCCTATATGTAGGCCAGGATTTCTCTCACCTTCTATCTTGGGCACTTTGCCATGTTCCCAAAGTCCAAGCAGATGGTGATTAGAAGAAATATTAAAGTGGGCTCCAGCAACCTGGGTACTGGTTCCAGCCCCAGTAGCCACTAATTTGTAGCATTGGTTGATCATTGCACCTGTGAAGCATTTGGAGCAGTTCAGAGTATTCTAAACTCCAGTTTTGACCAGTCTAAGATGAAAAGAGAAAAATAAAGACAAATTTATGTAGCTATAACATTTAATCTATATTTATATTTGTATCTATCTTTCTATTGCTATAAACTTATATCTGTCCTTGCTTAGGAGAGGCTGTCCTTGATACTGAGATGATGCTGTTCTTCCTCTTTGTTTCCAAATGCCTATTCATTTATGGGATCACAGCTAAATAGATGGTAGATTGTATGTAACTTCCTCACTTGGCAAAATAAAAGCCTGGCAACCATCCATCTTTCCCCTTAAAAATTGTAAAGACTAAAAGTCTGGACCTTTTTACTTAGTTAATTCAAGGATATTTCTCAATCTGACATTCAGTTCTTCTAATTAGAATTCATCAAACCCATAGATCCTTAAGTGGTTCTTTGGCTTAAGGATTAGAGAGGCAGCCCTTTTATAAACTCAGTGAAATCTGCACTTCTCCAGGTTTTGTCCCCAAACATCTTTGCTTCACCAATATAGAAACATGGATTGCTTTTATGACTTTGTTTTTTAGAGCAGTTTTAGGTATACAACAAAACTGAGAGGGGGATACAGAGATTTCCCATACACGCAGAGCCTCCATCACTTACCAAACATTTGCTAACATATCACAATTACCCAAAGTCCACATTTTACCTAAGGGCCCCTCTTATACATTCTGATTTTGAATGAATGCATAATAACATATATGCATCACTATTGTACCATGCAGAATATTTTCATTAAACTAAAACCCCCTGTGTTCTACTTATTTATCTCCTCACCCTCTACCTTTGTTGACCGCTGATGATTTTACTGTCTCCATAGCTTGACTGTTTTCAAAACATCGTATAGTTGGAGTCATACAGCGTGTAGCCTTTTCAGATTGGCTTCTTTCACTTCAGTTCAGATCACTTCAGTCGCTCAGTCATGTCCAACTCTGTGCAACCCCATGAATCGCAGCATACCAGGCCTCCCTGTCCATCACCAACTCCCAAAGTTTACCCAAACTCATGTCCATCGAGTCAGTGATGTCATCCAGCCATCTCATCCCCTGTCATCCCCTTCTCCTCCTGCCCCCAATCCCTCCCAGCATCAGGGTCTCTTCCAATGAGTCAACTCTTCACATGAGGTGGCCAAAGTATTGGAGTTTCAGCTTCAGCATCAGTCCTTCCAATGAAAACCGAGGACTGATCTCCTTTAGGATGGACTGGTTGGATCTCCTTGCAGTCCAAGCAATATGCATTTAACTTTCCTCCATATCTTTTTGTGGCTTGATAGCTCATTTCTTTTTAGCACTGAATAATATTTAATTGTCTGCATATACCACAATTTATACATTCACCTACTGAAGGACTTCTTAGTTGCATTCAAGTTTTGGCAATTATGGATAAATTTGCTATCAACATCTGTGTGCAGGTTTCCATGTGGACATAAGTTTTCAACTCTTTTGCATAAATACCAAGGAGTACAATTGCTAAATTGTATGTATGAGTAGGTTGGGCTTTGAAGAAATCTTCAAATTGTCTTCCAAGGTGGCTGTACCATTTTTAGTCTCACCAGTAAGTTTTCCAGTTGCTTTGCATCCCACCAGCATTTGGTGTTGTCAGTGTTTTGGATTTTGGCCATGCTAAAAATTATGTATTGACAGTTTATTGTTTTAAATTCATTTTCCAGATAATATATGATATGCAGCATCTTTTTATATGCTTATTTGACATCTATATATCTTCTTTGGTGAGGTGTCTGTTAAGATCTTGCCTATTTTTTAATTGCATTGTTTCCTTATTGTTGAGTTTTAAGAGTTCTTTATATATTTTGGGTAACAGTCCTTTATCAGATATGTCTTTTGCAAATATTTTCCTCCCATTCTGTGGCTTGTCTTCATATTCTCTTGATGTTGCTTTCACAGAGCAGAAGTCTTTAATGAAGTCCAGCTTAGCAATTATTTCTTTCATGTATCATACCTTTGATGTTGTATCTAAAAATATATCATAATAACCAGTCATCTAAGTTTCCCCCTGTTATCTTCTAGGAATTTCATAGTTTTGCTTTTTTACATTAAGGTCTATGATCCATTTTGAGTTAAGTTTTGTTAAGTGTGCAAGTTCTGTGTTTAGCTGCATCTTTTTTTTTTTTTTTTTGCATGTAAATATCCAGTTGTTACAGCACCATTTGCTGAAGAGACTAACTTGCTCCATTATATTGTCTTTGCTCCTTTGTCAAAGAACAATTGACTATCTTTATGGGGGTTTATTTCTGGACTCTCTGTTCTATTGATCTAGTTGTCTATTCTTTCACCAATACCACACTGTTTTAATTACTGCAGCTTCACAATGAGTCCTAAAGTTGGGTAACATCAGTCCTCCAACTTTGTTTTTCTCCCTCAATACTGTGTTGTCTATTCTAGGTCTTTTGCCTCTCCATAGAAACTTTATAATCAGTTTATCAGTATCTGGAAAAAAGTAAATTGCTGGAATTTTCTTTGAGATTTCATTGTATCTATAGAGTAAGTTGGGAAGAATGGACAATATGGTGTCTTTTTGTCCTTGAACATGGACTATATTTACATTTATTTAGTTCTCCTTTGGTTTCATTCATCAGAGTTTTATAGTTTTCCTCATATAGGTTTACACATATTTTTGTTCATGGTAAACTTTTGAGAAAGATAAACTTTATTTATGCAAGCCGGGTTCTGGCACATTCTAGTAAGTATGAGACATGTGTTAGGTTAAACAAGGAAGCTCATTATATAGAATTTTGTAAACAGGAAAAAAGTATGTATCATATGCATCATCAGTTATTGAATTTTTATTTTTCTCCACATAATGCATAATATCAGAGTTTTCTTTTACAGTATTTATTATAAATGGAATTATATATTTACTAGTTATAAGGATATGGGGTTACCTTCCTATATTTTAAGCTCTGTGAGGGCAAGGATGATGTTGGTATATTCACCGTGGTGTGACTGGCATGGCTCTGCAAATATGAATAAAAGTGGTGTGTGCCTTAAGAGAGGGGGGAGGATCTCAAGTTCTGTAGTGAGATCAGAGAAAACCTTTCCAAAAATGGCAGGTAAAGTAGCTTAAGTGGTGGCTGGTGTTTCAGCATACAGATATGAAAGATTACATGGTGTTCAGTATAATTATAAAATAGAGTTCACTTTAGTGTATACTGGTGATTTGAAAATTGGTAATTTCTATTTTTAAGGCAAACCTGGACAGCATATTAAAAAAGGAGAGACATCACTTTGCCGACAAAGGTCTATATTGTCAAAGCTATGATTTTTCTCGTAGTCATGTACAGATGTGAGAGTTGAACCATAAGGAAGGCTGAGCACTGAAGAATTGATGCTTTTGAATTGTGGGGCTAGAGAAGACTCTTGAGAGTCCCTTGGACAGCAAGGAGATCAAACTGGTCAATCTTAAAGGAAATCAACCCTGAATATTCTTTAGAAGGACTGATGCTGAAGCTGAAGCTCTAGTACTTTGGCCACATGATGTAAAGAACTGACTCATTGGAAAAGATCCTGATGCTGGGAAAGACTGAGGGCAGGAGGAGAAGGGGATGACAGAGGCTGAGATGGTTGGCTGGCATCATTGATTCAATGGATATGAGTTTGAGCAAATTCAGGGAGACAGTGAAAGACAGGTAAGCCTGGCGTGCTGCAGTCCATGGGGTTGCAAAGAGTCAGACACAACTGAGTGACTGAACAACAACTTAAAGGAAAAGAGGAGCTGTAGAGGTTAACAAAGAAAAAGAAATAAAGAAAACCTCACCTAGTAACTCAAACAAGCAATTCTCTTAACAGTTCCATGATCACTTTTGTAGGAAGAAGTTTGTGAGAAGTTATTAAGCCTGACAGGCAAATATAGCCAGGGCTGGAATGAGTCAGACACAAGGTAGCGACAAACAACAATTTATAAGGCAACTTATAAATAATCTGGAAAAAAAAACTGTAATTATCAGATCAGCTTACCCTAAAGCCAGTCTAGGGAAAAGGAAGTTTTCTCCATATGAAAGGTAACATAGAGGAAGGGACTGCAAAGTCTTAGCCATTAAAGGATGCAAAGAGTTAAGTGTTATTCCAAATGTGTTAATAGACCAGCGAGCACAATCTCCTTTTGATAAAGAGACTGAGCCAGAGAAGAATTTATATAAGAGATAAGGAGCTCTTTTTCCATCTACCTGCAAAGTAATTGATAAAGCAGAAAACATAGAGACAAACTGTAGGCACGAGGCAGCTTGCCATGTGGAAAGAGCTTTGGTGTTAAACAGATTTCATCTTTACCTTCAGCTCTATCACTAACTAGCTGGTAACTTGGGACATATGAGATAAACTAACTAAATCTCAGCTTCTTCTTTGGTAAAATGAAGATAATACTCTAAGATTTTTATTATAAATAAAGTAATACATGTAAAAAGGACTAGCACAGAATTTAAAACATAGTAGGTATTCAGGAAACACTTTTCTGTCCACCCTTTCTTTGTCTATTTTGTCTGTTTTAGGCCTTGAGTTTAGCTTTTTCTAAGAAGATACCTATTCCCTGGTTACCACATAGGCACTTTGTATGTCCCCAAAGCTGAAAGCAAATATTTAAATAGAATGACAACTCAATGAGTCTAATAGTACCACCAATTTAATCTACAACATCAAAGGCTTAAAAATTAAAGTTTGGAATCTTCACTTCTGTAAAATGCTTAAAATAATTTATCCATTTAATCTGCCTTCTCTGTTATTTTATCAAAAGAGAATAGAAGTCAAATTTATACCTCAGATATAGATTACTGTATATCAAATTCTGTATCAAGATTCATTAAGTTCAGCCAGGTCCTGGAGTGGTGAGACAGACTTTCCTGTGGGAGGAGGTGACTGGAAGGACTATGGGAGTTAAATGGAGCAGGAGCCAAACCATTTATCACTATGTGCTGAGAAGCAGCATATGGTACTCTTCAGACTGCTGAGTTTATAGTCAAAAGAATTCTTCTTGAGCCCTTGGTCTCATGCTTATTAGCTTAGCAATCCTGAATAGTACCCACCTGAGTTCCCAAAAGAAAAATGGTGCTTCCATAGTGCTGACCCGAAGTAAGTGCTTCCCCAATGGCTCAGCAGCGAAGAATCCACCTGCAATACAGAGATATGGGTTTGATTCCTGGGTGGGGAAGATCCTTTGGAGTAGGGCATGGCAACCCACCACAGTATTCTTGCCTGGAGAATCCCATGGCCAGAGGAGCTTAGCAGGCTATAGTCCATGGGGTCGCAAAGAGTCAAACATGACTAAATGAATAAGCACAATAAGACGAGCTCCCCCCCACCCAAAAAAAAAATTGTGTTTCCATAGTGCTGACCCAAAGAAAGTGCTTAGTAAATATTTGCTGAGTGAATAAATGTGACAGAAATTGACATCAATCCTTAGTTCTCACGTATTTATGATGTGGTCCCCTATAGCTTCCCTTAAGCCCACAGACTATGTAAAATCACACTTAGATAAGTTAATCCCCACTATTTAGCCAGAAATATGTGTGTGCCTGTTATTCAATGAAAGTAACTGGCCAAGAAGACTGATGTATCACTTGTCATCTTTAATGTTCCTTCATCATACAGTCCCTCCAGGGATTCATATATCACCTGTCAGGTAATCTTCTGGAGAAGCTTGACTATCCCAGTTTGTTCTGTAGTTTGAATGATGAATGAGATGAGTTAGATCATTTAATTCACTATATGGAACCCAAATGTTAAAGCTGAAGAAAAAGAATGTCTGACAAATTGTTTGTTGTCATTAAGGTTTATTTCTCAAATGTCTTAGATGGTTCCCCCCACCTCACTCATTGTCCAACACACAAAGCTAACTATTATAAAGAAGACAATACTTAATGGATGCTAGACAAATGATAGTTGAAGCTGTCTGTTGTATACCCGATAAGTGAGAGCCAAATTATAATGTCATTAGATGGGATGCCTCAAGTTATTATAAAGTTGTGCTTCCCACAATGTCCTTCCTTTATCCTCAGCATGGTTCCTTCTGGCATCTGTTTTCACTCAGCAGCTGCATTGTTTTTATAACAGCTGAGATCAAGCTTTGAATCTTCTGTTAAGCCAATTTTTAAATGCTCCCAACCAATACCTAAAAACATATATTTGGGGATCATACAAACGTAAATTTTAAAAGCAATACAGTTCACAGGGACATTGGGTATATATTTCTGTAAGTACCCACTTAACACTATCTCTGGGGCTATTTTCTCCAGGCACAAATTATCTTCTTAGATTATACATTCTTGTGTCCATTTCACAGCCAGCTTGGAATACTGACACTCAGTTAATAATTAAAGAATGAATGAAGAAAGGAAAGTACTTTCAAAAATACAGATAGAAGCATACTAAATGCATTTTAGTGTAAAATATTTTGCTAATAGTTGACTACAGAGAAAATGAATTCTACTTCTAGTACAGGGAAGTTAGGATTCCTTGGCATTTTTGTTGGCAACAAACTCATTATCTTCATTATTTTTTAAAAAACAGCTTCATGAGTACACTTACCTTTATCAGATTTAAACAGTATCTGACAAACAGAGCTATGGATTTATTTGTGTATTTGAAATACAAAAGAGGAAACTTTGTTCTTTTTTGGTATTAAGTAGAGCACCCAACTAAATTAGTCATTTGACTTAATGACAATACATAAGTATATAATATATTAGTGACTCCTTTTAACATTGTCTTTTAACTCCTTATAACATTTAAACTCCTTTTAACATTTTGACATTGCCTCCTTAAATAGAGCTCAGAAAATGTACTGACACATTTGAAATGTCATCTTGCCATTTCACTGATGTGAAGGCTTTGAAGTTAGATATATCTGTGTTCAAATCCTGGTTTTACCAATTAGAGACTATGAGATAAACTACTTCAACTGTGTGCCTCAGTTTCTCCATTTTTTAAATGAGAATAAAAGTAGTTTCATCATAGAGTTGTAGTGAAAACTGTTCACCTATAGAGAATTTAGAGCAGTTTGGTGGTTAGTAAGTGTTCAGCAAAGTAAGCCAGTATTGTAAGGTTGACTTTAGCTTTAGTCTTGTTATATTTATAAGGGGTAAAGCAAAAAGGATTAAAGGTTGCCAGTTTCCCTTGCATGTCTGTCCTTAGTCCCAGCCTGGTCCCTATACTAATACTGAAGAAATATAATGAGAGCTGCATATATAATTTCAATTTTTCAGTAGTAGGATCAAAAAAACTAAAAATAAACAGGTGCAATTAATTTTAATATTCATTTAACCACATATATCCAAAATATTATCATTCTAATATGTAATTAGTATGTAATTACATCTAATATGTATTTAATGAGAAATTTTATATTCTTTTTTTTCCTACTGAAGCTTCAAAATCCAGTATATATTCTACACTTGTACAACATCTCAATATGGGAGCTAAATTTTGATTAGAAAAATTTGATTTACATTACATAAATTGACAGCTGAAAAAGCAAACTCACATATCTGTTGTTGCAAACATATTTAAAAGTGTTACATTAAATTTAGTTTTTAAATTTAAAACTAAGTTCCTCTGTCTCACTAACCACATTCCAAGTTCTCAATGGCTTCATATGGCTCATGCTCCCAAGTTAGCAATCTCAAGATGAACATACCCGAGATCCTGCCACCCTACCCAGCATGAAGCTGAGCTGCACCTCCAGCTCTAATGTTGGGAGCAGAATGGGGCCAAAAGAAGAGACTGACTTCATATGACATCACGAACCTGCTATAAAAGAGAAGAAACAATGGTAGGGCTGGTGGTTAGGGGGTAAGTGACCCAAAGGATATCCATAGAAACAGAAACTTCGGCCACTCGTGACTATGCAGACTGCTTGGTCCCCTCTGCATCTTTGTCTGCACTACCCACACTTTCTGGTTATAAATGGGCCTATTGAACTGTGACTAGAACTCTCAGGCAGGTATCACAAACATATGAGCACAGTTCTTTATTAGTGGCCAATAATATAAATACTCAGCTCAAGGTTCTCTGAATCAGAAGGGTTACTTTTTGGCTTATTTTTACTGTATATGTTTCATTAAAAACATCTTATCTGACTTTATAATATAAAGCTTTTTTAAAAAATAGATTTACCACCAAGTCCACTTATTTCTTCAACTATTTACTAAGTACCTACTTTGTTGCACGCTCTCTGTTAAGCTCTGAGAGCACAATGGTAAACTGTCATAGACAAGCCTCTGTCCTCATATCACAGCATCTGGTGAGTTTACAGGTAGTAAGTAGACAGCTGCATCTCAAGGTGACACTTGTTAACAATAAGGGCAATAGAAGGTCTACAGGAGCAAAGAGGAGAGGGAGCTAAGCTTGAAGAAAGGCATTGTAGGGGGGAGGTCAGAAACGATTTGGGGAAGGAAATTATGTCTAAACAGAGACAGAAGAATAAAGAATTATTTAGGGAAGACGTGTCAGGGAAAAAGGAATAGATGTGACAAGGCCTTGGGAAAAGGTTGAGAGAGAAACGTGCAAGGAAAATTCAGTGTGACTGAAATATCAGGATGAGGACCGAGTCAGAGAGATTAGGCTGGGGAGGTTAGCAGTGGTCAGATTATCCAGAGCTCTGTGAGCACCATGGAGAGTTGGAGAATGACATAATCAAGCTGACATTCAAGAACCATCACTCTGGCTATGATGTCAAAGATGGAGGCAAAAAGGACAGGAAGCAAAGGGGCCCCATAAGAGACCATCTCACAGTAATGCAGGCAAGAGATGAAGCTGGTTTAGACCAATGATTTAGCGGTGGGGATATAGAGAAAGGGTGGACTGGAGAGAGATTTGGGAGGTAGAGGTCATGGGATTCAGTAATAGATGAAGGGAGACCCAACAGAATCAAGACCTATGCCCAAGTTTCTGACTTGGTAGTGTTTCCATTATTTGGATTGGGAGGAAAAGATTGAGTGGTTCAGGAATAACAGTTCAGATTTAGGCATGTCAAATTAAGATATTTGGGGGATAAACTAGTAGAAATTTTCAATTGACAGGTATAGCTGCAGGTTTAAAGCTCAGGTTAAAAAAAAAAAAAAAGCAACCTATAGATTCAATGCAATCCCTATCAAGCTACCAACGGTATTTTTCACAGAACTAGAACAAATAATTTCACAATTTGTATGGAAATACAAAAAACCTCGAATAGCCAAAGTAATCTTAAGAAAGAAGAATGGAACTGGAGGAATCAACCTGCCTGACTTCAGACTCTACTACAAAGCCACAGTCATCAAGACAGTATGGTACTGGCACAAAGACAGAAATATAGATCAATGGAACAGAATAGAAAGCCCAGAGATAAATCCACGAACCTCTGGACACCTTATCTTTGACAAAGGAGGCAAGGATATACAATGGAAAAAAGACAACCTCTTTAACAAGTGGTGCTGGGAAAACTGGTCAACCACTTGTAAAAGAATGAAACTCAAACACTTTCTAACACCATGCACAAAAATAAACTCAAAATGGATTAAAGATCTAAATGTAAGACCAGAAACTATAAAACTCCTAGAGGAGAACATAGGCAAAACACTCTCCGACACAAATCTCAGCAGGATCCTCTATGACCCACCTCCCAGAATATTGGAAATAAAAGCAAAAATAAACAAATGGGACCTAATGAAACTTAAAAGCTTTTGCACAACAAAGGAAACTATAAGTAAGGTGAAAAGACAGCCCTCAGATTGGGAGAAAATAATAGCAAATGAAGAAACAGAGGATTAATCTCAAAAATATACAAGCAACTCCTGAAGCTCAATTCCAGAAAAATAAACGACCCAATCAAAAAATGGGCCAAAGAACTAAACAGACATTTCTCCAAAGAATACATACAGATGGCTAACAAACACATGAAAAGATGCTCAACATCACTCATTATCAGAGAAATGCAAATCAAAACCACAATGAGGTACCATTACACGCCAGTCAGGATGGCTGCTATCCAAAAGTCTACAAGCAATAAATGCTGGAGAGGGTGTGGAGAAAAGGGAACCCTCTTACACTGTTGGTGGGAATGCAGACTAGTACAGCCACTATGGAAAACAGTGTGGAGATTTCTTAAAAAACTGGAACTAGAACTGCCATATGACCCAGCAATACCACTCCTGGGCATACACACTGAGGAATCCAGATCTGAAAGAGACACGTGCACCCCAATGTTCATCGCAGCACTGTTTATAATAGCCAGGACATGGAAGCAACCTAGATGCCCATCAGCAGACGAATGGATAAGGAATCTGTGGTACATATACACCATGGAATATTACTCAGCCGTTAAAAAGAATTCATTTGAATCAGTTCTAATGAGACGGATGAAACTGGAGCCTATTATACAAAGTGAAGTAAGCCAGAAAGATAAAGAACATTACAGCATACTAACACATATATATGGAATTTAGAAAAATGGTAACGATAACCCTATATGCAAAACAGAAAAAGAGATAAAGTACAGAACAGACTTTTGAACTCTGCGGGAGAAGGTGAGGGTGGGATGTTTCGAAAGAACAGCATGTATATTATCTATGGTGAAACAGATTACCAGCCCAGGTGGGATGCATGAGACAAGTGCTCGGGCCTGGTGCACTGGGAAGACCCAGAGGAATCGGGTGGAGAGGGAGGTGGGAGGGGGGATCAGGATGGGGAATACGTGTAACTCTATGGCTGATTCATATCAATGTATGACAAAACCCACTGAAATGTTGTGAAGTAATTAGCCTTCAACTAATAAAAAAAATTTAAAAAAAAAACAGCTCCACTTAAAAAAAAAAAAATCAGACTGATATGGGATTCTTGGAATTAGCATGTAAGGAGTAACTAAATCTGGTAACATTGTGAGGACACCTAAGGAGATTATATGGGAGAGGAAGAGATCAAAGGACAAGATAAATCTGTGTGTGTGTGTTAGTCAGTCAGTCATGTCTGACTTTTTGCAATCTCATGGACTGTAGCCTGCCAGGCTCTTCTGTCCATGGGGAGTCTACAGGCAAGAATACTGGAGTGGGTAGCCATTCCGTTCTCCAGAATATCTTCACAACCCAGGGATCAAATTGGGGTCTCCTGCATTGGCAGGTGAATTCTTTACTGTTTAATTCTCCAGGCAAGTCCAACATAAATCCCTATGGAATGCCAACCTTGATGGAAATAACAGAGGAAGCCAAGTGTACAAAAGAGACGAATAGCCAAACAGGTAGGTGCATATCAAGGACACAGAGTGTCAGGAAAGTAAAAGGACAAAAGTATTGCAAGAACAAAAGAGTGGTTAATGGTGGCAGAAGTAACAAGATTATTGGTGACCTTGGTCAGGTCAGTTTCAGAGGTGTAGTGGGGACAGAAACCAGCATGCAGTTGGCTGATGAGAAAATAGGATATGAGGGAAGTTGCATTCTTTGACTTCTTGCATAAATTTCTCATCTTAATTTTTGTCCAAATTGCAGTGTAGGTAAAGAGAATATTGTGTTTAATGCACAGTTTTCCCTAGTAGCTCAGCTGGTAAAGAATCTGCTTGAGTCAAGTGCTCGGGCCTGGTGCACTGGGAAGACCCAGAGGAATCGGGCGGAGGTGCGGGGGGGGGGGGGGATCGGGATGGGGAATACGTGTGACTAATGGCTGATTCATATCAATGTATGACAAAACCCACTGAAAAAAGAAAATAAATAAATAAAATAAAATATAAGAATTAAAAAAAAAAAGAATCTGCCTGCCATGCAGGAGACTCTGGTTCAATTCCTGGGTCAGGAAGATCCCATGGAGAAAGGATGGGCTATCCACTCCAGTATTGTTGGGCTTCCCTGGTGACTCACAGGGTGAAGAATCTGCTTGTAATTCGGGAGACCTGGATTCGATCTCAGGGTTGGGAAGATCGCCTGGAAGAGGGCATGGCAACCTACTCCAGTGTTCTTGCCTGGAGAATCCGTGTGAACAGAAGAGCCTGGCGGGCTGCAGTCCATGGGATTGGAAAGAGCACTATTGAGTGACTAAGCGTGAGCACGCGCACACACACGCACGCGCGCACACACGCGCACACACACACACACACACACACCCAGAGCCACTGGTAGTATCACATTTGTGATGTCAATCAAGTACTCCAGAGTAGAGCAGTATTAGCAATCACTCTAGAGGTCAGGGTGCCAAGCCTTTGTTTAGCTGTTCTATAAACAAACTGGAAGCAGAGAGATAAGACTGGATAATATAGGTTGTTGGAAACCCAGACTAGGAATGGAGAGTAGAAATGCTCAGCAGGGAAATTCCAAGTACTCACCCCCGATTCTTAAATTCCCTCCTTCCCTCTTTTATGTTCTCCTTTTATTTTTCCTTTTAAAATTCCACTTTAAAATGCAGGGTCTTTGAAAGTTCTTAGCATCTCAATTAAAAGTGAAGTTTTATCAGAGTGATTAGGAGATGAAATACTGAGGAGGAAAGAGCAAGTGCAGAAGCAAAGAGCTACAAAACCTGACATTTGTTTGCCTCACAAGTTTTAGTTAAGTGTCAGCTGCTTTCCAGACTCATTGCGATACCCATCATATTCATGGGAAGTCACATGAGAGCCATTTCTGTCACATACTCAGTTACCCCTGATTGCCGTCATCTGGACAGTGTAAGTTTTATAAGTGCTAATCTGACAAACACACATTACAAAGGTCACTCCTTGTTTCATTTGGTAAAGAATCCGCCTGCAATGCAGGAGGCTGCCTGTAATTCAGGAAACCTGGGTTTGATCCCTAGGTCTGGAAGATCCCCCTGGAGAAGGAAATGGCAACCCACTCCATAATGCTTGCCTGGCAAATCCCATGGGCAGAGGAACGTGGTGAGCTACAATCCACGGGGTCGCACGACTTAGCGACTAAACCACCGATAATGGCGGATCTAGAAAAAACTGAAAAGGTGTTAAAAATTCTCTTTAAAACCAGAATTCACCCAGAAGTCCGTGTTGGGTGGAGATGGATGGATGGAAAGTGAGAAGAAGAGAGAAGAAGGAAAGCAAGAAGGTTTTCATAAGAGGCCCTGTAGTTATAATTATTATTGTTAACCTTGTTTTAGCATTAGAACATATTACACGCCATTCACTACATTTATGGTGGGGAAAGCACAGCTTTTGGAATAAGATGACGATTACCTTCTGACTTGTGCTCTTAGGGAATTCACTTTCCTTTTCTGAGTCTCATTATCTCATCTGTTGAGTGGTATTATACTGTGCACATTACAGAGATGTTACAAGCGTAACAAATCTTTTATGTAAAAGATCATGTATGTAAATTATGATGCACTCCACATACACTAGTTATTATTTGGCATCTGAGTACAATTTATCTTCCTGGAGGGAGGATTGCCTAGATATAACCTATTGTGAACAAGTGTGAGAACTTTTAATACACTAATAGCCTTAGGCCTCAAATCCTGGAGAGCTTATTAGTGCTCATTAGTGCCCATGCAGTAAGTCCTCGCTGACTCTTCTGAGCATTTTGCATGCTATAATACTCTTTTCAAACTGTTTTCAGTTATTTTCCCCGTACACTTCCCTCCAAAGTGCCCACTTTTTTCTCCTGCAAGCTCTTTTCCCATGCTTAGCTCTTCCATTTTATAAAGTAAATAATCTTACCCACTCCCACCCACTGGCATACTTTTAATCGCTGCTAATACTTAAGCATAGTTTTATGCTTCTACTTCCTCTGTGACAAACATACTCCGAGTGCTAATTAGGACCAACTTGAGCATATGTCAGCAGCCCTTTAACTGTTCTTTTTGAAACAGTTCCAGTTAGTCCTCTTAAAAGAACTTCAGAAAAGAACTCAAATTAATTTGCTTTTCAGTGTCCTATGGTTCAAACATTGGGTTTCTTTTTCTGCATAGTGACTTCTGGTTAGCAATCAAAGAGCTGCTTTTCTACATTATGATTTTAGTTCAACTTCCTGGGAGTGGAATGATTCAATCATTTCTTATAAAATTCTATGATTACTCTTGTCTTTACATTTTCTACTTCCCCAAAATGCTTTCCCTTCTCCTTAACTCTATCTCTTCTTCCATTTGGATTATTCTTTGAGGGCGATATTTCTCATGAAAAGTCATACCAGAAAGTCTAAGATAGGAACATATCTGTAGGGCTTAAAACTGATCACACAGTCAGCACTGGCTACAAAATATGTGGGTCCCCAGACAAAATGATGCTATTAAAGTGCTGTACTCAGCATGCTGGCAAATTTGGAAAACTCAGCAGTGACCACAGACTGGAAAAGGTCAGTTTTCTTTCCAATACCAAAGAAGGCCAATGCCAAAGAATGCTCAAACTGCTGCACTATTGTACTCATTTTGCATGCTAGCAAGGTCATGCTCTAAATCCTGCAAGCTAGGCTTCAACAGTGCATGAACTGAGAACTTCCAGATGTACAAGCTGAATTTAGAAAAAGGCAGAGGACCCAGAGATCAAATTGCCAACATCCACTAGATCATAGAAAAAGCTAGAGCATTCCAGAAAAACATCTACTTCTGCTTCATTGACTACACTAAAGCTTTTGACTGTGTGGATCACAACAAACTGGAAAATTATGAAAGAGATGGGAATACCAGACCACCTTATCTGCTTCCTAAGAAACCTCTATGCAGGTCAAGAAGCAATAGTTAGAAGTGGATATGGAACAACAGACTGGTTCCAAATTGGGAAAAGAGTACATCAAGGCTGTATATTGTCACCCTGCTTATTTAACTTATATGCAAAGTACATCACACAAAATGCTGGGTGGGGTGAATCACAAGTTGGAATCAAGATTGCAGAGACAAATGTTAATAACCTCGGATATACAGACGACACCAGCCTTATGGCAGAAAGTAAAGCAGAATTAAAAAGCCTCTTGATAAAGGTGAAAGAGGAGCGTGAAAAAGCTGGCTTGAAAGTCAACATTCAAAAAACAAAGATCATAGCATCTGGTCCCATCACTTCATGGTAAGTAGATGGGGAAAAATGGAAACAGTGAGAGACTTGATTTTGGGGGGCTCCAACGTTACTGCAGATGGTAACTGCAGCCATGAAATTGAAAGACGCTTGCTCCTTGGAAGAAAAGCAGTGACAAACATAAATAGCATATTAAAAAGCAGAGACTTCACTTTGCCAACAAAGTTCCATATAGTCAAAGCCATGGTTTTTCCAATAGTCATGTATGGATGTGAGAACTGGACAATAAAAAAGAGCTGAGTGCTGAAGAACTGATGCCTTCGAACTGTGGTGTTGGAGAAGACTCTTGAGAGTCCCTTGGACAACAAGGAGATCAAACCAGTCAATCCTAAAGAAAATCAATCTTGAATATTCATTGGAAGGACTGATACTGTAGCTCCAATATTTTGGCCACCTGATGTGAAGAGCTGACTCATTGGAAAAGGCCCTGAGGCTGGGAAAGATTGAGGGCAGGAGGAGAAGGAACAACAGAGGGCAAGATGGTTGGGTGGCATCACTGACTCAATAGACATGAGTTTGAGCAAACTCTGGGAGATAGTGGACAGGAAAGCCTAGAGTGCTCCAGTCCATGGGGTCACAAAGAGTTGGACATGACTGAACGACAGACAAGATGAAAATGCAGGGATGTAAAATACTTTTAAGAATTTTGAGACAAGAATAGCATAACATTAAACCAGATGCACAGACTTCCTGAACCAATATCCTATGTAACTTGGTCACACATGAGGTCCTGCATACAACCAGTGTGGTGACACAAATTGATAGTCTTGTTCACTTTACATCCTAATCATGAACTTCACATTTTAAAATAGGTACATGTCTTTGATAATCTCTGTAAATAGGTTCTTACTAGATAAGAAGCTCTTAATCCATTTGGCAACTTTCAGTAACTCAGTTATTTTATTTTTATGTGAATTTTCTGACACCCTTTAGTTTAGTCAATGCCTACCTTAGCTTTGGATTGTAAGACTAATTGGAACATTTCAGGGAAATTGAATTCTCAGATAGCCATACTTCAATAATGGCATTAAACCAGAAATTGCATTTATTGCAGTTTCATTTGTTAACACAAGTACATTGATGGTACTGAGAGCTTTTAAAGTCCAAAAAACACTAGAAAGGCATAAACACGAAAGAGTATGCAGTCTGGTAAAACCCTGGAAGCATTTCACGCATGTTTGGGGGCAACCTACGGTATCTGAATTGATTGTTAAATATATTTAATGCTAAATTTGATGGCATCATTACAGTGCCTTGTGTTCTTACATGCATATTTTCAGACCTTCTCCTCCTCCACCTGGGCTAGCCACCACTTAGCCCTGCAGGGTGCTGAGTTTCTATGCTTATCTGCAAGGCTAGGGGAGAGCGAGTGGTGTTGATTTTGCTGTATGTGGCCAATTATCTTGACCTTTATGATGGATCAAGCCGTGGCAGGACTAGGAAGCCAAGTCTCCCTCCCATTTACATCTCCTTCGAGGGAGCATAGCACATTGCAGTCATGTCAGTTTGTGGTCTTATATTTCACTCCCCAGCAATGCACATCTTGAGACACTGTGATTAGCATCCCTAATTCCTAAAAATTGACTTGTCTTGTTATAACTGGAGAGCTGTCGCCTAAAAATACCTCACCTACTGTTCAAAAGGGTATTATTTTAGTGCCCTGGGGATAGGAAAAGTTTTCAACCCACCAGTGCAGGGATTAGTTTTATTTTAAAGTATTTGAAGTGTTTTAGATAACTTAGCTAAGAATGATCCAAGTTCAGTGGCCTCCCAAGGGTCTTTAAAAATGTGCTTCAAGTCCTTATCTGACAACAGTGTGTAAAAAAATGCTTGCATTCTGTATAGCATATTTGGACATCAAGCTCTCCCTCCCCTACGTGTCAGAGAAATTAAGGCACCTTCTGCATCAACCAAACACAAAGGGTGATTTGTTGGGATAAATAGCTTTCTCTTTGAATAGAATTTCTGACTGAATCATCTAGATTTAATCATATGTCTATTGAATAGCATGTGCACTTTCCTTTTTTTCATATCCCTGTCCACTGAGCAAATAAAGGCATTTCTCTTTTTATTAATTGGGGTATTCATAATTGCCTGTATAATTTTAGAGAAATACATAATTTTGTGATTCACTTAGAGTCAGGTTAAAGTTATATCTCTGAGAGACTGAAAGAGCATCATCTCTTCAAATGATCTCTATTCACCAGCTTCATGAACCACTGACTGACTTAAACTAGTCAGATCAGTGTATATGTGCAGACAGTTTGAGTCGGACAGCTAGTGTGAATAGGTTTTTTCCCCCCAAACCATTGAATTAACTGACTAAACTAACTGGACTTTTAAGTGGTAACTTGGAAGTGGTATAGTTTCTGTTTTGTTTATGAATCTGTGCAATGAAACCATACGTCCAGGGCATATGAAGAAAACATCTGTTTTCATTTTTTTCATGGTTCTTCACCTGGGTAGGAAAGGATGACATGCTGCCCTGTCCCCTCAATAGCAACAGGATTGATGAGAGCTGCTATCAAAGAGCTTCCATCCTCATTCATGATTATGACTCCCCTTTCTAAGTCTCATTTTTCAGAGGGAGAACCTGAGACAGCCATACTAAGGCAAACAGATTAATTGAATAGGTGTTTTGCTTCTGTGAGTTTCTAAGGTATTCTCCAACCGTGTTAATGATCGCTCACAGCTGCACAGGTATTCACTGTAGTTCGACAACGTTATTTTGCCAGTTATTGCTTGAATGCCAGGCTACTGTCCTCCTGTTGGTACCTACAACTCTTCATCATTTCATGTAGAGCTCATCATCGAAGAAGAGCTCTTAGATGATACAGTTAAAGAAGTCATGTGTCTAGAGTTTAGCATGTTCAAGCCATAGGTTACTACTCTTTCTCTATAGAAGTGATTGGTGCATGTTGGTTAGAGAAGAATGATAAACTGGTTAAAACCATGTATTCATCTTTTTTATATATTTTTTGAATTTATTTTTTAATTGGAGGAAAATTGCTTTATAATGTTGTATTGGTTTCTGCCATACAACAACACAAATCAATCGTTAATTATACATATATTGTCCTCCTTCTCTCCCCCCATCCCACCCCTCTAGGTTTCACAGAGTGCCAGACTGGGTCCTCTGTGTTATATAGCAACTTCTCACCAGCTATCTATTTTATACATGATAGTGTATTTATGTCTATGCTACTTTCTCCATTCATCCCACTCTCCTTCTCCCGCTGTGACCACAAGTCTCTTCTCTATATCTGCATCTCCATTCTTCCTTGCAAATAGGTTCATCAGTACCATTTTTCTAGATTCATATATATGTATTAATATACAGTATTTTTCTCTTTCTGACTTGCTTCACTCTGTATAACAGGCTCTAGGTTCATCTGCCTCACTAGAACTGATTCAAATTTTTTCTTTTTTATGGCTGAGTAATATTGCATTGTATATATGTAGCATATCTTTTTTATCCATTCATCTGTCAATGGACATCTGGGTTGCTTTCATGCCCTAGCTATTGTAAACAGTGCTGCAGTGAACATTGGGGTATATGTATCTTTTTCAATTATGGCTTCCTCAGGGTGTATATGCCCGGTAGCAGGATTGTGGGGTCATATGGTAGTTTTGGAGAGGGAAATGACAACCCACTCCAGTATTCTTGCCTGGGAAATCCCATGGACAGAGGAGCCTGGCAGGCTACAGTCAGTGGTGACGCAAAGGGGAGGACACAACTGAGTGACTGAACAACAACAACAATGGTAGTTTTATTCCTAGTTTTTTTAAGGAATCTCCATGCTGTTCTCCATAGTGGCCATATCAATTTACATTCCTACCAACAGTGTAAAAGGTTTTCCTTTTCTTCACATCCTCTCTAAAATTTATTTGTAGATTTTTTGATCATGACCATTCTGACTGGTGTGAGGTGATACCTCATCATAGTTTTGATTTGCGTTTCTCTAATAATTAGTGATGTTGAGCATCTTTTCATGTAAAATCATGTATTTAAAGAGGCGGTTACCGTGATTATATTGCTTGGGGCTCGGTTGAAGAAGAAACTTCTTAGTAAGACCCTGAACTGTTGACCGAATGAAGTCAAAGTCACTGGTAGCTCATTGCATTAAAGTAAGTAATAATATAGAGCCACGTTTTTCAGCCTCAGAAATATTGATGTTTTAGATTGGATAATTCTTTGTTGTGAGGGGCTGATCTGTGCATAATGGGATGTTTAGCAGCATCCCTGCTCTCTACCCAATAGATGTCAGTAGTTCACGCTCTCCCAGTTGTGACAACTAAAAAGGTCTCTAGATTTTGCCAGTTGTCTTCTCAGGGCAAAATTCCCTTCACTTGGGAACTGTTGGTATAGAGCTTTCCAATATGGAAAGCACATTGATCTTGTCAATAATTCCATTAGATATTTTTTTAAACCCTTATTTTACAAGAGGAAACTGACGTTCAGAAAAGTAAAGTTACTTGCCTAAAGGCTCACAAGTAGTATGTGATGGAGATGGAATTCAAACTCAGACAGGCCTTCTGAAACCATATTGGGTGTTCTTTTATTACACATGTGAAAAAAGATATAGTATCATTCTGAATTAAACTACTTCCACTTTCTTCTGTTTCTTCTTCTTTTAGTTGGATTTCCCGGGCTTTACGTTACTTGAATTGAACCAAAAGTATTTTCAATGTCCCAAGGGGCATTTAATGTTCAGTCTTTTAGTAGGACATTAATTTCTTATTTGGTCTTTAGTGCCAATAGTCCCACATTCAATATGTTGACAAGAGTGAATCAGGTTAGTGTTAAGAGCTGTACAACTTTTCTTAGAAATCATCTTAGAGTTTAGCAAGATGAAGAAACTTTTTTTTACTTCAATAAGGTTGTAGATCTAGATTTCTCTTCAACTTAAGATTTGTTAATGCTTCAAGTCCACATTAACAATTCACACTCAAAGTTTGGTTGATTAAAAAATAGATTCAATTTTTATATCAAAATCTCTAAGAATCAAGGAGAGAAAAATTGTTTAAGATATCCTCATGTGCAAATAAAGAACTGTCTTTAAGAACCAACTTCAGATCAGTCTGTATTGGCACACTGAAACATATTCCGTGGCTACTGAGTACCAAGGCTAGTATTCAAATATTTATTCTTTACCACAATGAAACCTTTCTTACAAATGCACCATATCTTTGTCATAAGACAAAATCATTTAGTCAAATAAATAAATGGACAGTAACCCCTAAGATATATTTAAGTTTCAAGGTTCATTCATGATAGAACCTGTACATAGGCCTACAGTTCAGCAAGACGAATTTTAATCTACTCAACAAATATTTCAATAAAGAGACTGAGGAAACTGTTCTAAGTTCCTCTTAAAATGTTCCTCTGTTAAAAAGGAAGATGAATGGTGTGAACCTGCCAGTACTGCTAAGGAAGCACATAGTTTCTGCTATTAGATGACAGTGGCATTTCTAAGGCATACAGACTAATAGTAGTTTAGTGGTTTCTCAAACTGTCAAACATAAACTTGCTGTATGGCTCAGCAATTCCACTTCTAGATTTATACCCAAAAGAATTGAAAATAGAGGTTCAAACAAATACTAACAAAAGTTAATAGCAGCATTATTCATTAGCATCCATCAACAGATGAATGGATAAAAATATGGCATATATAAACAATGCAATATTATTTAGCCATAAGAAAGGGATGATGTTCTGGTACATGCTACAACATTAATGTATCTTAGAAACATGCTTAGTGAAGATAAGGCAGACACAAGAAAGCAAATATTGTATGATTCCATGTGTATCTATAAGTATCTGGAATAGGTAAATTTATAGAGACAGAAAGGAGATTAGAGGTTATCAGAGACTAACGGAGAAAAAAAAGGAGGACATTTAATGGCTACAAAGCTTATGTTTTGGATGGTGAAAAAGTTTTGGACCTAAGTAGTACTGATGATTACACAACATTCTGAATATGATTAATGCCAGTGAGTGAAACACCTAAAATGGTGAATATGGCAAATTTGATGTTATGGGTATGTATATTTACCACAAAAAGTGAAAAATATTTTAATTTATGTGATAAAGTCTGAAATTCCTAATGCACAAACCAACTTGAAAACCATAAGGAAAAGCTCAAAAGGCAATTTACAGAAGAAATCTTATGATCAATAAATATATAAAAATATGATAATATGATCATCCTTGCTTGTAGTAAAATAAAGAAAAATAAGATATTACTTTTATTCCTAAGGCAAAAGGAGTTAAAGGACACTATGCAATCAAAAAAGAGTGGCTGAGTGGATTAATAGACAGGACCCAGCTACATGCTGCCTACAAAAGACTCACTTCAGAAATAAGGACACAGAGGGAAAATGAAGGGATGAAAAAAGATATTTTGTGCAAATGGAAATAAAAAGTAAGCTGGCCTAATTACACTCATATTAGACAAAATAGACTTTTAAACAAAAACTGTATTGAAAAACAGGGGTGTTACCTAATGATAAAGGAGTCAATCCAGCAAGAAGAAATGACATTTATAAATATATATGCACCTAACATAGGAACACCAAAATATATAAAACAAATTCTAAAAGATGTAAAGGGAGAAATTAACAGCAATACAATATTGCTGGGGAATTGTACACCCCATTTACATAAATGGCCAAATCAACAAAAAACATAGAGCATATGTTAGGCCATAAAACAAGTCTCAATAAATTTTAAAGGATTGAAATTCTTTACACCACAGTGGTATGAAACTAGAAGTCAATTACAAGAAGAAAACTGGAAAAATTACAAATGTGTAGAGATTAAACTATATGCTACTGAAATAACCAATATATCATTGAAGAATCAAAAAAAATTTAAAAATACAGATAGACAAATGAGAACAAAAATACAATATACCAAAACTGATGGGTACAGCAAAAGTGGCTCTAAAAAATAAGTGTATAGCAATACAGGTCTAACTCAAGAAACAAGAAAAATCTCAAACAGTCTAACTTCACACCTAGAGGAACTAGAAAAAGAAGAACAAATGAAGCCCAAAAATAGTGGAAGGAAGGAAATACTAAAGATTGGAATAGAAAAAAAAATGAAGTAGAGACTTAAAAAGCAAGAGAAAGCAATCAATGGGAAACTAAGACCTGGTTCTTTGAAAAGATAAACCAAATTGACCAACCTTTAGCTAAACAAGTCAAAATAAAAAGAGGGCTCAAATAAACAAAATAAAAAGGAAAGATAAGAAATTACAGCTGACACCACAGAAATATGAAAAATCATGATACTACTATGAACAATCTTATGCTAACAAACTGGACAACCAGTCACAGGGAGACAAAAGTATTCAAATTGGAAAGAAAACTATTCAGATTATAAAAAAAAGTAAAACTCACTATTTGCAAATGACAAGACTCTTTATACAGAAAACCCCGAAGGTTCCACCCCAAAACTGTTAAAACTAATAAACAAATTCAGTAATGTTGCAGGATACAAAATCAATACAAAATGTGTTTTGTTTTTATACACGAATAATAAACTAGCCAAAAGAAAAATTAACACGACCCCATTTACAATTGCATCAGAAAGAATAAGATACCTAGAAATAAATTAAACCAATGATGTAAAAGACTTGTACACTGAAAACTAAGACTCGATTAAAAAAACTGAAAAAGAAGTACAGCTGCAAGTAAGGTAAAACTGAGGTGAAACAAACAGAAAATTGTGGAGGTTTTGTTGGGATGGAGGTGGGATCAAGACGGTGGAATAGGAATACTCTGAGCTCACCTCCCCCCACGAATGTGTCAAACTATATATAGAGCAACTCTCTCTCAGAATGACATGAAGACTGGCAGAACAGTTCTTCTACAACCAAGATTATAAAGAAAGAACCACAAGGAGTCTGGTAGGAGGGGAGAAGTGATTTTCAAGTCAGGCCCACACCCCGGTGTGTGACCCAGAAAAGCAGAGGGATATCACAGACTCTGAGGTCTTCTCTGAGGGTTGAGGGGCTCAAGCCCTGTATTGGTATCTCAGTCATGGAATCCAGCACTGGGAAGATTAACCACCTTGGCTGGTTTAAAAATAAAACAAATGAAGGAAACAAAATAAAATTCCTTGATACAGAGAACAGGATGATAGCCAGAAGGGAGGCAGTTGGAGGTGGGAGTGGGGAAAATTGGTGACAGAGGTCAAAAAGTACAGTCTTTCATTTGTAAAGTAAAAATGCCATGGGAAATTGAATTGAACATAAAAAAGGTCATGGAGATGTAATGTACAGCATGGTGACTATAGTCAGTAATATTATATTGAATATTTTGTAACTTTGTTGACAAAGGATCACTTACCTGTGATCAGTTCACAGTGTATTCAAATACGGAAACATTATGTTCTACACTTGAAACTAATATAGTGTTATATGTCAATTATACTTCAATATTTTTTTAAAAGGGATATATGTATGCTTAGCTTTTCTATTTTGTATCTTTTACAATAATCTAATAAAGAGGAAGGCAAATGGGAATATTTCTTTACAAGAGAACTTTGTGCTATGTCTGTGATTAAGTCAATCACATGTATTCTTTAGGTTAAAATAATATGTAAATCACAGTATTTCTATTTACTGTCCTTCAGTTCAAGAACTGAATATGATAATTTCAGTGTTTCAGAGGATAAAAATAGCCCAAGACTCATAGAAGAAATTTAGAAAAATTAGTTACTTACTGAAAAAAAAGAAAAGGTGGAGTTGGGGGTAATGAAAATTCACTTTTAAAATTCAATGAGGCATAATCACTAATCTTCAGTGAAGTCAGGTTGAGGAGAGAAGAAAGATGTGGTTTAGAGAACACTTTTGAAGAGGATGGATGATTTAAGTACTGAGGGGCTTCCCCGGTGGCGCTAGTGATAAAGAACCTGCTTGCCAATGCAGGAGACTTAAGAGGCATGGGTTTGATCCCTGGGTCTGGAAGATCCCCTGGAGGAGGAAATGGCAAGCCACTCCAGTATTCTTGTCTGGAGAATCCCATGGACAGAGGAGCCTGGCAGGCTATGGTCCATAGGGATGCAAAGAGTCAGACATGACTGAAGCAACTTAGTACATACCAGGCATGGTTAGCCCAGTGGGGATCAGGGAGGACAGTAGGTCCCCAAGCCCCATGCTCAGCGAAGACCTCCTGTGGCCTAACAAGTTTCATCACAGAGATATCCTGACAGGTCAGGCAGAAGGAAACTCTCTTGCCCTGGTACTGGTCATACACTGAAAATTGATTTTTATAAATATAATTTTATATTGACAGTCATATAGCATTGTATTTTACATATGGTTATAGCACTAACATATTAGGCATTAGTGCTACAAATATAGCATTTTAAGCTTTAAATATAAAACACTTTTGCTAACTCTGCTTTAAAATATTTTAATAAACCAGGAGTTTCAAAATATGAAAGGGCCTCGGCTTTGTCCAACCTTTGAGAGGCATTTATCATGGATTAACAAATTGGAAATGCTGAAAATCCCCTTATAGGGTTTGTCAATTTGCAGATTATTTACCTGGATATGTAATTGAGCAATACTGTGACTGGTCTGCTAGTTGTGATTATGGGGGCCTCCCAGGGGGTCATATTAATACCAAAATTACTTAGCTTTTTATTAATCAATTATGGGCTGCTTTATTTAACAGATACAGGGAGTTTGCAGTGGTGGAAAATCCACTGGGCTTTAGAGTTTCTTATTAAATCTTCTGTAGGTTTTTTCCAACATGTGATACATAACAGAGTTCTATGACATGATAAGAAAGCAAAGTATACCATTTGCAATTCTAAAAGAAAATTACAGGTAACTGAACTCCAAAGGCAGTAATAATTAGAATAGCAAGAGGTGCTGAGATAACAGCAAATAAAATCCTATGGGCATCTTGTGGTTATTTTGGAGAAATCATTACCTACTTTAATCATTTGGATTATGTGTACTGGGAATGCACTCATCATTAGGGGTTTGATAGATGTGTAATTTGACTCTGGATGTGAATAGGATCACAACTCTAGATAGTAAATATTGTAAACAGTAAATATTGCCAGTTGCTTATGATGGCTGCATAACAAGTAGAAAAAAGTCTTACAATTTGTAACTTGGATCTCATCAGTATATTTGCTCTATTTATTAGTTTATGGCTAATAAACTTTGTGAGAAGGAACATGACATTTCTCTTGGGAAGTTTTATTTTCTCTTTCATTTTTTTCAACTTAAAAAAATGTTTCTGGTCCAAATGGACTGATATACGGAACATTCAAACTGATATTTTTGTTTGCTTGCTTGTTTCCCTTAAAAAGACTAGTCTTTCCTGTTGGTTAATCACAACGTAACAAGAAATAGTGCATTGGTCCAGTGGTTAACACAACTATATCAAATTGACAGTATAACTGCATACTGATCAGACTATCCAAGACACAGAGGTAAAGCCTGGTCCTAGGGAGAAAATCAGAGGGACTCATTCATGTAGGAGAGATGCTTTGAACTTAATATGTGCCAGATACGATACCAGATGCCCTGGGTA
Organism: Muntiacus reevesi; assembly: GCF_963930625.1. Taxonomy (NCBI): domain Eukaryota; kingdom Metazoa; phylum Chordata; class Mammalia; order Artiodactyla; family Cervidae; genus Muntiacus; species Muntiacus reevesi. Next base: position 63,457,021 of record NC_089256.1, on the reverse strand, counting down.
TGTCCTCTTCCTTGTTATGTGGCCAACACCAAAAACTGCTAAATTCAACTCTGAGTCTTTACTGGGAAGCTACACATTCAGGAATGCCTTTGCTGAGTTTGAAGTTAATTATTAATAAGTGGATGATCAAAACATCTTTTTCTCTTATGAATTTCCAAAACCTTAAACCTTGTCATAAAAACAATGTTAAACCTTGTAGAGGATGAAACTACCTTAAAATAAATCAGTGTTTTCAAAAGTTGTGCTATTTATAGTACATATTTGATCATTTTGCAGTAGAAAGGTGATTTGCTCTTTACTTCCTAGAAAAATGACCAAAGTGGGAAGATGTGATGATACATTTAGTGGAGAAAGTTAAATTGTGGATTTATCAGAAATTTGGGGAAATGAAGACAAGGGGTGGGGGACTGTACTTGGTTACCTGTTCGAGTGATCAAAACCATGATGCTGGTGCAGCAGCAATACCAAAGAAACAGATAATTTCTGACCCAGCATTTGCATGACTCAGCTTCGCTCACCGCACTCTAATTCAGGCCTAACCACCGTGTTTCCAGCCCAATGGCCTCTCACAACCGCTCTGTCCCTCTCCTTTGACAGATGGGGGTTGGGTTGGGTGAGGTCTCGGGAACTTGAGCTAGATGGGGACTTATTACCTGCAGATGCAGGTGCCACCAAGGAAATATTAATAGCAGAGTCCTAAAAGAAAGGTAGGTAAGAGGCAGAATAAACAGCCCACGCTGGTGGGGGAGGTGGGGCAGGGAGCGGTTCCAAATGGAACTCAAGGTAGAAAGGCAGCCAAAGGACAAAGTTAGAGACAAAGATAAATGTTGCTGCTGAATGAGGATGTGGGGAGATGAAGTGTAAATCAGTGTTAGTCGCTCAGTTGTGTCTGACTCTTTGCAGCCTCATGGACTGTAGCGCACCAGTCTCCTCTGTCCATGGAATTCTCCAGGCAGAATACTGGAGTGGGTAGCCATTCCCTTTTCCAGGGGATCTTCCCGACCCAGGGATCAAACCTGGGTCTCCTGCATTGCAGGTGGATTCTTTACCGCCTGAGCTACCAGGGAAGCTGGAACCTGTAATAGTTCCTGAGTCATCTGTGGACAGGACATGGAAGCAACCCAGATGCCCATCAGCAGATGAATGGATAAGGAAGCTGTGGTACATATGCATGGTCTTTTGTTTTCCAGTTTCCATAGCTTTTATGAGAGCTCCCAGAGCTTTGAAAGTGATGGCCAGAGACAAACCATTTATCTCTTTTGGTATTTCTAATCATCTGACAATACACCCTGCTGAATTTATGTACTTTCCCCATTATACCAACCTTATACTACTTTTATTTAAGTCTTGAGAGAAGGGAGCTCAAGATACTGGACATGTGCTCTCCTTTCTGGAAGACAGATAACATGAGGACACTCTCAACTGGGTTGAACACAGCCTCTTAGTGGTCCTACAGTGGACCAGGCAACTGCATACCTGAGGCTCAAAAAGGCTGAATGAATTATCCAAGAAACTGGTAGAACTTGAATGAGTCCAACCCAGGAAGGCTGCTAAGGAAAGTTTGAAAGCTTGAAGCGTCAACAAATTTAGCAGCCTCCCAAACAACCAAGAAGCATTTCTCATATGCGCCTTCTTCTACTACCCTCATCACCACCAAATTCACAGGGGCACATTTCCTGAGGATAGTTTGTCTGATGAGCTAGTCAATCTGAAAACAAAGGCCCCTTCTGGGAGTTTCCACTGTGAGGAAGTTTTCTGCTCTTTGTGATGAAAACGGAGAACGCTGATGCCCCAGAATCTAAATTTGCCTTGCTCAATTTCTGCATAATAGGTTAGAAGGTACAAATGAGAGAGAGAAGAAAAATGAATATTTTTAATACTTGCATTTGTTTAATTTCTTAAGAGAGTGTATTAATAGACTATTCTTTTAGAAGAAGTAAATTAACTTTATACAATGTTTAAGGAATACTGTATATGTAAGATCAAATGAGGGGAAAGGATAGTTTTGCCAAAGGCAACTGTTATCAAGGTTCTAAAATTAATTGGATGCTTTAATTGAGGTAGATTACTAGCTAATGCTTGCTTGAATACAGTAATTCTCCTATTAAATTATCTTTGAATAATTACCTGAAATTTCTCAGCTGCAGGGACTGATGGCTATTTAATTGCACAGTGATGTTGCTATATAATTACTTAACAAGGTGTCCTGTAATAGTTTAATTCCCTTTTTACTGAAAAAAGTGGATGATAAAGTAACTACAAATACCTCTTTCATAAAAAATAAATTGCTGTAGATTTTTTCCTTCAGATTATTTGATATTCCAAGGTAAATGAAATTATTTCTAAATTTTTTATTTATAATTCAAGTATTGATGATTTTTAAAATAGACTAGAGCCTCTCTAACACGTAATACATTAGATAACATTTCAAAGGGTTGGAATTGTCATTTTTAATTTTTACTTATCATGAGTATTTTATGTTATTAAATGCCTAGGAATCCACTCTTTTCATTTTTATTGCATAGTTTATCTAAGGTTTTCAAATTAGGTATGTAATCATTAAATGAATAATTAAATATTATTTAAATGTGACCATATGTCATGTGACAGTAGTATGCCAGAAAATTAATTTCCTTAAATTATTTTGCAAACAATCTACAAAGCAGGTAGTTTCCACCAAGACATCAATTTATTAGCATTTAGAATATTGCTACAAACATTACTGGAATATCAGTAGCAAATATCATTTTATCAGGTTAACCTAATTGACCTCTTTAACAATCTTGACACTAAAGTCAAAAAGCAAAAGACACAATATATTTTGGCAACTTTTCTTTCTTATATAATTTGGTGACATCTTAAAATCTTAAGAAGGTACCACTGATTGGGATGTTGACTGAAAAAGCAAATTAACATTAGTATATTTCCAGTCTTGCACATTAAATATATTTCCAAGATTTGTCCTAATGATATAACATTGTATAAATGACCTTGCTCCTAGAATAACATGTTTGTTGAGCTTGAAAAACTAGAAGTGAACACTGTTTAAATAAACTAGGAGGATTGGTCACAATAACAAGATGAGGTTTGACAGATTCAAGGCAATTTCATTCCCATACAAAAGATAGACAAGAATGGTCTTTCCGTATGGCAGAGATAGTAATGAGTCACTGTAGAAAATAACTACATATTAGACTTTCTGTTAGACCTTTCTTTAAGCAAATGTAATACTGAAATATATAGATGAGAATGCAGAATATAGGTCTAACCATCTTAAACATTGTTTTATAAAGAACTGGTGATACCAAAGTTAATTTCCATTTTTTTTAAAATCAAAGGTCATAGGTATAATATATACCTAACATATATTATTAAACCCTTCAGTATCTGCAAGGTATTTGTCCTGGCTCCATTGTGAACAGTTTAATTCTACTTGTGATAAAATTTTTAAATCAGGTGAAAATATGGCACAGAATACTACTTGTGATTATCAGCAGAAATATAAACAATGCAGATGAAATCATTCTCATACATTATAGCTATAGCTGGATCCGCTGCCTGAGAAGTACAGCACACAGGGAAATGTATACTATGATTTGTGCAAGGATGCATGATCTAACAACCTGGCCCCATGGAAGTAGGTATAATGAATTCTGATTCTGCAGCTAGGGAAAACTATAGCAGTCACTGTATCTTTGATATCTTTAAGATTAAAATGGAGTCTTAAAATTATGTTAAATGAGAAAGCAGAGCCAAGGTGTTGGGTCATTTTGATCTTTTGGCCCCTAACAATATTTAAAACCAAAGTCAAATAAACACCATGTGCGACAGTCTGTGAGGAAGAAGGAATGAGGTGATGCAGAGTCGAGAAGGAATTTGGTGGGATGGGAATGGTGGAGGTGGAAGTGAAAAAGATACAGAACATGAAACAATATTCTTAGTGATTCCCAAAAGGTTGTGTGTCCCAAGATGAAATTCTCTGGTTGCTTGTGAACACTGCGACTGTGATCAGTCTTTTATGGCTCATGTCACTCTCATATTCTTCTAGTATCATGGTTATTGTTTAGCCACTCAGTTGTGTCCGACTCTTTGCAACCCCATGAGAGGCAGCACACCAGACTTCCCTATCCTTCACCATCTCTGTCCTTCATTAGAATTGTGGAAAGGATGCCAGAAAGCAGCAGGATTCTGTCTCAAACCTGTGACTAAAAGGAAAATAGGTAAAGTGCTGTTTTTGGAAACCTCCTCCACAATGCAGACACCTGACCAAGCCTGTGATGAGCATGTACATATGACACTCCTTTTCAAGAACCCCCCACTGGTATGTGGGGACAAGGGAACCATGGCACAAGACGGTGGGCCCATTTGCCTGTGTACACTCTGGTTAATTTTTCTCTTTAGTAATAATACTATGGCAAGCATAACAAATAGCCTCAGAGTTTTCCTGTAGATGCTACAGTTTCTTATTTTTGCAAGTAGCAGTTGTGGCCAAGTCTCTCTTTTCATTTCAGAAATATGTTCTTCACCAGAAAACTCAGTACCATTATCTTTTTTAAAAAGGTCTTAATTTTGTTTGTTTAAAATTGGAGCTCTATTCTAATCACATGATTTAATCCGTGGGAGTGGTAGTCTCCTACCACTGTTGTGTTTGACTTCAGAATCAACTATGTTTGCTTTCAAAAATAGAAGTGGCCCTTGAATAAAATGAATAGTCTGATTTATTAAGAATGGACTTCATTTTCTTGTATGGCTTTTCCTCAAATGGAAATATGTATCTCAGAAGTAATTATACAGGAAACCGTCCCTCAACTCACACATCCGCTCACCCCTAAAATAAAATGAAACTTCTTCATGTGGTTCCAAAAGGAAGGAGGCATCATCTCTGTTCCTTGTCTCAGTAATGCATCTTCTGCCAAAAGACAAATGTCAAATTAAATAGACAAGACAAAATAGAACTGTCTTCATCAGAAGCAAGCTGCTTTGTCTTGCAGGGTGTAGATGTGTGTTTACAGTTGTATCACTCACTGTTCAGTGATTGAGATCAATTCTTCATTGGGATTCATGTTTTCACCATAAATGAAAGACCACAATTAGGTCGAACTTTGATCAATCTTTCTGCCAACAGATCTGAAATCAAATTTTAAGCCTGACCAGAGCTCATGTTCTTCCTTTATTCCAGTACAAAAGCTTGGAACCACAGCATCATTGAAGCATCCTTGAAATCATTTGTGTTTCACTGGTGATGTGAGATACGGCAGTTCTTTCATTCCACAAACTAGATGACTTTTTTCTACTTTCATTGAAGGAGAATTACTTAAGCTTTTATGGTCTGTCCTCTTACTAGCAGACCTATGATTTCAGACTATGATGAGTATTTCCCAAACTTTATCATGCTTCATAATCACCTGGAGCTTGATAAAAATGCATTTTTCTAGGCCCCCCCACCAGAGATTCTGGTTTAATAGGACTGGCGTGGGCCTCAGGCATCTGCATTTTTAACACATTCCACAAGTGACTCTTCAAACTTTGAACACGCGCTTAGATACCTCTGTGGTCCCTTTAAGATTCTAACAACTGCCATCAATTTGTGAAATCCTAGAGCTGGCAGGTCTTCTAAAAATTGAGTGTAATTATGTATAAACTGGTTGCATAATACAGATGACGAACTGTGTCAGGTAGCAATAATTAAACAGCTAACATTTGTTGAGTATTTCTTAAATTTAGGTAAATGTTATTTTAAGGACTTTGTATTAGCTCGTTGATCCTCAAGCAGTATTAGGAGAAAAGTAATATTACTATTGTCTGTTTCAAAGTTTTGGAATCTGAGGCCCAGAGAGGTTAAGTTGTTTACTCAAGATTGGACAGGGCTTGGGGGATGGGCAGGCACCTGTCTGTGTTGAAAAGAACATTCTAGGTGGGGAGAGCAGAAGGAGCAAAAACCCAGATCTATTTGTTTATGAATTATTCAACGATAGCAAGTGCTAATATGCCTGTGGCTCAAGTGACTTTGGGAAGAGTGTGCGAAGGGAGGAGGGAGGAGAGGAAAGAGGGTGGGGAGAGAAATTAAACCTACCTAATTCATTGGAAAAGACCCTGATGCTGGGAGGGATTGGGGGCAGGAGAAGAAGAGGATGACAGAGGATGAGATGGCTGGGTGCCATCACCGACTCGATGGACATGAGTTTGAGTAAACTCCAGGAGTTTGTGATGGAGAGGGAGGCCTGGCGTGCTGCAGTTCATGGGGTCGCAAAGAGTCAGACACAACTGAGCAACTGAACTGAACTGACTAAAACTGAAAAAGTAGCTCAGGATCTAGTTTATGGAGGGACTTAGGTGGTATGGAATTTGGCCCCTTTTACCTTTTTACTTTGTATTATAGAGTTAAACTGGCAAAAGAAAGGTCAGCTGTATTTATAATGTCCGTAAATAATTTCACTCCTAGACTTTTAAATTCATAAACAGAAATGCATATTAAAAGTTACATACAAGACTATTTTTATCACAGTTGTTTATAAATAACTTTTAAATTTTAACTAAAATTTTGGCAACAATGTAAATGTTTGACAATAGGAGATTCCTGCAATCAATCTTTGTATATGCCTATGAGGGAACTTCATTTAGCCATTCAAATAATTTCGGCAAATATTTAAGGTCAAAAAAATGTTCATAGTATAATATTACTCTTAAAAGCAAATTTATGAAACAAGTACATAGAACAGTATAATTCCAATTTTATGAAAATTATGTAAAGATGTCGAGTTATACTATTATGACATATGCTTAATACTATTATGATGTATGCTTAATATATATGTATTAAAAATACTGAAACATTGACAGGCTCTCACATCAATAATTATGCATGGTTTTCATATTTTTAATATTTATCCATGTTTTATAGATTTTTATCTATGAATCAATTCAAAGTTTTATTTTATAAAATAATTGTAATAAAACATATCATTTTAGAAATATTATCAATATGAATTGAAGCAAAAAAAATTTTCTAGTAACCAAAGCATTTAATCAGGAAATCCTAATTCTATGCATTCCAGTTAAATTTGTTTCCATTTTCCAAACACAAATCTTCAGCATAATCCCAAAGTTTTGTTTGTTGCTTTTGCATCTATTTTTGCTGTGCACTCACCTGCATGGAAATTGAGAAGCTTTACAGCTTAGCAGTGTTTCCTCACTACTCTGCAAATTCACAGCGAGGCATAATGCCATAACACAACAATGTCCATACCATGGCTCAGGGATCCTCTGTGTGGAGGGTAGAGATGGCAGGGGGAACTAGTTTATTTCTTCTTTCTCTTCTGGCCAAGCAATGTAGAAAGTGACTGTGGCAGTGGTAGATGTCTGTTTCCAAAACTTCCCACAGCTTCCCAAGGCTAACCACAATCAATACTCACTAGAAAAGAGATTAAAAATTGTTTACAACTCTCCCCTTAAAGTCTAAGAGGCTTTGCTGAAGAGTGGCTAGTGCACAGTCTAGCTAGCACATGAAACTTTTGAGGCATATGGCAGTTGTTTGAACAAAAGAGTAATGGTCTTAGTTACAGACAATAGAATCTTTGGAGTTGGAGAGCCTAATGTTTTTCATTCCATGGACAGCATTCTAGGTGTGCTGTCTAGAGCTGCCCCCATGGTGTTAGCCAGCTATAGGGAAATAATAATATAGTGCTCCCTATGATCTCTATGTGTTAACTTGTCATATAATATTCACAATCACCCTATGATATAGGTGACATTGTTATCCCCTTTTTACAAGTGAAGAAACTGAGACACAGAGAGATTTAAAAAATTGTCCAAGGTGATATTATCACCATATCTTGGGGATTTGAACATGCCATTCACTAGTGCCTCAGGATGACAAAGCAATATACTATAAGCACTTTATGTGGTCCACCAAAGAAGGGAATGGCAAACAACTTCAGTATTCTTACCTTGAGAACCCCAGGAACAGTATGAAAAGGCAAAAAGATAGGACACTGAAAGATGAACTCCCCAGGTTGGCAGGTGTCCAATTGCTTCTGGAGATCAGTGGAGATATAACTCCAGAAAGAAAGAAGAGACGGAACCAAAGCAAAAACAACACCCAGTTGTCAATATGACTGGTGATAGAAGCAAAGTCCTATGCTATAAAGAGCAATATTGTATAGGAACCTGGAATGTTAGGTTCATGAATTAAGGTAAATTGGCAGTGGTCAAACAGGAGATGGCAAGGGTGAACATCAATATTTTAGGAATCAGCGAACTAAAATGGTCTGGAATGGGTGAATTTAACTCAGATGACCATTATATCTACTACTGTGGGCAAGAATCCCTTCGAAGAAGTGTAGTAGCCATTGCAGTCAACAGAAGAGTCCAAAATGCAGCACTTGGATGCAGTCTCAAAAACAACAGAATGATCTGTTTGTTTCCAAAGCAAAACATTTAATATCACAGAAATCCAAGTCTATGCCCCAACCACTAATGCTGAAGAAGCTGAAGTTGAATGGTTCTATGAAGACCTACAAGACCTTCTAGAACTAACACCCAAAAAAGATGTCCTTTTCATTATAGGGGACTGGAATGCAAAAGTAGGAAGTCAAGAAATACCTGGAATAACAGGCAAATTTGGCCTTGGAGTACAGCATGAAGCAGGGCAGGGGCTAATAAGGGTATTGCCAAAAGAACACACTAATCATAGGAAACAACCTGTTCCAACAACACAAGAGAAGACTCTACACATGGACATCACCAGATGGTCAACACTGAAATCAGATTGATTATATTCTTTGAAGCCAAAGATGGAGAAGCTCTATACAGTTGGCAAAAACAAGACCGGGAGCTGACTGTGGCTCAGATCATGAACTCCTTATTGCCAAATTGAGACTGAAATTCAAGAAAGTAGGGGAAACCACTAGACCATTCAGGTATGACCTAAATCAAATCCTTTATGATTATACAGTGGAAGTGAGAAATAGATTCAAGGGAAGAGATCTTATAGATGAGTGCCTGAAGAACTATGGGCAGAGGTTCGTGACATTGTATAGGAGGCAGTGATCAAGACCATCCCAAGAAAAAGAAATGCAAAAAAGCAAAATGGCTATCTGAGGAGACCTTACAAATAGCTGAGAAGCAAAAAGCAAAGGAGAAAAGGAAAGATATATCCATTTGAATTCAGAGTTCCAAGGAATAGCAAAGAGAGATAAACCCTTCCTCAATGATCAATACATAGAAATAGAGGAAAATAATAGAATGGGAATGACTAGAGATCTCTTCAAGAAAATTAGAGATATCCAGGGAACATTTCATGAAAAGATGGGTACAATAATGGATAGAAATGGTATGGACCTAACAGAAGCAGAAGATATTAAGAAAAGGTGACAAGAATACACAGAAGAACTATACAATAAAGATCTTCTTGACCCAGATAAACACAATGGTGTGATCACTCACCTAGAGCCAGACATCCTGGAATGCAAAGTCAAGTGGGCCCTAGGAAGCATCCCTATCAACAAAGTTAGTGGAGGTTATGGAATTCCAGTTGAGCTATTTCAAATCTTACAAGATGATATCGTTAAAGTGCTGCACTCAATATGCCAGCAAATTTAGAAAACTCAGCAGTGGCCACAAGGACTGGAAAAGATCAGTTTCCTTTCCAATCCCAAAGTAAGGCAATGCCAAAGAATGCTCAAACTACCACACAACTACAGTGATCTCACACGATAACAAAGTAATGCTCAAAATTCTCCAAGCCAGGCTTCAACAGTACGTGAAACAGGAACTTCCAGGTGTTCAAGCTGGATTTAGAAAAGGCAGAGGAACCAGAGATCAAATTGCCTACATCCGCTGGATCACTGAAAAAGCAAGAGTTCCACAAAAACATCTATTTCTGCTTTATTGACTATGCCAAAGTCTTTGACTGTGTGGATCACAACAAACTGTGGAAAATTCTTCAAGAGATGGCAATACCAGACCACCTGACCTACCTCTTGAGAAATTTGTATGCAGGTCAGGAAGCAACATTTAGAACTGGACATGGAACAATAGACTGGTTCCAAATAGGGAAAGGAGTACATCAAGTATGTTTATTGTCACCCTACTTATTTAACTTATATGCAGAGTACATCATGAGAAATGCTGGGCTGACTGAAGCACAAGCTGGAATCAAGATTGCTGGGAGAAATATCAATAACCTCAGATATGCAGATGACCCCACCCTTATGGCAGAAAGTGAAGAAGAACTAAAGAGCCTCTTGATGAAAGTGAAAGAGGAGAGTGAAAAAGTTGGTTTAATCCTCAACATTCAGAAAACTAAGATCATGGCATCTAGTCCCATCACTTCTTGGCAAACAGATTGGGAAACAGTGGAAACAGTGACAGACTTTATTTTTGGGGGCTCCCAAATCACTGCAGATGGTGACTGCAGCCATGAAATTAAAAGATGCTTGCTCCTTACAAGAAAAGCTTTGACAAACCTAGACAACATATTAAAAAGCAGAGACAATACTTTGCCAATGAAGGTCCATCAAGTCAAAGCTATGGTTTTTCCAGTAGTCATGTATGGATGTGAGAGTTGAACTATAAAGAAAGCTCAGCACTGAAGAACTGATGCTTTTGAACTGTGGTGTTGAAGAAGACTTTTGACAGTCTCTTGGACAGCAAGGAGATCCAACCAGTCCATCCTAAAGAAATTCAGTCCTGAATATTCATTGGAAGGACTGAGGCTGAAGCTGAAACTCCAAAACTCTGGCCACCTGATGTGAAGAACTGACTCATTTGAAAAGACCCTGATGCTGGGAAAGATTGAAGGTGGGAGGAGAAGGGGACAACAGAGGATGAGATGGTTGGATGGCATCATTGACTCAACGGAGATGAGTTTGGGTAAACTCTGGGAGTTGGTGATGGACAGGGAGGCCTGGCGTGCTGCAGTCCATGGGGTCACAAAGAGTCGGCCATGACTGAGTGACTAAACTGAACTGAACTGATAAGCACTTTATAGATTTTTAACTTAAAGCCTTGTAACAATCCCGAGAAGTATCAGTATGTCCCTTTTTCAGATGAGGAAATCAAAGCTCATTTTGAGAGACCATAAAATAGCTAAAGGGAGAATTGCCATGTGGGGAGGAGCTGCCATGCCAGGGCTCCTGTTTTTCCTGCCCTGTATTTCCCCTTCCCCCTTCTGCTGTCACCTCACAGGCCTCCACTCCTTAGAAATTGGATCCAAATATGGATTCAGACACCATCAAGAAAGACTCTGATAAGTTCCTGAGAAGAGGAACACAGGTCTCCAGAATCAGACAGAAACAACTGAATCCCAACTGTGCCATTTAATGGTGGTTTGATTTTGAGGAATTTTTTTTTTTTCTCAACGCCTCTTCTCCTCATCTGTCAAATGAATGGTACTTATGTCATATAGTTATGGTGATGATTAAACAAGGTTATTCCTATCAAGAATTTAACAAAATGTACTTGGTAAGTAATAACAATAATAATATTGGGAAGAATGTTGATTTTTAAGGGAATTCATTATACCAGTATCAAACTGTGAATCACCAGTTCCTTGATATAATAATGAAACTCTATAAAAAGGAAGAGGAAGGTAAAAGCATAATAAATATAGAAAATTTTGGTATAAAATATTTTATCATAGAACTCTACCTAGCCTTTAATAACCATCATTATTGCTGAAGCCATTTGAGGGCAATACAGGAGGTAAGTTTTCTAACCCATTTGATCATTATTTTTCTGGAGTCCTGTTAATTTTTTTTTAGTAATATATCATATAATTTTATTTTAATTGCATTAGAAATTCAACAGAAAATGTTACTCTTGGAAGAAAAAAAAAAACCACACACACACTAAAATGGACTTCAGCCCTTAACTAGTATTTATCAAATGACTTATCGTTGTGACTCTTTAAAAATAAGAGGAATCTGTATAAATAGGTACAGTTAATCAAATTATAACTAATAATTTCTCTAAAAGTATGTTAATTTGTAAGGAATCTTTGGGAAACTCTCAAACAGACAAACTCTGGTTGTAACTTAAATTATTCAGAGAAGTAGGGAATTGTTTTAGTGCCAAACAATATGCTTCCACATCAGAAACTTTGAAAATATATATTCTAACATTTTCAAATTCACATAGCATCCCATAGGCTAGAAAACCTAGGGCTTTAGGAAGAGCGAGTTATGATTCCAGTATGATTTGATATTAACTAACATAGGATTGAATCTCTCAATACAGAAAGCAAAGCCAGGCATGGGGAAGGGCAGAGACGAAGGGAAAAGAGACTCCTCCACCACCACCACCACCTAGGAGAATGGGGAAGGGGGAAGATGTGGAGAGTGGGGACCTGCTGGAAAGATGCATGTGGGTGGGCTTCAGGTTTCAGAGAAAGACAGGAAAGGCAGAAAGGAAAATATCTTTGTAACCCTGGGGAATCAACAAGGAGGGGCATCCTGAGGATGCCAAGCACAGGGTCCCGACTTTGCTAAGCACCACCTTGTTTACCCTCAGCTGTTTCTGTGTAACCAGAGGCAGTGTGTGTAGGAATTTTTGTCCTACACAAGTGCACTTATTTGCAAGTCAATGGAAACAATACCAGTGAAAGTCAACACTGCTTTGAATGATTTGTCAGTTTCTTTGGGACACAAGGTTTACTGTGCCCTAAGGGCAGCTCCCAGGTGATTCCATAGTGGAAGTATGACTGCATCTTCTTCATGGTGGAATTGGTATAGAGTGGTTACTGAAGCCCAGAAAGATTTCTTAGGGCACCCTAAGGCCAGCTCACGGCATAAACCTAGAGGAACACTGAGCAGTGAGATGCACTACTTGCCTTCTTCTCATTTGCCTCCTCAATTCAAGTCCTCCCAACAACATCCACTTAATTTTCCAAGTTAGAAATCTCAGAACTACCCTTGATTGTTCCAAAACTCTCCTAAACCACACATCCAAAAAGTCAACACACCCAACAGCTAAATCCAATGTTCTATTTTGTTTTGTTGTAAAATTATTAAATAAATGCTTCCTCATAGAAAAATTGACAAGCAAATCAAAGCAAAAAGAAGGGGAAAAATCACTCTTGATCTCCCTGTTACTATTTACTAGTATTTTTAAATTAAATTTTCTATAAATTCTAAATACAACTTTGAATCCAGATTCTTTTCACACATATATATAGTATATATTTAATATATATATATATTCAGATCCTTTTCCATTTTAAGTTATTATAAGATACTGAATATTGTTCCCTGTGCTATAGAGTAAATCCTTGTTTATTTTATATATAGTAGCGTATATCTGTTAATCCCACACTCCTAATTTATCCCTTCCCTCTTTCCCCTTTGATAACCATAAATTTGTTTTCTATGTCTGTGAGTCAGTTTCTGCTTTGTAAACAAATTCATTTGTATTATGTTTTAGATTCCACATGTAAATGATACCGTAAAATACTTGTCTTTGTCTGACTTACTTAGTATCCAGGTTTGTTTGATTTTTTTTCCCCCCAAATCTATTGTTGTCTCTCTTGCTTTCCCTCATTTACTGCAACTTTATTTCAGGCCTTTTCTCACTTGAAAGTATTTCCCATCCTTAAGGACACGAGGGTGACTGAAGAAAGCAAGAGCCCTACTCTCATACAGCCTGCAAGCAATATCTATCAATCTTTTCCCTTCTTTAACAGAAGTCTCATATAGTTCATATTCTTCTGTGGCTTGTTTTTCCCTCTTAACATTATATCTTGAAGATTATCCTATGTTAGTTCCTCACTCTTTTCTTATTAATACATGGTCTTTTATTTCCTTGCATCCTTGCGTCATAATGTAACCAACCCATGTTGATGGGCTTTAAGGTGTTACCAATCTTTACTACTGTAAATAGTACTACAATAAACAACCTTGTACAAGTGTCATTTCACACGTGTGGGAACAGAGTTATAGGATAGAAACCTGGGAGTTGGCTTGGGTAGACTTGCCAGACTGCCCTCCATAGAGGTTTACCAAGTAACATTTCCTCAGCAACCTGTCAGAGGGCCGCTTTCCCCACCACCTTAAAAAGCTCTCCTTATTCTCCTCTGAGACCCACTTGGTGGCTCTGGGAAATCCCACAGCAGAGAGAACTGAAGGAGACGCGAAGGGAAGGGGGAAGTTTGCCTTCTCCCTCGGGCCACCAAGGAACTTTTCTTCATGGAGGTCTGGGCTGATTTTTAAGGTTCCTTTATTCCTTAAAGAAAGAAAATGCTACAGCGCTCCTATGTAGGAGCCCTTTGAGGGGACGGATTTTTCTCCTGTGTTTCCGTCCAAAACAACCACTTAAAAAGATAAGGGGCACCGTTCAGGGTTGTTGGAGCAGTAGGGGAACACATGGCTGATCTGCAATCAAATGGCCACTCAGGAGAGCAATCTGTGGCTCTTCCCCCCGAGCAGCCAGCTTCAGCCGGAACCTAGGCAGAGCCCATTCGCCAGCCTCTTTGTGCCGAGGCTCGGCTCCCCGTCTTAGAGGCTGGGGCAGGTTAGCAAGAGCGCCCATGTTGTACGACAGGAAATCTGAGCCGCCCTTTATGCCCACCTATTTCTTTCCCGGCTTTCGCCCTTTTGTGTTTTTTTAATGGGGATAAGTGTGAGATGTACTGGAGTGCAATCACATTGTGGTCTTAAAAGGATCTCTGATGACAGAAAATATGTCAATTTATTATTTCCCTCGGGACAGAGGGAAAAAGTACAAAGGTTCAATGGATGATGAAGATAATACTTGTGCGCTGTATAGCATTTTCCAACAAAAGATTTTAAGGTGATTTTCCTTCAAAAAAAAAAATATTTTAGTCCCATTTTGTAGGTGGGGAGACAAGAAGATTTCATAGTGACTGAAACGTCCTAGTGGTGGGACCCTGCCTAGAGTCAGCATCTCTATGATCCTTTCTGGGCTCTTTTCACTCCCTCTAGTGGAATTTGGTTCTTCACATCAGAGTTTCGTGCAGCAAATAGCAAGCACTGTGCTATTGTGCGTGATCTTTTGGGTACCAGGGCCACAGTTTCATCAAATCTTCAACCCAATGGCTCTGTCTGTGATCACAACCTTCTCCTGTACCCACAGCTCCATTTTCCTTAAATAACAATTAGCCCAGCAGATCCTAGGCTGCTCTCAAATGCAGGCAGCATTGTGGTGAGGCTGAAGCAAGGAGGTAGCCGCTTGTTATTTGTCACGCAGGGTCATTCATAATGAATCAACAAAGCATTGACAATAGTTTTCTTGTAAACTGAACAAACCTTATAAATGGTGTGTGGTCTCCCCTCCCCCATGAATTAGTCCCTTTGTCCTGAAATGTGTGGTTAGCACAGATATTCATTCTGCTCTGCTGGGAGAGTGGCGGGAGTCTAGGGAGGCACCCAGAATGTGCAAGACAAATCGACATTTTATCTTTTGGTTTTCTGTATCAGAACTGGAAATATCTCATGGGTACCTTGAAAAGTCAGAGAAAAAACCTAGGTGGAAAGCATTGAAAAGTTTCTGGACTGAGTGATCAATTTTAGGACGTGAACGTGATGGCTATTTCCTCTCTTTTATGTGTACAAGGATGAAAGGAAATTAAGACTGTAGAAACAGTTTTTTAAGCGCTTTGTATGGCTGCTTGAAATTCATTGTATGATTGCCTGTTTTTTAAAAACCTAAATAAGGAGGCTGAAGGTACTTAGAAGGAAACTAATTGCTTTAAGCTTTTCCTCCTCAGTGTATGCTATTCTCTGCTGTTACATAATCTTGGATACTGAGCAACTTAATGAAAGAAGCAGTGTCTTACTTAAAGTAAATAGACAAACATTATTTGCTGCTGGCATCTTCTTTGGCTCCTGGGATAGGGGTGAGAGGGTATATTTTGTAGTTGAAGTTACCATGACTTAGAGTTCATAATATCAATCTTATTATCAAAAAACTGACAAAAAAATTCACAGAATTGAAAAGAGCAAATTTATGTGGAAGGAGGTTTTTAAATCTCGAAATGTTCAAGTATTGCTGCTTGTCTCTGTAAAAGGCAAATTATCATGGCATAATTTCTGACGTGTTGTTACCAGATAGTGTGTTGGAATGTATATTAGATCGAATTGATAGACTGCTACATGAAAGAAGTGCAATATTCAAACGACTTCACATATAAAATTATTTACAGAATTATACCACATTAATAGCATTTATTTCATGTCAGATATAATTTTACTTAATGGTAAATTTTTATTAAGGCATATGAATGTGTTTTCACCTCTTTAAAAGAATTGCCAAAATCACTGCTCACACATGAAAACAAGTCAATGATTAAGATCACATAAACCCATGTAATATGTATATTCAATCCAGAGTTGTTTTAGGGTCATTGTAGCCATAGAGTTTTCAAATAAATTATTTGAATATAAAAGTAGATTATGTATTTCCCCTGTGGCTGGCCAAATGTCTTTTCAACAAAGGGTAAAATAAGAAGGCTATTTTTTTGTGTAAAAGAGTGATCTTTTTAGTCATGCTTGGCTGCTTTTTCAGGACTGTCTCCATTTATAATGAGATATTCTTGAACTCATTTGAACCAGAAAGTTTAGTAAATTTGTGGCACATTTTTACATGAAATATCATGATTTGCTTAAAATGATCAGGGTAGAGCAAAGGAAGAGTAGATTAATGATTGTTTTGATTTCTAGATTATAATTTTGAGCTGACATTTAAATTGGACAAAATCTAGAATATTGAAAATGTATATGTATTTACTTTATTTCAGACTTCTTGGCAGTTCTCATTTCATCTTATTGCCTGCTGAAAGGTATACCATTTGGATCTCAGTTAAATCTCAATTGAAGCTGTCATAAAGACTATCATAACAATAGTTTTTATAGTAGTATTTTTCAGGGTTCCTGACATTGAAAGGTGGTGATGGCCCTTCCAAAATATTGAAGAAAAGTGTTTTTCTATAATTTCATGACTCTGAAATTTGTAGTAGATTTGACTTATATGCAAATTTGTAAATATTGAGTTTTTCCTTTTCTTTATAAACATAGTAAAAAAAAAAAAAAATCCTGAAAATGAAAACATACACACACCAGTAGTGAAAGGGATCGTTGGAAAACTGAAAGTAAACTTTGACATGTTCATTAACATATGAAAATACATTTATGTTATTCTCTTATATTTTAACTTTTTCTACATTTAATTATTTTTCCTCACATACCTGAAGGTCATTTAAAAAACTCTTAGTTATATATATTTTGCAATTTCAAACAGAAAAATAAGTTAATAGATCTTAACCTGGTATCAGATATCAACTCCATATTGTACTCATTCCCAATCTTATTTCTTTAATTGTGCTTTGAAATGGACCCATTACTTGTTTCACATTTGTGTTTTTCTCAAACCCCCTATTTTCTCTATAACTCCTCTACAACAAATGCCATTTTTTTCTATTCTTTTGCCTTTCCCTGATTTTTACAGCAAACGATGTGTCATATCTCTCCTGAAATTGGCCATTCTTTTCGGAAAAGATTTTTTTTTTTTGGCCTGTGGTGTTAGACTGAAAAAGTCACCCAGCTAAAATGAGTTACTTCATTTCCAAATAAAAACAATGGTGTTTTCATGCCTGCACTTATTATTATTCTGAGAATGTACTAATTTGTTACATCCAAGATGACGGTTCGTTGGGTCTGTGAAAAGGGCAGTGTGCCAACTATAGCAGAGAAGTAAAAGGCCTTCTTTCATGGGAAGTAGTGGGACAGAAAGTAGCCCGCAGTTCAGTGGGTATTGGAGGCACGCTGCCAGTGGAGTCATCCCAGTGTCAGGGTTTCCTGTGCTGGGTTCTGAATCAAGCAAAAACTATGATTTCACTTAATGTCAGCCTGGGCAGCCAAATTTTCAAACCCACTATTGCTCTAAGGAGCAACTGATAAATGTTTTATCCCTGCAGGCACTGGCTGATGTGGCACAAGGGTTTTGAATGTGTGCGGCGCATTATTACTTTTGGCATTAAGCTTAGATAATTGTCTACTTACCCTGAGCCGGTAATAGCAAAATACAAGTGGAGTCTACTCTTATAAAGTAAAACTACAAAATAGATTATCTGTATTACGATGAATTTTTTTTATTCCTGTCCTCCCCCCTATTAAATTTAAATGATAATGAAGTTTGATTCTATACCTTTATTTGGCTCTAAACCAGGGTGGTCTCATAATTTTGCTTTACATGCATGACATTGCTTAAGGTCATTAGCTGTAAATCGTAGTATAAAAAGGCTGAAAATATATTCAGTACTTTGTAGTTTCCGAATACACATTTAAGAGCTGCTATGAAAAGTCGAGACCTACATGGCAGATTTTCTGGCACTGAATGGTCAATTTAGTGATGTAGATTAGTGAATCCACACAGTAAGTGGAGAGAAACGATAATAATGCTTTGATATGTCCCTCTGTTGAAGCATATCCTGGCTGATCTATTTTCTGTTGTAATATTTTTCCTTGTCCTGTGGCAAAATGCTCTCTTTCTTATTTTTTAAAAGTATAACCCAGATAAAATGATCAGTTTTTAAAAATTATTTTCATCTGCTTTGGGACCACTGAAATAATAAATGAAAGGCATTTGGATGAATGAATTTTATTTTGTTGGAGTAAAAAACTTCCCTTTGAGAATCTTTGCTTTTTGTTCAACATGTATTTGTTGAGTTTTCTTTTCATATAAAGTTTTAATTCATGGTCATTTTTTATTTTAAAGGGGAGTGTTCTTTAACATTTAAACAACTCTTTTAGTAATAATGATGATGATGATGATATTTTAGCTAAATCTTGAAATAGGTCTTGCTTAAAATTTGACTGACCTAAACATGGTGCTTTAGTCTGATTTCATTTTTTGTAACTGTTCATGTTCCTGGAAAATGACAATGAGTTCTACGTTTTATAATTTTTCCTAGGTTACAAATTTGATTTTCTTGACAACTTAAAAATTAAGGGTGTAAGTATTATTATTTTTCATTCCAAATGGAAACTAGCTGAATTTACAATAAAGGCAACTGAAAATTGGGATTGTTTAAAAATTAAAACAAAAATACACCGTTGTAACAGATTTTAAATGAAGTAGATTATCAAGTGGACTGCTAATTTTGCCTTTCCAAAATGTTGGATATTTAACCCTCAGAATAATTAAATATTTGTAATAAAGCAGTTAATTCAAGCAGTTTATTGCTGTAATTTGCAAAAGTACATTGAGCTGCTTTCTTTTCAGCTCATTGATGGAGGAACAAACATTTCTTTAATAAGACTACAGCACATTCTAATTTTGTTGCAAAAGCTTAGATAAGGATCAGGCCCCCTCTGAATCACTGCATTGACCTATGACATTGAAAGTGCTGAAGCTCTTTGGCAAAAGAAGAGTTAGACAGTCATTATTATGCACAGGACTTTCCAGTTCTAAAGGGGCTCTGTGCTTTCTCTCTGATAGACTTTGTTTGTTGGAAATGAGAACTGTATTTTGGCAGCAAAGGACCAGAACTGAAGCTACTCTGCAGGCAGACTCATTATGACATAATCCTTCATTAATCCTCATTCTCTATTAATAGATCATGCAGCAGTTTTGCTTTAGTTGATCATCTTCATCAAGGAGCTATGAAAAAGCATTACTGGTGAAATGCCCACCTCTGGTTTTAAGGCTGCTGGTTTATATTCATCTTTATTAGCTGCAAAGATTAATGGTGAAAATAATCTCTTGGACTTTTCTTAGTACACAAATGACATATGAACCCCTAAAAAATCTAAAGTAACTGAATCTTGGTGTTTGGCTTGGGGAGGAGTTGGTAAAACTCACCTGGGAAGAAAATATACCGTTTGACAATTTAAAAAAGAAAGGTTTATCAGGCTGAAATTTCCTCTGAAGAGATGAAGGGGTTCTAGTTGTAGAAGTGTGGGAATAGTGGCTGAACAGTCCAAGTTCCCACAGTGCTTCAGAAAACTAGTGATCATAAAACATACATCTGTTACTGTTACTGTGTAGATTGGAACAATCTTGAGAAGCTAAACTTTTCAAAATGAGTGGGTAGGGGCGCATTTCCCTTAGAAATATGTATGTGTGCTTGTTTTCATCCCAATAATCTGCCCCAATCAGAGATGAGAACTGTATCATTCTGTTAGATTTTCATGTTACCCTACTGCATTTTGGAACCCATGTAAAAATGTAGGAACAATAGGTAAATGTGCTTTGCTGGGGTGTTTTGTCATCTTTTTAATTGAATTCTGTAACACTCTTGGGGTCACTGCTGAGCCAGAAGTTCCCACAGCAAGTCTGCTCTTGGCTCAGCCTGAAATTCCCCAAGTCCTGTGACCTCCTACTTTCCCTGACTCTATGCACCAAGACTTTGATGTACATTTGTTGATAGACCCAAAACCTTATCAGAAGGTATAATTTAGGAGCAATATGAGGAGATTCTAATGACATTTCTTTCACCTTAAGTCCACAGAGTGTGAATATTAGAAAATAAAATACTATCAATAGGGAGATTATTTGACTGAGAGCATGAACATTTTCCTAGAGGAATATACTGGAAAACCTTTTTCTGTGGTTGACAGGTGATTGTTCTGGTAGGAATGTACTCATAGTGTTGAATCATTAATGGAGATTGTGCCTCTTTGGAACTGGCGACAGCCCTATGTTGATCCCTGATAGTAATGCCACTAATTCTTAAAATATTAGAAAATATGCAGGCTGCAACAAAACTGTGGGGATGTATTTTTTATACTGTCTTGCACATATTTGTGAATTGAACAAACCTCAAGGAAGGTAATGAAGTTGTCCCTAAGCACCCAATTGTAATGGTTTAATTTGGTTTCTATCCAGGCCTTGTCATCTCTTAATGTTTTTATTTATATTCTATAGTAAGAGAATTAAGATTTACTGAACAGTTCTTATAAATGTACCACCTCCCTAGGCACTTTACATAAGTTATCAAAATTAATTTTATGGTTAATAGTCTAAGTTAACTGAGGGAGAATTATTGTAGAACTGCATTTTCTAGGCTCTCGACATTTAAACTGTGTTGGAACCTGGGTTGACACCATGGTCAGAGGACAGTCCAATCAAAGCCTGAGAGATCAAAATATGACTGAGGCTTGAGATCTAGTGGCTGTCTTTCTTCACAGGAAGTGGCTGGTGGTGGATGGAAAGGCAACATAGACTCTATGCAGAGAATATTCAACCCTCAAATGGGTATCTTTACAATAGCAAATAACAAGCTACTAAGTAAGAACTTTGAAATGACCATGACCAAGCTAGGACCTGAAAACCTGAAAAATCAATCTCCCCATGGTGGACAGCTTCTTAGAAATGTTTGACCACATCTTCATTGATTTGATTTAATCTGAGGCTTTGCTTGGGGCTTCCCTCGTGGCTCAGATGGTAAAGAATCCGTCTGCAATGTGGGAGACCTGGATTCGATCCCTGGTTTGGAATGATCCCCTGGAGAAGGGCATGGCAACCCACTCCAGTATTCTTGCCTGAAGAATCTCATGGTCAGAGGAGCCTGGCAGGCTGCAGTCCCTGAGGTCGCAGAGTCACACGACTGAGTGACTAAGCAGGAACAGCAGAGGCTTTGCTTGGCAGTAATAGCATGGCATTTAGTTAGTTTCTATTTAAGGAGATTCAACACAGCAAAAGTACTGTTGCATATAAAAAAATAAGGACTAGACAATGTCTAGGAAATGTAGTTAACATTTAATAAAAACATAGATCATAGCAATTTGGTCTTGAGTTTTCTGGTGTTTTATATTAAAGAGCCTCAGAGTTCCCCATAAAACCATTGCAAATTGCTCCTGGACAGAATTCATCCTCCCCTGTATTATTCTCCTATTGTTATGGTAATAAATTAACCACAAACTTAGTGGCTTAAAACAACCCAAATTTATGATATTACAGTTATGGAAGTCAGATGTCTAAAATGAGTCCACAACTCTACATTCTTTTTGGAGACTCAGGAGAGAATCTGTTTCCTTGACCGTTCCAGCTTCCAGAGGCCTCATACATCCTTTGGCTTGTGGCCCCTTGTCTCCATCTTCAAACGCAGCAAGAAAGCATAGCATGTTCACATTTCCTTCTTTCTATTCCTTTCCTTCTGGGGTCACATACCTTCTGTCTGATTCTGACTCCTTCTGCCTCCCTCTCATAAAACCCCTGTGGTGACATCTCAGGCCCACCTGGACAATCCAGGATAAACTCCCCATCTCAAGATCTTTACCCTGATCACCTCTGCAGAGTTCCTTTGCCATTCCAGGTAACATTCACAGGTTCCAGAGACTAGGGTGTGAACATCTTCAAGGACCATTTTTCAGCCTAACACATCCCCTGACCCTCAGGAAAGAATAAGGCTCATTTTTTTCTTCAGGCATGAAATGATGCTGAGATCAGCAGTTCCCCACCTTGGCTGGGGATTTTTTTTTTAAAACCCTAATGCCTGCAATGTACCCCAGATCGATTACATCAAATCTGTGGGGGTGGCTCACAAGGCATAGGGTATTTTGAAAGCTCCCCAGATGATTCCAAAGTGCAGCCAAGGTTGAGAGCTAATCATTAAGAATGTTTCCTTTCCTTTTTGAGGGCTGTCTTGGGGCATGACCTGGATATATGAGAGTGCCTCAACTTTACCAAACTAATTTCAAATTTTGTTAAGAGGTACATGAAAATGTCTAGAAGAATGCATATTTTTGTTTATTTTTATTGAAGTGTAGTTGATTTACAGTGTTTCAGCTGTACAGCAAAGTGATTCAGTTAGACATTGATATATACATATATATATATACACACACACATATATATACACACACATCAATTATGGTTTTCTCTGGATATATACCCAGGAGTGAAACTGCTAGATCATATGGTAGCTCTATTTTTAGTTTTTTAAGGAACCTCCATCCTGTTCTCCATAGTGGCTATACTAATTTACATTCCTACCAACAGTGTAGGAGAGTTCTTTTTTCTCCACATCCTCTCCAGCACTTATTACTTACAGACTTTTTGATGACGGTCATTCCGACTGGTATGAGGTGGTAGCTCATTGTAGTTTTGATTTGAGAATGCATACTTTAATGGTTCAGAATTTGTTAGATTAGATTAGCCTTAGGATGCTATAGTCAAGAGAGTAGGATGAAGACAGTCTATTCTGTAATTATCAAGTTCAAGCAATAATGATTTAAACTATGTAAACCTACAGATAAATCTTGTATGTGCTGAATATATAAGTTAAACACTTTTTAAAAATAATTTTTCCCTTAATAGTATGAATTCAAAGCGATCTCTTCCATGCTGTTATGAGCTGTAAATCAATGATACTGAATGTAACCCAGCATTCTGAAATTGAAATTGACTTAACAGTGAGTTATGTGGATTCAAATATGAAATAATTCCTTCCTTTTCATAATTACACTGTATTTCTTCACTTAAAGTTTCCCCTTCCACATGGCTAGAAGGCTTGGTGATTTAGAAGGGCTTATGTTGGTTGACATTTGAATAATTCATTAACTCACTGTCACTGAATCATCAAGAACTTTAAGTCATCACATAATCTTGACTCTCTTCCAGTGTGAAAATATACATTATATTATATCTCTAGATAGTTACTACTAAAAAAGAGAGACAAAGGAGTTGAAATATTTTCCTCCCTTGACTATTTGAATTGTCTGTGGGCTTTACTGGTCAATTCTGTTTCCTAGGATCAGAAAAGGTCAGCTCTGTATTGGGCTCCATGGAGAAGGGTTTAGGAGACCGTTACAAGATGCCATTAACATAAAATGGTCTGTTGGTGCTTATGCTTTGATGCTACAAAGACAAGAAATACAGTGGCTACATTTTTTTGAATTAGGACATAAAGTCTAAGGAGCAATATTTGCCATGTTTCCACATAGAAGAGAAAGTGTGGAAAATGTTGCATCCATACTAAATGATGGGAGATTGCTCAGGACATTTTCATATATCTTGAGGGCAATGAATAAAACATTTAAAATCAAACTGATTATTTTCAAAAGTAGGTTTGGTTGTAGGTAACTTATTAGATTCTTATTAGCAGCTTAAATAATGGGAAGTATTCTTTAAAAATAAATAAATACTAATATAATAAATAGTATTGTGTAATACATCAATTTGTTCAATTGCATTTGAGGAAGGAATGTGTTCCATTAGAATTTTTGACAAACACTAAAAGCACACAAAAATCCTACACTGAAGGTACTATATCAATGCATATGTAATAAATAATAGCTACTACTTTAATACACTTTATTTAAATTTATTTAATAGACTTTAAATAAATTAGCTCATTTAATAGTCACAGTAACTTATAGAAATGCAAATACCCCATTTTACAGATGAGAAAACTGAGAACTAGAGAAGTTTAGTAACTCCATCAAAATCATACAACTAGTAAGTGGTAGAACCAGCAGGCACCTAAATGTGAGTCTCAACTCTCCTGACCACTTCAGTTCCAGGGAGTGAAGGCTTTAACTAACTTTCAAATGCTCTGAATTCACAGTTGTTAGGTACTATAATCCCAGATCGAGAGATAAGAATAAACACAGGCCAAAGCTTTGTAGCCAGGTTGGTTTGCAGGGCATAATGAGATTAGAATGAGAATTTCACTACAAAGAAGGTTTCCAGGAAGTTTGATTTTTCATTTGGAATTGTATCATATGCATGTTTGAACTATCCTTAAGATGATATTGATTCCTCTATTTGTGTGTGTTCCACTTTGAAAATCCTGATCATTTAGAGGTAAATTAATTTGCCTCATTTTATTTTAGCCTATATATAAAATATCTAATTTTATTTTTATGAGTCAGTGTTTCTTAGCCTGATCCTTAAATCACAGGGGTTAAAATTACCTGCTTGTTAAAAATATACTACGTGGATCCCATTTTAGATCATCTAATTCACAGTCTCTAAGGTCAGGGCTTGGGGAAGATGTTGTTCTTTTTATAAACTAATCAGGTGATTTGTTGTAGAAATTAATTTCGCTTGCCCAAAATTTAGATTCTAAAATCAATGCTCATTATTGTAGTGATTTAGAGACAGTACAAAGCTTCGGAGAAGGACAAAGCTAATAATAAACTTCACATACTATTTTCCTCTATCTTCATTTCCTCATTTTAACGTCTTCCTTCTTTTTTCTTTATTCATCAAAAACCAGCTGACACTCCCACAATGTGTGGCCACTTGGCTAGCCTGGGATGCATGACTATTGTCATAGTTTGGGAGATTTCACTGTCCTGCTCTTGCATATTAGATAATTCCTGCTCTAAAGAATCCTGTTTCATATTGTTAAGTCCACAATTTTCCAATCATATTTACCCACATATGTATTCTTTCTTCAAAGAGAATCTGTTATCCTGGAGAGCAACTTTAGAAAAAGGGGATTTGGCAATGATATTTTAAAGCATATTAACATACAATCAATAATCGGCAGGATTTGCTGGTAGTGCATTTATTGCTTTTTTAAAATAACTATTGCCAGGATGAAAAAGACTTCTGGTAGATTACCCATGCCCTGAAGTTTCTCTTGGAAGACTTGACCTGTGCTAAAGGAAATAGAGGCAATCCTAAGCTTTCTTGATTATACCAGACATTAGGTAAGAATCCTAATATATATTTCTACTTCTTTTTAGAAAAGTGCGAACTCAACCAATTCACCTATTTTGTTATAAATTTGGGTAAATGATTCAGTATTATCATCTTGGTCTCTAACTGTTAATTTTCAGTTTAACTTTACTTGTTTTTAGATGATTAAAGCAACATGTATATTTGAAAAACACACAAAACAGAAGCATATAAAGTAAATATTAAGAACCAAAAATGATTTCCCATTCCTATTATGTCAGTCTCATTCCCTAGGCATGCTCCTGCAATCTTTTTCTGTTTTTTCCTATATTGTGTTTGCACACATACACATGCAATGTATGAGGAAATAAGTATGTATAATATGCAACCCTGGAATTCTCTTGCTTTTTCTATGATCCAGCGGATGTTGGCAATTTGATCTCTGGTTCCTCTGCCTTTTCTAAATCCAGCTTGAACATCTGGAAGTTCCCTTCACATACTATTGAAGCCTGGCTTGGAGAATTTTGAGCATTACTTTGCCAGAGTGAGAGATGACTGCAATTGTGCGGTAGTTTGAACATTTTTTGGCATTGCCCTTCTTTGGGCTTGGAGTGAAAACTGACCTTTTCCAGTCCTTGTGACCACTGCTGAGTTTTCCAAATTTGCTGGCATAGTGAGTGCAGCACTTTCACAGCAACATCTTTTAGGATTTGAAATAGCTCAACTGGAATTCCATCACCTCCACTAGCTTTGTTTGTAGTGATGCTTCCTAAGGCCCACTTGGCTTTGCATTCCAGGATGTCTGGCTCTAGGTGAGTGGTCACACTATCGTGGTTATCTGGGTCATGAAGATCTTTTTTG
This sequence comes from Muntiacus reevesi, assembly GCF_963930625.1. Classification (NCBI taxonomy): domain Eukaryota; kingdom Metazoa; phylum Chordata; class Mammalia; order Artiodactyla; family Cervidae; genus Muntiacus; species Muntiacus reevesi. Next base: position 63,430,579 of record NC_089256.1, on the reverse strand, counting down.
TGTAGTTCTTCTGTATATTCTTGCCACCTCTTCTTAATATCTTCTGCTTCTGTTAGGTCCATGCCATTTCTGTCCTTTATTATGCCCATCTTTTCATGAAATGTTCCCTGGGTATCACTAATTTTCTTGAAGAGATCACTAGTCTTTCCTATTCTATTGTTTTTCCTCTATTTCTTTGCACTGCTCATTGATCTTTCTTATCTCTCCTTGCTATTTTTTGGAACTCTGCATTCAAATGGGTATATCTTTCCTTTTCTCCTTTGCTTTTTACTTCTCTACTTTTCTCAGCTATTTGTAAGGCCTCCTCAGACAGCCATTTTGCCTTTTTGCATTTCTTTTTCTTGGGGATGGTCTTGATCACTGCCTCCTATACAATGTCACGAACCTCCGCCCATAGTTCTTCAGACACTCTATCAGATCTAATCCCTATTTTCTCAGAATCTATTTGTCACTTCCACTGTATAATTGTAAGGGATTTGATTTAGGTCATACCTGAATGGTCTAGTGGTTTTCCCTACTTTCTTCAATTTCAGTCTCAATTTGGCAATAAGGAGTTCATGATCTGAGCCTCGGTCAGCTCCTGGTCTTGTTTTTGCTAACTGTATAGAGCTTCTCCATCTTTGGCTTCAAAGAATATGATCAATCTGATTTCAGTATTGACCATCTGGTGATGTCCATGTATAGAGTCTTCTCTTATGTTGTTGGAAGAGAATGTTTGCTGTGACCAGTGCATTCTCTTGGCAAAACTCTGTTAGTCTTTGCCCTGTTTCATTTTGTACTCCAAGGCCAAATTTGGAGTTACTCCAGGTATCTCTTGACTTCCTACATTTGCATTTCAGTCCTGTATGATGAAAAGGACATCTTTTTTTGGTATTAGTTCTAGAAGGTCTTGTAGGTCTTCATAGAACCATTCAACTTCAGCTTCTTCAGCATTAGTGGTTGGGGCATAGACTTTTATTACTGTGATATTGAATAGTTTGCCTTAGAAATGAATAGAGATCATTCTGTCCTTTTTGAGATTGCACCCAAGTATTGAATTTTGGGCTCTGTTGTTGACTGTGAGGGCTACTCCATTTTTTCTAAGGGATTCTTGCCCACAGTAGTAGATATAATGGTATTTGAATTAAATTCACCCATTCCAGTCCATTTTAGTTCACTGATTCCTAAAATGTCGATGTTCACTCTTGCCATCTCCTCTTTGACCACTCTAGTTTACCTTGACTCATGGACCTAATATTCCAGGTTCCTATGCAATATTGCTCTTTACAGCATTGGACTTTACTTCCATCACCAGTCACATCCACAACTGGACATTGTTTTCGAGTTGGCTCCATCTCTCCATTCTTTCTGGAATTATTTCTCCACTGATCTCCAGTAGCATACTGGGCACCTACCGACCTGGGGAGTTCACTTTCAGTGTCCTATCTTTTTGACTTTTCATACTGCTCATGGGGTTCTCAAGGCAAGAATACTGAATTGGTTTGCCATTCCCTTCTCCAGTGGACCACGTTTTGTCAGAACTCTCCACCATGACCCATCCATCTTGGGTGGCCCTACATGGCATGGCTCATAGTTTCATTGAGTTAGACAAGGCTGTGGTCCATGTGATCAGATTGGTTAGTTTTCTGTGATTGTGGTCTTCCTTCTGTCTTCCCTCTGATGGATAAAGGTAAGAGGCTTGTGGAAGCTTCCTGATGGAAAAGACTGACTGTGGGGGAAACTGTCTTGTCCTTGTGGGCAGGGCCATGCTCAGTAAACCTTTAATCCAATTTTCTGTTGATGTGCGGGGCTGGTTTCCCTCCCTGTTGTTTGACCTGAGACCAAACTCTAGTGGAGGTAATGAATATAGTAGCTACCTCCTTCAGAAGGTCCCAGGCACATACTGTTGCACTCAGTGTCCCTGATCCTGAAGCAGGCCACCGCCGACCCACACCTCCGCCAGAGACTCTTGGACACTCATAGGCAAGTCTGGGTCAGTCTCTTGTGGGATCACTGCTCCTTTCTCCTGGGTCCTGGTGTGCACAACGTTTTGTTTGTGCCCTCCAAGAGTCTGTTCCTCAGTTCTGTGTAAGTACTGTAATCAAATCCCACTGGCCTCCAAAGTCAAATTTTCTGGGGGTTCTCAGCCTCTTGGCCAGATCCCCAGGTTGGGAAATCTGTTATGGTTCCTAGAACTTTCTTAACAGTGTGAAAATTTCTTTGGTATAATTGATCTGCAGTATGTGGGTTGTAGAAAAAGTAAGAGAATTCCCGAAAAACATCTACTTATTGATTATGTCAAAGTCTTTGACTGTGTAGATCACAATAAGCTGTGGAAAATTCTTAAAGAGATGGGAATACGAGACCACCTTACCTACCTCCTGAGAAATTTGTATGCAGGTCAAGAAGCAACAGTTAGAACTGGACATGGAGCAGCAGATTGGTTCCAAAATGAGAAAGCAGTAGGTCAAGGCTATATATGGTCACCCTGCTTATTTAACTTATATACAGAGTACATCATGTAAAATGCTGGGCTGGATGAAGCACAAGCTGGAATCAAGATTGCCGGGAGAAATATCAGTAACCTCAGATGTTCAGATGACACCACCCTTATGGCAGAAAGTGAAGAGGAACTGAAAAGCCTCTTGAAAGTGAAAGAGGAGAGTGAAAAAGTTGGCTTAATACTCAGCATTCAAAAATCTAAGACCATGGCATCTGGTCCCATCACTTCATGGAAAATAGATGGGGAAACAGTAGAAACAGTGAGAGACTTTATTTTCTTGGGCTCCAAAATCACTGCAGATGGTGACTGCAGCTATGAAATTAAAAGATGCTTACTCCTTGGAAGAAAAGCTAGGCAGTATATTAAAAAACAGAGACACTACTTTGCTGACAAAGGTCCATCTAGTCAAATCTATGGTTTTTTCCAGTAGTCCTGTGTGGATGTGAGAGTTGTAGTATAAAGAAAGCTAAGCACAGAAGAATTGATGCTTTTGAACTGTGGTGTTGGAGAAGACTCTTGAGAGTCCCTTGGACTGCAAGAAGACCCAACCAGTCCATCCTAAAGGAGATCAGTCCTGGGTGTTCATTGGAAGGACTGATGCTATAGCTGAAACTCCAATGCTTTGGCCACCTGATACAAAGAACTGACACATTTGAAAAGGTCCCGATGCTGGGAACGATTGAAGGCAGGAGGAGAAGGGAATGACAGAGGATGAGATGGTTGGATAGCATCACTGACTCAAAGGACATGAGTTTGAGCAAGCTCTGGTTATTGTGATGAACAGGGAAATCTGGCATACTGCAGTCCGTGAGATTGCAAAGAATCAGACACAACTGAGCAACTGAACTGAAAATGCAACACTGGAATAGAAATGGGAACCCACCTAAGTATTCTTGCCTAGGAAATGCTATGGACAGAGGAGCCTGGCAGACTACAGACCATGGGATTGCAAGAGTTGGACATGACTGAGCATGCATGTATGCATCATGTAATATATATAGTAAGTATGTATTTTTGCAAAGATAACATCATACATTATTCTGAAATCCAGTATTCTGTATTAAACATGTTGTCTCAGGTTTCTGAAGTTCCCTCAACATAGGGCTCTTAGGTTCCTGTGTACCTTTCACAACTTTTTGAGTATATCACCATGACCTTTATGTAAGCAGTAACACCTGGATCTAGAGTTTAAAGGAATTCATGTAAGTGTATTGCTTTCTGAAATAGCCAAGTATCATGTGGTTGGTTAGTAACGCCTCAGCACGTTATTACACGAGGGTGTATTCTCACGCATCAGTTGTAGGTGTGCCACATGACTTTCACAGCCACATTCTATACAAACACATTTTTACAAAACAAATACTCTTTAAATATGCTAGAAGACATTTTACTATTTAAAGCAAAGCTGGCACAAATTCTATTTTACATCTCAGAATTCCACTGAAAAATAAATAATTCCTCCCTAATTCATGAATCTGAGAAATCTGGGCTTTTGTAAATCAAACATGTGGGTATTGGGAAGACTTTACAACCTTCGAAAACAACAAGATAACAAAAACTTACTATTACAAGGTCTATGTCGTTTCCAAATCATGAACCATAAGAAAGATAAAGATAACTCTTTGAATAAAGAAGAATGTTCTTTCCACAGTATCATTTCTGTCTTCAATCTTGATGGGATGTCAAATGGAAGATATTTTTAATTTATTTATACTGAACTATTGATGAAATATTTAAAACAAAAATATTTATTTGAAGAGATTAACCATCATTATATTTAAAAATTGTATTTACAGTGTTTTGTAAAATAAAGCAAATCATGTACTTGATAAAAATGCTCAGGTGGTTTAAAAAAGATACTCAAAGTGAAATCTCCCTTTTCAAATCTCATCCCCAACAAGCAGTACCACTCCCCAAGATAACAATGGTTAATAGTATGTTGTGTTTATCCTTTCTGAAGAAAAGTCTGTTATACTCCAGACCTATATATTTTTTTATTATTCTCAGATAGGATCATACCATTTATTTTTTTATTATCAGATAGGATCATACCATATGCAATTTTGAACCTGATCTTTTTCATTTAATAATATATGTTAGGACTCATCATATTGACATGAACAGATTTATTTCATTGTTTTTTAACAACATTGCATTCTTCCTTATCACTTCACTATGATTCATTTAACTTAGCCTTTGTTTGGGATCACTTAGATTGTTTCTTCTTGCTGGTATAAATGTTGCTACAGTGAAATTCCTTATGCTTACCTACCTTGGTACAGTTTTGCAAGAATATCAACAGATAATTTTTAGCAGCGATGTTACTCACAGAGATTAAGATGCGTGATAATACTCAACATTCAAAAGCATGTCAAAGCAAAAGCTCTCTAATACTGTAGCAGTAGTGCAAACTGATGCATACTCCTGGGAGGGCGATTTGATGATGACCCAACAAAATCTGAAATTCACTTAGTTTTATCTAGAAATTTTGCTGTCAGAAACTAACATAATGATATATGTCAATTATTTAGCAATGAAAACAAAAAGGGAAATTGATTCTATCAATGTGTGCTAAGTTGCTTCAATCATGTCTGACTCTTTACAACCCTATGTACTGTAGCCCCCCAGACTCCTCCATCCATAGGATTCTCTGGGCAATAATATTATCAATTCATAGTTAATAGCTTTTTTGCATAGAAAGCTTTTGTTATTGAAGTATAATTGATTTACCGTATTATATTAGTTTCAGATATACAGCATGGTGATTCAGTATTTTAAAAGATTATGCTCCATTTAAAGTTATTATAACATAATGGTTACGTTTCCCTATCTTGTTTATTTATTTTATACTTGGTAGTTCGTGTCTCTTAATCTCATACCCCGATCTTGCCCCTCCCTCTAGTTTGTTCTCTATATCTATCAGGCTGTTTCTGTTTCATGCATTCGTGTTATTTTTTAGATTTCACATATAAGTGATAACAGGGTATTTGTCTTTCTCTGACTTATTTCACTAATCTTAATGCATTCTAGGTCCATCCACATTGTTGCAAATGGCAGAATTTCATTTTTTATGGCTGATTAACAGTCCATATTCTTCATCCATTTTTCTGTTGAAGGACATGGGTTACTTTCCTATCTTGGCTATTGTAAATAGTGCTGCTCTGAACACTGGGGTGCATGTATCTTTTTGAATGGTGTTGTCTCTCTTTTCTGGATAAACACCTAGGAGTGGAAGCGCTGGATCATATGGTAGTTCTGATTTCAGTGTTTTGAGGAACCTCCATGCTGTTTTCCATACTGGATGCATCAATTTGCATTCCCACCAACAGTGTACATGAGTTCCCTTTTCTCCACATCCTTGCCAACATTTGCTATTTGTAGACTTTTTGATGTTAGGCATTCAGACAGGTGTGAGGTGATGTCTCATTGTGGATTTGATTTGCATTTCTCTAATAATTAGCAATGCTGAGCATCTTTTCATGTGCCTGCTAGCCATCTGTATGTGTTCTTTGGGAAAATGTCTATTCAGGTCTTCAACCCATTTTTTGATTGTGTTGTTTGGCTTTTTGATAATGAGTTTTATGAGGTGTTAACCCCTTATCTGTCACATCATTGGCAAATATTTTCTCCCACTCAGTAGCTTGTCTTTCTATTATGTCAGTGGTTTCTTTTCCTGTGCAAAAGCTTTTAAGTTTAATTAGGTGCCATTTATTTATTTTTGATCTTGTTTCTTTTGCCTTAGGAGACAAATCCTATATATTATGTCAAAGTGTGTTCTGCTTTCTTCTAGGAGTTTTATGGTTTGGGGTTGTACATTGAGATCTTTAATCCATTTTATTTTTGTGTATGGCTTAGGAAATGTTACATAGTATCATTTCTTATGGGCACAACCTCTTATATTACATCTGCAAGAATATTATGTAATATAAGAGGAAAGGAATTTGGAACTTACCTACTCCAATTTCTGAGATCTAAGGAGGGAAAGTTACATAGCGAACAGATGCCCTGTAGAAAGTATTACACAAGTTCAGTACTACCAGCTAGCTATGCTAAAAGAGATGGATAATTAGACACATCCTTTTCCTCTCAGACCTCCATTTCACTGATCATAGTCACTGTATTGCTGTCTCTTTCCCTCGCCATGTCTATTCTTATGTTGTTATGTCAGATCTTTATCAAAGGTATAGCTAAGGAAACACTGTTCTAGAAGATAGGTCCACTTCATATGGTTGAGGGCAGGAGAGGATAGGAGAGAAACCAGGGTTAGGTTAGGAGAGCCAGAAGAGGCCTGAAATTTGTTCCTTAAATAGAAAGAAATTAAAAAGAGTCAAGGGTCAGGGTGGTGTCCTTAGTTCCCAGAACCCGTCTGGATCTACCATGACCTCAGGCATTTCAAAGAGGAAAAGCATCTACTAGTTACAGGTTTGTAGAACCCACAGTGTGAGACGTAGATCGCTGCTGCTGCTGCGTAGTCGCTGAGTCACGTCTAACTATTTGCAACCCCATGGACTGTAGCCTATCAGGCTTCTCTGTCCATGAGAGAAGGCAAGAATACTGGAGTGGGTTGCCATTTCCTTCTCCAGGGGATCTTCCCCACCCAAGGGTGGAACCCATGTCTCCCGTTTGACAGGCAGATTCTTTACCACCTGGGAAGTCCCATAGATTTCTGCAGCTGTCATCAATTAACTGGTCAGTTAGCAGGTGTTTTATCAAATGATGATTTTACCTGTAGATTTTTAATACTCAACATCTCAATATATTGTATGTATGGCAAGCAGGTACACATACATATATGTAGTAGGACATCACCAGGCAATTGAAACAAACAAAAAAGGGGATTACTCACCAGAAATGGAGGAAAATGTTCATTTTAATTAGAAACAAAATAAAAACAATCATAAGGTACTATTTCCTGTTCAACAAGTTAACAAAAAATGTATTTTTCAAAAAATAGTTAATTATACTAAGGTTTCCTTGCAATGGTTGCTTGTTGGAGTAGGACAGGGATCTTGGGAAAATACAGCTGATGGTACAAACCTAAATACTGAAACATCTGGGGCTAGTAAAGTCATCCTACTACTAGGAATTTAGCCTGAGAACATCATTTAGGAAATGAAGTTGCTATAAGCTGTAGGATATTCCCATCAACTTTATTTTTTAACTAGAAACACTGTAAAAAGCCTTCAGTCCTATCAGTGAGGAATGGTGGGTGAAATTGTGGCACACCAATTAGATGAAACATTAAATAGATGATGATTACCAAAGCCATTTAACTCTATAAGCAGATAGTATGATAAAGCCATAAAAGCAAGACGTGAAATTGTACACAGTGATTGACACACCAAGTGTATGTCTGTGCTTGGATAAATTTTGGAGGAATACTCACATCCAGAATAGACTATATTAGAACAATAATATGCTGGTTTTCCCTCCTTTTGTGATTTTTTGATTAACAATAATAACAAAATGAAACAATAAAAATAACAAATCTAAAAATGTCAGTAAATATTTTCACTTACAAAATTTTCTCCTCTCAATCTATATGTATTCTTGGTTGTTCCCACCTAGGATGTCAAGAAGGGATATGTTTTGATCAATATATATAATTCCATGTAGATTCTTTCAGAGCTTAAGCACAATTCCAGTGTACTCTCTTAATTCATTTTGGAATAAGAAGACTCTAATAATGTAATAGAATAAAATCAAGCAAGGCTTTAAAAATGGTTATTTTTTTTTTTAATTCAGGAAGATGTATACTGATTCAGTATTTCAACATGTCCAGTGTTAGGAAGTCACTAGCTCGTAAAGCAGCATATTCAATTTATAAATTTCCATTTACTCATGATAAATATATTAAGCTGATTCTCTGTTTAGAATGACAGTAACAAGACTGAAAGTAGGGAGATCAGTTTAGAGTCTTTCTCGTTAGTGTTGATGAGAAATGATGGAAACTGAACAAAATCAGCACCAAGAAAATAGACGAACAAATTTAATACATATTTAAAAAACAGATCAATCAGACTTAATGACTAACTCCAGCCCTAATTCAAGGAAAGGGTATTAGTTTTCACTTCTTAATCAGAGGAATAGAAAAGAATTTATGGCTATCTTTTGCCTGACACATCCTTCTTCCATATTCTATGCATTTGTTTTAAAAATCTGAGCTCATCAGAAACCCCAGACATCTACAATGTTTCCTCTTTTATTTTTAAAATCTCACTTTTCTTCCTCCACTAAGAGACACTTTTCTTTTTATGGTTTTAAGGACTTTTTAAAATTAACTTCTGTTAAGATTTGTGTCCACAGAATAATCTAGATCTTATATCTTAACTTTTAAAAATCCATTTTTCAGAATTCTAAACAGTGCTTCTCAACTGTGAATGTATGCACACATTACTAGGAGATCTTGTTAAAATGCAGTTTATGATTCTGTAGGTTTAGGTGGGGCCTGAGATTCTGCATTTCTCACAGGCTCCCCAGATTATGGCCTGTTGCTAATCCTCACATCATACTTTGTGTTGCAAGAGTCTAGAGAATCCTATCTAATTCAAACATTGCTTAGCTCATGTGGCTCCATGACACTCTATCAATCAGTTCTGCCTTTGGGAACAGAGTAAATTTCAGAATGATATTATTTCCTAGACTTTTTCAAGTGGTGTAATTGGAGACACATCAAACCAATAATTTATTAAAGACTCTGCTTAGTGAAATAAAAGTCCAGATAGCTATAGATACATCTTGTCCCTCTACCTATTCCATACTCTAAGGAATTTTTATGGAGTCACATAGCAGTCATATGAAGCATTTATGATTATCTTCTCTAGATGAAGAAAACAGGCTCAGAGAGGACAGATCCAATAGCTGGTATGCGGTTAAGTGCTGCCACCCTAACTTGGATCATCAGACTCTTAATTATATAAAACTGAAAGAAAAAAAGTCTGATGAGGGTTCCTAAGGTCAGCATTGATTATCTACTAATCATATGAACCAGTATCCCAAACCCAGAGTACCCCTAAAATATGGGAGAATAAAACTCAAGTGAGGTAGCTGGGTATTTGGAAACCATCTATTTTCACATGAGATCATTCTTGATCCATTTTCCATCACAAGGCATAGATGAAGAGATACTCTCACTATCTCCAGACCCCCAAACATTAGTTTGCCGTAATGACATGAACAACTACAAGTCTCCCTGCTCCCCAGCCCCCTAAGAACATGCTTAGGTGTAGTGCTGGCACTGTAATGTTGAAGTTGTATAGAGAGCTTTTCTTCTTTGTTGAACATCAAGAATCAGGTCTGGGGAAAAAAAAATCTGTAAGTACTATAATTAACTTCAATTTAATTTCTGGGTGTCTTTTTTTTCTCCCAGCTGCTGCCAAGGTTCTCCTTCCACCACATCAGTTAGAGCAGTATACCTGAAGCTCAGGTCAGACATCCTGGAGCAATTTTTGTGAGGTTTCAGGGTGATGTACTCAAGCCCTTCTAGGAAACTGGGAGTCAAACTAATATCAGGATTGATTGTTTAAAAAAAAAAAGAAAAGCATACCAGTTTCAAGAAGCCAGTTTATTTTTCTCAGTTTGGGGAAAAACTTTTAGGAGTTGAAATTTTAATACTTCATGGTTTTCAAATTGTTTGAGTATAATGCATTTAATCTTCAGTTCATTTTCTTTGTCATTTGTTTATTAATATTTTTTTTTGTTTTTGTCATTTGTTTATTAATATTTTTATTACTCCTTCCTTACCTGTTACTATTACTTTTCTCTATGTGTGTTCATTGCTTCCCTAGTGACTCAGAGGTAAAGAATCTACTTGCAATGCAGGAGACTTGAGTTCGATCCCTGGGTTGGGGAGATCCCCTGGAGGAGGAAATGGCAACCCACTCCAATATTCTCGCCTGGAAAATCCCACAGAGGAGCCTGGTGGGCTATAGTCCATGGGGTCGCAAGAGTTGGACACAAGTTAGCATCTAAATCACCACCATATATATTCATACATAGCATTACGTGCATTTATTCTGCTAAGAATGAAGGTCACTAAAAGACTCAAAATGTATCCCTCTATTCTACTCCAGGGCTGTTTAAATGAAGGTCCTCACTTCTTTTAAAATCCAGTTTATGTTACTTGGAAGCCGTATTTCATATTATCCATTATAATGTATGTTTACCCACAAATTAATAGTGTACCAGACAGAACAAATGCAATAAAAATAGGATCTATTTGAGAAGTTAGACTTCAGGCATAAAAAAGGCCTACTGTATAATAAACCATAGAGAGAGGGCAGGATGAGGGCACTGGTGACTGACCCAAAGGCTAGAAGGCATCCAGTGTTATCCTGGCATTAACTGAGGAGTAAGACTGTGCATAGTATACTAATTGTGGGTTTAAAACATGTACATGATTTCAGTCTTCAAGATGCTCACAGTAAAGACAGGGAGACAGATGAGAAGATAGAAAGTGAATAGAAAGAGTAACGCCATGGGAATAGTATAGGAAAGAGATTCCTTTCAATGGAGGTAGAGGAAACTGGGAAAAGTTCATAGAGATTATTGCATTTGAACCAAAACTTACAGAATGGATAAAAATTAAACAGGAATGAATGGTAAGGATAGTTAGAGAAAATAGATTATGCTATTATCATCTACAGAGGTGGAAAGGTGGAAGGCATGCGCAAAGAATGTGTGATTAATTGAAAAATTACGGACTGTAGAATTCAAATTTAGAAAAGTAAATCTCCATTTTCATCATTTTGCAAGTGGTGTATATCCTCTAACACCAATGCATCTCACTTATTTTTTTAGCTCATTTCCTTTCTGTAAGACTCCTAAGAATAAAAATTGAGATTTTTGCATTTATTGATAGGTATAAGGAAGAGGTTTTATTTTCCTTGTTGGCCTTCATAACGATGTGTTTCCTATATATAATCCCCATCACTTTTCAAGCATGTCCATACTCTTGTAAAGTATAGATGTCTAGTCACTTAAAGATAAGTTTAAATATTATAAATATGAGATGGATAACACAATTTATACTCAGAGTTTAGTGAAAGCAGAATATAAGTCATTGACATGTCTTTTCCTTGCTCAGTTTACTTTTAATTTTATTCCATTGTGTAGTTCATATAGGATGTCTCCATTTATATCTTGAGAGCAATTGAAAGATACTGATTAAAATAATTTTATAATAGCTAAATAATTATTAGTAAGTAATTAATACTGAACTCATTCGACTTGATCCTAAATTGCCATTTTCTGACTTTCCTCTTGGCTCAAATGTGAATGTCTGTCTTTGTTATATTCTTAAGTTCAAATTCAGTGTCATACTTTCCCAATAATTCTGATTAAGACACATCTAAATTTTATCCATTCTCTGGGCTTCAATTACTTCCAGAGTAACGTGGATATTACAGAATTTTAGGAAAGCCATTTCCTTTTCCAGGGGGTATTCCTGATCCAGAGATCAAACCCAGGTCTCCTGCATTGCAGGCAGATTCTTTACCATCTCAGTCACCAGGGAAGCCCCTTTAGGAATGTCAGGCATTCTAAATGTATGCAAACTGCCTTATTCTTTAAATTTGTCCCCTTATAGAGTGTAGCTTAATTATTTAATCCATTAAAAGGTTCTGAACAAGACTTTTGACAGGACAGGAATTGAGGGCCATCCTCCACATCTGGAATCTTCTTTTTGACTCTCCCACTTCAAAATCCTACTTTGGACAGCAAGAAAATTTTGCATTGTGGAAGGTTATTTGATTTTTGATAGGTTTCCCTAGGCTTACACCTATCTATTATCTTAGGAGCCAGAAATCCTCTTTTTTAGGAAAGTGTATCATCATTATTTTGTTAGGCTTATAAAAATCACAGTATTTCAAATGACTGTATTGTTTAAAGTGACTATTTATGTGCACATTGAACATATCGCAGGTCACAGATAACTCTTCATCCAAATGTTTACTGATAAGGGTAGCTGGGTTCTGTTTTCACTTTCATTTATCTCTTTTTCAAGATGTGAATGCAATACATTTTTTCTTGCCTCCATCTGCTTCCTTCACCCTCTCTTCTTTTGCTCACAGCATGGAAACTAGAGTTACAGCTTAGCCTGTTTTGTTTATGGAACTGTGCCAGAAGCAGTTTTGAAGGTGTTTTAAAAATGAAGACATCTGGCAGCTGGCATACTTACAATTCATTTGCCAAAGACAAGTTGCACGCTGCTGGAATTTTTAACTGAAGGTCATGCACCAGGTAAGATGCAGTCAGATGGAGCTGGTGCATAGAAAGCCACACTGAAAATTTGTTAGCTCTGTGAAGTTGGGTGAACTAAATCAAGAAGCATGCCTGCCTCCTTGTCCACCATTTCCTCCATGTCACCAGGCCCCCTTAGAAGAAATAAGAGGAAAATAAATCCCAGGAAAGCTAACAGTGAATCACAAGGTTCTGACATGTCTGCAGAAGCCCTGGAAAATAGACAAGAGGAAAGAGTGTTAAGAAAATAGAGATGAAAAGAGTATTTAGCATAGTGTTGGATACACATGGTTCTGTAACTTGAATGGTTCAGTTTTTCAGAAAGAAATAGCCTAAGAGATTATTGGGTTTATGACTCACCTCACTAGTGAATATCTAACAGCTAACCAACAAATAACCCACTCCAGTATTCTTGCCCAGAAAATCCCATGGAGAGAGGAACCTGGCGGGTTACAGTCCATGGGGTCACAAAGAGTCAGACACGACTGAAGCAACTTAACACGCACACACACAAACCAATAGAATGCTCTGTGATCGAAAATTAAGGTGTCTGATTGCATTAGAGTAGTTTTTTGGGGTTATCTGTTTTAAAATCTTTTATTGTAACTGGAAATAACTAAACACTAGTGTCAGATCAATTTGTTTTGTAATTTTATACTGGAATTAAATTAATCTGTGTTTTATACTTTTGTTTTTCTGCAACAGGAATTTAACATATAAACATGGGCCTTTCATTATGAGATTAACACTTGACCTAACAAAGCAAGGGAGGGAAATTATCCCACCACGTTGACAATTTCTCTCTGACAAATTTCAGCACTATAAAAGTAGTGTGGTCCATATTTGACATATAGGCAATGAGATACACATTTATAAATCAAGAACTAGAGATTATTTGTGTTAGACCTTGATATTTTTCCATGTAAAAAGTCTGAGTTTTTTTCCTTCTGTTCTAAGTCCAGGCCTGTTGTCTCGAGTGTTCTTGTTCAAAATATTATTGGTTAGTGGAGAAGGAAGGAGATAAAGTTGCTGTTATGATTCTGTTGTTGAGGCCAGTGGACCCTTACCTCACTGCAGATGGAGACGGAATTGCTGCCCTTGCAGAGGCTGCAAATCTGCGGTCTAAGTGCAGGATCTCCTCCAAATATGTGTGCATTTGACTCACTCAATATCAATTTGCAGAGTGTTCATAATTTTTTAAGTAAGTTGACAGGAGAGTTCACATTTTTAAAAATTTTGATTTCTGGTTTCTTTTTAAAAATCAGAAGATCAGGCATCACCACCCACAATCCCTCATGAGAGTGGTCTGTTGGCCCTGGCCCCCATGATCAATGGTGCAGGGGTCCTCCAGTCACCAGACCCTGACACCCCTATTGTCTCACCAGGGCTGGATGCAAATTGCTACTTCTCTTTGTTTTTGCTGTTACTTTTCCAAACTCAGAGTCAAGAGGAAAGTGAAATATTTCTTATATCTTTGTCTCTGCCAAAAATGTGGAAATAGAAACAAGTCAGAGAGACATGTTTTTCTAATACCAGGCCCTTTGCCCACAGTGATATCTCTCTTATCCCAGTCCATTTCCTTCCTTACATGAAGCACCTCCTCTGTCCACCTCAAATTCTGGGGCTGGAGACTCCAGGAGTTCAAGCAGCTTCCTGGCCCAGCCAGGATCACAAAACCTGTACCCCACATCAGAACTGCTGCAATATCACAAGTGGAGTCTTCTATTTTAAAAAATGAATTTATTTAGTTTAATTTGAGGATAACTGCTTTACAATATTGTGATGGTTTTTGCTGAATTTGCCATAGGTAGACATGTGTCATCATCCCTCCCTCAGCTCAGTTCAGTTCAGTCACTCAGTAGTGTCTGACTCTTTGTGACACCATGGACTACAGCACTCCAGGCCTCCCTGTCCATCATCAATTCCCGGAGTTTACCCAAACTCATCTCCATTGAGTCAATGATGCCATCCAACCATCTCATCCTCTGTCATCCCCTTCTCCTTTCACCTTCAATCTTGCCCAGCATCAGGGTCTTTTCCAATGAGTAAGTTCTTCGCATCAGGTGGCCAGAGGATTGGAGTTTCAGCTTCAGCCTCAGTCCTTCCAATGAATGTTCAGGACTGATTTCCTTTAGGATGGACTGGTTGGATCTTCTTGCAGTCCAAAGGACTCTCAAGAGTCTTCTCCAACACCACAGTTTAAAAGCATCAATTCGTTGGCGCTCAGCTTTCTTTTATAGTCCAACTCTCACATCCATACATGATTACTGGAAAAACCATACTCTTGACTAGACGGACCTTTGTTGGCAAAATAATGTCTCTGCTTTTTAATATGCTGTCTAAGTTGGTCATAGGTTTTCTTCCAAGGAGTAAATGTCTTTTAATATCATGGCTGCAGTCACCATCTGCAGTGATTTGGGAGCTCAAAAAAGTAAGTCTGCCACTGTTTCCCATCTATTAGCCATGAAGTGATGGGACCAGCTGCCATGATCTTAGTTTTCTAAATGTTGAGCTTTAAGCCAACTTTTTCACTCTCCTCTTTCACTTTCATCAAGAGGCTCTTCAGTTCTTCTTCATCTGCAAATCTGAGGTTATTGATATTTCTCCCAGCAATCTTGATTCCAGCTTGTGCTTCATCTAGCCCAGTGTTTCTCATGATGTACTCTGCATATAAGTTAAATAAGCAGGGTGACAATATAGAGCCTTGCTGTACTCCTTTCCCTATTTGGAACCAGTCTGTTGTTCCATGTCCAGTTCTAATTGTCGCTTCCTGACCTGCATACAGGTTTCTCAAGAGGTAGGTCAGGAGGTCTGATATTCCCATCTCTTTCAGAATTTTCCAGTTTGTGGTGATCCCCACAGTCAAAGGCTTTGGCATAGTCAATAAAGCATAAACAGATGTTTTTCTGGAACTCTCCTTCTTTTTCAATAATCCAACAGATGTTGGTAATTTGATCTCTGGTTCCTCTGACTTTTCTAAAACCAGCTTGAACATCTGAAAGTTCCCAGTTCATGTATTGTTGAAGCCTGGCTTGGAGAATTTTGAGCATTACTTTACTAGCATGTGAGATGACTGCAATTGTGCAGTAGTTTGAGCATTCTTTGGCATTGCCTTTCTTTGGGATTGGGATGAAGCCTGATGTTTTCCAGTCCTTGTGGTCACTGCTGTTTTCCAAATTTCCTAGTATTTTGAGTGCAGCACTTTCACAGCCTCATCTTTTAGGATTCGAAATAGCTCAAGTGGAATTCCATCACCTCCACTAGGTTTCTTTGTAGTGATGCTTCCGAAGGCACTTCACATTCCAGAATGTCTGACTCTAGATGAGTGATCATACCGTTGTGATTATCTGGGTCATGAAGATCTTTTTTTTTTTTTTTTAATTTTTTTATTTTTCAGTGGGTTTTGTTATACATTGATGTGAATCAGCCATAGAGTTACACGAATTCCCCATCCCGGTCTCCCATCCCACCCCCCTCTCCACCCGATTCCTCTGGATCTTCCCAGCCCAACAGGCCCGAGCACTTGATACATGCTGTTCTTGCGAAACTTCCCACCCTCCCCTTCTCTGAAGATCTTTTTTGTACAGTTCTTCTGTGTATTCTTGCCACCTCTTCTTAATATCTTCTGCTTCTGTTAGGTCCATAACTTTTCTGTTCTTTATTGAGCCCATCTTTGCATGAAATGTTCCCTTGATATCTCTAATTCCACCCCCCGCTCCCACCCCCATCACAAATGGAGCCTTCCTAAAGATACACAACATATGGGCCATCCCTGGTTTCAAAGGCTGTTAAAGGATTGGAGAGTGGAGGGGTAGAAGACCTGGGAGAGAGAGACAGTAAACTCTTTGATATTATGTCGGTTAAAAATGTACTTTTTTTCATTGTTGTTTAGTTGCTAAGTCATGTCCAACTCTTTTGTGACTCCATGAACTGTAGCCCACCTGACTCCTCTGTCCATGGGATTTCCCAGGCAAGAATACTGGAGTGGGTTGCCACTTCCTTCTCCAGGGGATCTTCCCCACCAAGGGATCGAACCCAACTCTCCTGCATTGGCAGGGAGATATTTTTACCACTGAGCCACCAGGGAAGCCTTTTGTTCATAAATTTACTCATAAATTAGTATTGCCTGTGAGGGATTTTTCTACAATCAGGCTCTACTGCTTTTATTGAAACTGACTAGTTACAAAACCTGGGAATATTTCTCTTTCTTTTTCTTAAGAGAAACCACCATAAACACATACAGGGAAAATGGTACATGGTAGAAATGAAGACATTTGTCTGGTGATTTTAGTGATTGGTTATGAAAGCAATGATGCAGTAACTACTCTTTTCACCAGTCCATCTATTTAGTGTAATTGCTCTCTAAGGAGAATTTTATAGTTCTTGGAATTGTCACTCTGTGAAGTACTAGCAAACTCTCCCTCACGTAATCTATACTAAAGTCTCAAGAGATGAGTTATAAATACTTAGAACTGGGTTTCAGAAAGAAAATTGATGATTTGTTAACTCTCCATCTTTCCTTTAAAACTTGCTTGTCATTGACAGTCAAGTGTCTATCAGAAGAGGCCAGTCTAAAATCCCTGCTGTGTTTTTTATTCATCACATAAAGCTATTTATTCAGACTTTATAATATATAAAGCTAAACCCAAGGAGTACTGTTTCAATAGAGGATCTCAGATCTCTAAAATGACCATGGAAATTAATTTCTACAACATTAGTTCTCATTCTCCTTGTGGATGATTTTAGGTCTTTTCTTATTTATATAGAATTTTATTACTGGGTTAAACAGAAGAAAGGGTACTTTATAGACAGCAAATATAATCTTCGATAAGATCTCTAATCAAAAGGGAGTTGGAAAAGTGAAAAATGTGGATTATTGGAAGTAGGTACATTTTCAAAGAATGACTTTTGGTTGTGTGTGTGTGTGTGTGTGTTGGTAACAGAGTGGCAGAAACACAATTTATTCTTTTCAACATTCAATTTTAAAAGGTAAAGGAGATGGTTGTGTTCTCCTTGTTGTTACTATTGATTTTAAAATATAAGAGTTTGCTCAGATGGCATGATCTAGAGGTTTTGTTTTAAATTTCAGGTTGGTCATTCACTCAACCAACATTGAACAAATGCTATTTGCTAAATGGGCTTCCCAGGTGACACAGTGGTAAAGAACCTGCCTGCAAATGCAGGAGACATAAGAGACATGAGTTCAGTCCCTGGTTGGGAAGATCCCCTGGCGTAAGATATGGTGACCCATTTCCAGTCTGGAAAATTCCATGCTTAGAGGAGCCTAATGGGCTACAGTTCCATGGGGTAACAAAGAGTTGGACATGACTGAGTGACTGAGCATATATGCTAAATACTTTAAAAGGCTCTGGGGCTACACCTAAAAATAAAACAGACATGACCAGAAAGTTTACAGGCTGATTAGAAAGAGTATCATTAAATGAAATAGCACACTTACATGTATTCCAGGAACATACCACGCGTGCTCCTGTTTTGGGCCATTTACACTCACTATTGCCTTTGCTCACACTTCTCTTCCCCCAGATAACTACATAGCTCCCTCCTTCACTATTTTCAAGTCTTTACTCAAATGTCACTTTCTCAGTTGAACAATGCAGAATTCTAAATCTAGCTAAATGAGCGCCAAATATTAAGATACAATGAAGGTATTTTTTAAGAAATCCATTCAGAAGGAAATGTTCAAGGAAGTAGTCAAAGAAAACAAAAAAGATTTCAGGAGAAAGAAACACATTAAATACAAAAAATTAGAGAGAAAGAGAAACCAGTGAGACATTTGACTTAGTGTAGATGCTAACAATCATGTGAAATTTTAAAAATACTAATAATTTGGAACAGAACTCCAAATGAGTTCAATATCAAAGCTGAAGGTGAAGCCAGTGTCATTGAAGGGAGAAATGATAGCATGCTGTGGTTCACTTTCTTTTATTAGGAAAAGGTTATATACATTTGGGCTTCCCTTGTGGCTCAGCTAGTAAAGAATCTGCCTGCAACGTGGGAGACCTGGGTTCGATCCCTGGGTTGGGAAGATCCCCTGGAGAAGGGAAAGGCTACCCTCTCCAGTATTCTGGCCTGGAGAATTCCAGGGACTATACAGTTCATGGGGTTGCATAGAGTCAGACACAACTGAGCAACTTTCACTTATATACATTTAAACATATTAGTTTAAAAATTCATGACTAACCAATGCAGGAATAGACACAGAAATGTAATTCTTAAATCTCTAGAGAAGGAAAAAGTGGAGAAAATGAAATTAAACCCCTCTCCCAAAAGACAGAGAGAGTAAAGAAAAAAAAATTTTTTTAAGGTAAATATTAAATATTTACTAGTGGTAATATGGCCAAATATTTTAATAATTACAATGAATGTAAAATGTTAATTCTCCTATTAAAAGGCAAAGGTTGTCAGATTTTATTTTTATCTAACTACATACTAATTCTCTGAGACACTTCCAAAACAAAATGACATAGCATAATTAAAGAGATGGACACAGGTATATCAGAAAGATGGTAGGTAACCAAGAAAAAGATTAGTTAAAATAATATCAACATGATTTAAGAGGTCAAACTCATTTATTTGGACAAAGAAGATTTCACACTGTAAACAGAATGATCTGTCAAGATACAAAAATCAATAAAATACAAAAATTTTATGTACCTAACCATCCAGCTTTCACATATATAAAACAAAAACTATTAAAAATGCAAGTATATATAGGTAAATCCATAATCTTAGTGGGAGTATTTAGTGCAGCTCTCTTAGAATTTGATGATTAAACTAATAAAATAATAAAAATAAAGGTACATAGGGTTTAACAATACATATAACAATTTGTATATGTATACACATACATGTCCAGTAAAAAAAGAATACACATTTATTTCAAGTGCAAGTCCATTATTTATTTTTAAAAATTTACCACATTGTATGCTTCAGTAAATAATCTCAATAAATTTCAAAGAAAAACCGACACTACACGTACATGTACTGACTTCAGTTCAATAAAATCAGAAATCAATAACAAACTGATGACTAGACACAATCTAACTACTTAGGTAAAGTTTTTAAAACTGTTAAAATAATTCCTGAGCTAAGAATGATATTTACAAATGAGTGATAATAAAAAAACACTATAAAAAAACATGGGGCTTCCCAGGTGGCATAGCGGTAAAGAATCCACCTGACAATGCAGAAGATGCAGGCTCAATCCCTGTGTCGGGAAGATCCCCTGGAGAAGGAAATGGCAATCCACTCCAGTATTCTTGCCTGGGAAATCCTATGAACAGAGGAGCTGGTGGGCTACAGTCCATAGGGTCACAGAGAGTTGACTTAGCATACATACACATACAAATACATATAAAAACATGATATAATTCTAGGTAAACATATAGCAAAATATTAAAAGAATTATATTTTAGGAAAAGACAATTTAACATTTAGAAATGTATTTATGTCATTCACTCTAGTAACAATAATAAAGAAGGATAAAAATATGGTCATCTCAATGTATTTCAAATTTTAAAAATATAAAATTTAATAAACATTTTTTTTTGTTAAAGCTCAGTAAACTAGGAAAAGAGATAAGCCTCCACACTTTAACAAGAAATATTTATGTCTGCATCTTACAATATACCAAAATCAATAATGAAACATTATAAAGATCCCCATTAAAGTCAGGAATAAGTCTCCATATTCAAAATTGTACTCTCTGTCCTAAGCAATGCAATAATAAAGAATAATATATTAATTATAGGACTAATAATATTAGAGTTATAAATGTTAGAAAGGAAGAGAAAATTCATGATTTATAAATAATATAATCTTATATCTTGAAAACCCAAAAGAAATAATTAAAATTACTAGAACTGAGAAAATTTAACATAGCAAATAACAATTTTAAAATGCACAGCTTTCATATAGACCAATTAAAAACAATTAGAAAAATTCTGAATATTGTCTTTAATTGCAAAAAGGGAAAAAACCACAAAATAAATAGGATATTAATATAATAAGAATATACAAGATTTACATGGAGAAAGAAGTAAAATATGGCCTCAACAATGGATAGAATTACTCAGTGTAGTAAAGCTCACAAGTCTTTTCAAATTAATCTGCAATTTAATGCAATACCAAATAAAACTTAAAAGCTAATTCATTTTAATATATATTTTAATACATACATATTTAATTTATATATATTTAATTTAAATTAAATATATATTTAATTTAAAATATAATTAATATATTAATATAATAAAATATATATTTGATTTTAATATATATCTATAGGTGAGAATAGTCAATAGTGTAAAGAAAAATGGAGGTAAAGTATATTTTTAAACCTTCTAAAATATCAGGACATGTTAAGAAATTAAAAGAGATTGATATTGGGAGCAGAAAAATAGATAAATAAATGGAATATTAGAATGGAAAGTCCATAAAAGCAAATTTAAGATATCATAAAAGTTGCATTTTAAACCATTAAATACAGGAAAATATTTTTATAACACTGGAGCAGGACATGCACTGTTAAGAGAAAAACTAAAAGCTAAGAATCAAATTATTGACAGATTTGATAAAATTTAAAACCTATGTATGATCCAAAAAATATCCACAAACAAATTTGTCACATGCAGTATATTTGGAGAAAATATTTGCTATATATATATATACACATAAACAAAGGATTCCATATAGGATATGTTTAAGAAAAAAATAACCACCCCACAGAAAAAAAATCAGCAGAATATGATCAAACAATCTTAAAAAGAGGAAGCATACATGATTAATTAACAAATAAAAATGTATTCCACTTCAGTAGCACTCCGAGAAATGGAAATTAGATCAGAAGTTAGATATAATTTCTCAGTCATCAGATTAGTAATTTATTTTTAATGGCAGAGTTCCAGTGTAATGTAGTATCATTAGAGCCAGCACTTCTACTCCGAGATGTCTGTGGTGGACGCTGTTAACAGCCCATCTAGCGTTTCATCCTTCCAGAAAACTGATTTCTGCAGTATTCCTTTCCCCTCCCACCGCCTCCACAGCCCATCTGTCTCAAGAAAAGCTGACCCACCTTCAGCCCCAGGGATGAGTCTGATTGAACTCAAAGGTAATCTTAAGCCCCGCCCTCTCAATCCGTGATTGGTCAAAATTCCTGAGAGGCACAAGAGAGACAGAGAATTTTGTAGCAAGTTTTTAGAAAAAGTTCTTCTTTACTCTTAAGGAGAATATCAAGAAGCAAAACTTACTTTCTCTCACAAGACATGAAAAATGAAAAATGGCACAAAAGTCCAAGTATGCCTGGCATGTTTAAGGAAGAACAAGAAACCGTGAGAAGAGAAACTGGTTTATGGTGGTGGAGGGGAGACATCAAGGGTTTGGCTCAGTTTTTCTGTTTGAGATAGTGTATTTCAATGTGGGGATGTCAAGTAAACATTTGGATACTCAGGTCTGGCTTTCAGTGAAAATATTGGTTTGGAGGTAAAACTTTGGGAGTTGTCAGAATTCACAAGTCCTTTGATTATGAGAAATGTTACCAGATCACCAAGGAAGTGAATAGAGAGAGGACACTGAAGAACGTGGCTTTTGGGCACTCCAGTGTTGATATTTAGGAAAGCCAGAAAGAGGAACAGGCAGGAAGAATGAGGAGAGGTCAAGAAGATAGGGGAAAAATTCAGGAAAGCATAGAGTTCTGAAACTTAAACAAAGAAAGTGATTTAAGGAGGAGGCAGCAATCAACTAGACAAATACTAGTGAGTCAGTATTGGGCTTCCCTGGTGGCTCAAACGGTAAAGCGTCTGCCTACAATGTGGGAGACCTGGGTTCGATCCCTGGGTCGGGAAGATCCCCTGGAGAAGGAAATGGCAACCCACTCCAGTATTCTTGCCTGGAGAATCCCATGGACTGAGGATCCTGGTAGGCTACAGTCCATGGGGGTAGCAAAGGGTCGGATATGACTGAGCAACTTCACTATACTATACTATACTATCAGGTAATGTCTAAGATAAAGGCTCTGAAGCCATATGCCAGGTTCAAATCCAGCACTCACATATATTTGCTGTGTGACCATGAAAAAGTCACTATACCTCTCTGTCTCCTCTCCTCATGTAAAAAAGGTATTATAATGGCTCTGATGTCATATGCTTTTGTGAGGCTCAAGTGTCCAAATATGTTTAACACACTTAGAATGGTGCCTGGATATGGTAAGTGCTCAATAACTGGCAGCTAGGATTACTTTATTGTTGGATATTTTTTATTTTTCTCTTCCAGTTTTATTGAGGTATAGTCGACACACAGCCCTCCAACAAGTTTAAGGTCTACAGCATAATGACTTGGCTTCCTTGCCCATATATACATATATGTGTTGTGCTTAGTCACTGTTATGTCCGACTCTTTGTGACTCCATGGACTGTAGCCCTCCTGGCTCCTCTGTCCATGCGACAGAGTTCTCCAGGCAAGAACACTGGAGTGGGTTGCCATGCCTCCTCATATACATATATATACACAGACATACATACATATACTCTTTTTCAGATTCTTTTCCATTGTAGGTTATTATAAGATTAAATATAAGTCCCTGTGCTATAGTAGGTCCTTGCTGTTTTTCTATTTTATATATAGTAGTGTGTTTCTGTTAATCCCAAACTCCTAATTTATCCCTCCCCCCAAACTTTCCCCTTTGAAACCTTAAGTTTGTTTTCAGTGGGTCTATTTCTGTTTTACATATAATTTCATTTCTATCATTTTTTTTGGATTCCACTATAAGTGATATCATATGATGTCATCATATTTGTCTTCCTGTTATTTCAATTAGTATGATGATCTCTAGATCCATCCATGTTGCTGCAAATGGCATCATTTCATTCTTTTTATAGCTGAATAATGCTCCATTTTATGTATATACCACATCTTCTTTATCCATTTATCTGTTGATGAACATCTAGGTTGTTTACATGTCTTGGCTATTGTAGATAGTGCTGCAAAGAACTTTTAGGATGCAAGTACTTTTTAAAATTAGAGTTTTCATCTTTTCTGGATATATGCCCAGGAGTGGGACTGTTGGGTCACACAGGAACTCTCTTTTTAGTTTTTTAAGAAACCTCCATATTGATCTCCATAGTGGCTACACCATCTCACATTCCCACCAATGAGTGTGGGAGGGCTCCCATTTCTCCACACCCTTCTCAGAACTTATTATTTATAGACTTTTTGATGATGGCCATTCTGACCAGTGTGAGATGGTACCTTATCTTACTTTTGATTTGCCTTTCTCTAATAATTAGCAGTGTTAAGCATCTTTTCATGTGTTTGTTGGTTATCCATATGTCTTCTTTAGAGAAATGTCAATTTAGGTTTTCTGCCCATTTTTTTATTGTGCTGTATATTTTTTGGATATTGAGCTGAATACACTGTTTGTTTGTTTTGGAAATTAAGCCCTTGTGAGTTACATAATTTGCAAATATTCCCTCCCATTCCATAGGTTTTCATTTTGTTTATAGTTTCTTTTGCTGTGCAAAAGCATTTAAGTTTAATTAGGTCCCATTTATTCATTTTTGCTTTTGTTCCCACTACTCTAGAATGCAGATCCAAAAAAATACTGCTGCAATTTATGTCAAAGGGTGTTCTGCCTGTTTTCCTCTAGGAGTTTTAAAATATCTGGTCTTACATTTAGGTCTTTAATCGAGTTTATTTTGTGTATGGCATTAGAAAATGTTCTAATTTCATTCTTTTACATGTAGTGGTCTGGTTTTCCCAGCACCACTTATTGAAGAGACTGTCTTTTTCTCCACTGTATATTTTTGTCCCTTCTGTCATAGATTAACTGACTATAAGTGTGTGGGTTTATTTCTGAGGTTTCTGTCTACTTCCATTGATCTATATTTCTGTTTTTGTGCCAGGCCCATACTGATTTGATTACTGTAGTTTTGTAGTATAGTCTGTAGTCAAGGAGCATGATTCCTCCTGCTCTATTTTTTCTCAAGAGTGTTTTGCTATTCAGGGTCTTTTGTGTTTCCATACAAATTTAAAAATTTTTGTTCCCGTTCTGTAAAAAATGCCATTGGTAATTTTATATGGAATTGCACTGAATCTGTAAATTACCTTGTATAGTATAGTCATTTTAAAAATATTGATTCTTCTGATCCAATCATTCCATCTGTTATCTTTAATTTCTTTCATCAGCATCTTATAGTTTTTGAGTACAGGTCTTTTGCCTCCTTAGGTAAGGTTATTCCTAGATATTTTCCTCTTTTTGATACAGTGGTAAATGTGATTGATTCCTTAATTTCTCTTTCTGATATTTCATTGTTAGTGTATAAAAATGCAACAGATTTCCATATTTTCCATGTATTTTGCATCATGCAACCTTACCAAATTCACTGATGCACTTGAATAGTTTTCTGGTAGCATTTTAAGGATTTTCTATGTTTGATATCATGTCATCTATAAACAGTGACAGCTTTACATCTTCTTTTCCAATTCAGATTCCTTTTATTTCCTTTTCTTCTCTGATTGCTCTGGCAAAGACTTGAACAAAAAATGACAAGAGTGTATATGCAAATCAATCAATGAGATATACCCTATTAACAAATTGAAATATAAAAACCATATGATAAGCTCAATAGATGCAGAAAAAGCTTTTGACAACATTCAGCACCCATTTATTATAAAAACTCTTTAGAAACTGTGCATAGAAGGAACCTATCTCGGCATAATAAAGACCATATATGATAAACCCATAGCAAACGTAAGTCTCAATGGTGAAAAACTGAAAGCATTTCCTCTAAGATCAGGAACAAGACAAAGGAGCCCACTCTTGCCAGTTATTCATCATAGTTTTGGAAGTCCTAGCTATGGCAATCAGAGAAGAAAAAAAATAAAGGAATCCAGATTGGAAAAGAAGAAGTAAAACTCTCACTGTTTGCAGATGACCTGATACTATACATAAAAACTGAGAGATACTATTAGAAAACTACTAGAACTAATCAATGAGTTTAGTCAAGTTGCAGGATAAAAAGTCAGTAGTACACAGAAATCACTTGAATTCCAATATACTAACAACAAAAAAATAAGAAAGAGAAATTAAGAAATCAATCCCATATACCATTGCAACAAAAAGAATAAAATATCTAGAACTAAACCTGCCTAAGGAAAAAAAAGAGCTGTATACAGAAAACTAAGACACTGATGAAAGAAATCAAAGACGATATAAACAAATGGAGATATTCCACATTCCTGGATTGGAAGAATCAATACTGTGAAAATGACTAATACTACCAAATGTAATCTACAGATTTAGTACAATCCCTATCAAATAACCAATGGAATTTTTCACAGAACTAAAACAAAAAATTTCACAATTTTTATGGAAATACGAAAGATCCTGAATAGCCAAAGCAATCTTGAGGAAGAAGAATGGAGCCAGAGGAATCAACCTTCCTGACTTCAGACTATACTACAAAGTTACAGTCATTGAGACAGTTTGGTATTGGCACAAAAACAGAAATCTAGACCAACAGAACAAGATAGAAAGGCCAGAGATAAACCCACACACCAGTGGGCACCTATTCTTTGACAAAAGAGGCAAGAATATACATGAAGAAAAGATAGTCTCTTCAATAAGTGGTCCTGGGAAAACTGGACAGCTATGTATAAAAGAATTAAATTAGAACACTTTCTAACACCATACACAAAGATAAACTCAAAATGGATTAAAGATCTAAATGTAAGACCAGAAACTGTAAAACTCTTAGAGGAAAACATAGGCAGACACTGGATGACATAAATCACAGCAAGATCTTCTATGACCCATTTCTTAGAGTAATGGAAATGAACAAGTGGGACCTAAGTAAACTTAAAAACTTTTGCACAGCAAAGAAAACTATTAAACAAGGTAAAAATGCAACCCTCAGAATGAGAGAAAATAATAGTAAATGAAACAACTGACAAAGGATTAATTTCCAAAATATACAGGCTGTACAACCAGAAAAATAAGTGACCCAATCAAAAAGTGGGCAGAAGACCTAAACAGACAATTTTCCAGTGAATACATACAGATGGTAATAAACACATAAAAAGATGCTCATTATTAAAAAGATGCTCAAAACATTGCTCATTATTAGGGAAATACAAATCATAACTACAATAAGAAATCATCTCATACCAGTCAGAATGGCCATCATCAAAAAATCTACAAACAACAAATGCTGGAGAGGGTGTGGTGAGAAGGGAACCCTCTTGCACTATCAGTAGGAACGCAAATTGATACAGCTACTATGGAAGACAGTATGGAGCTTCCCTAAAAAACTAGGAATAGAACTACCATATGGCCCAACAATTCCACTACTGGCCATATACCCTAAGAAAACCATAATTGAAAAAGACACATGCATCCCAATGTCTGCTGCAGCACTATTTACATAGCTATGGCATGTAAGGCAACCTAGATGTCCATTGACAGATAAATGGATAAAGAAGCTGTGGCACATATACACAATGGAATATTACTCAGCCATTAAAAGGAACATATTTGAGTCACTTCTAACGATGTGGATGAATCTAGAGCCTGTTATAGAGAGTGAAGTAAGTCAGGAAGAAAAAAACAAATATTGTATATTAATGCATTTATGTGGAATCTAGAAAGATGGCATGGATGAACCTATTTGCAGGGCAGCAGTGGAGACACCGACATAGAGAGCAGACCTGTAGACATAGGGGGCAGGGAGAAGGAGAGGGTGGGACACATGGAGAGAATAGCATGGAAACATATACAGTACCATATGCAACATAGATAGCCAGTGGGTTTTGATGTACGACTCAGGGAACTCAAACCGGGGCTCTGTGACAATCTAGAGGTGTGGATGGGGTGGGAGGTTGGGTGGGAGGGAGGTTCAAGAGGGAGGGGAAATATGTATACCTATGGCTGATTCATGTTGATATATGGCAGAAACAAGCATAATATTGTAAAGTAATTATCCTTCAGTTAAAAATCAATAAATTAAAAAAAAATGGCAAGAGTAGTCATCCTCATCTTATTCCTGATCTTAGAGGGAATGCTTTCAGCTTTTCAATACTGAGTATGATGTTAGCTATAGGTTTGTCATATATGGCCTTTATTAGGTTGAGGTATGTTCCCTCCATGCCCACTTTTTGGAGAGTTTTTATCATAAATGGATACTGAATTTTATCAAAAGCTTTTTCTGTATCTGTTGAGATGATAATATAGTTTTTATTCTTTAATTTGTTAATGTCATATATCACCCTGATTGATTTGTCGATATTGAAAAATCCTTGCCTTCCTGGGATAAATTTCATTTGATCATCATGTATGATCCTTTTAAAGCATTGTTGGATTCAGTTTGTTAGTATTTTGTTGAGAATTTTTGCATTATGTTCATTAGTGTTATTGGCCTATAATTTTCTTTTTGTAATATCTTTATCCGGTTTTGGTATCAGGGTGATGGTGACCTCAAAGAATAAGTTCAGAAGTATTCCTTCCTCTACAAATTTTCAAAATGGTTTCAGAAGGATAGCTCTAAATGTTTTGTAGAATTCACCTGTGAAGTCATCCGGTCCTGGATTTTGTTTGTTGAGAGTTTTAAAATCATTGGTTCAATTTCAGAACTTGTGGTTAGTCTACTCATATTTTCTATCCTGTTTATTTTAAATATACCTTTAATCAGAGGTTGCCCTTAGAGAAGTCATTCTGAGGACTTGCTGGTGGAGGACAGAGAAGACGGAGGATGTGGAGCTCCAGGCACCTCATGTTATGTACTTGTTTGTTATTATCTCTCTCTCACATACTACAATGTAAGTTCTGTAAAGAGGGCCCTTATTTTATTCCCTGCTATATCTCCATCACCTTTAACAATTCCCAGCATACAGTAGGTATCCAGTAAATATTTGTCAAATAAATGACTACTTTCAGTAAAAATTTGAAGCCCAGGAAAGTTAAATAAAATGCTTTCCCACCTTATTATGTCAGAGTTTGATCTAAAACCTGAGTCTCCTGTTTCTCAATACAGGGACTATTCCAATAATATGCAAACCTGGGTTTCAGAATTTATATCCTATCCTTCAAAATGGTATCAAAGTTGTAACAATTTCAAAGGCAGAAATGAGACAGAAAAGAGTAGAATGACTTCCCACTTTTCAAGATTATCCGGTCATTGCATACACTGTTTTTATTTTGTTGAAAAGTTAAAACTTTTGTTGATGATGTGGCTGCTAAATAATTAAAATAGAAGTCTTAAAAAATCCATAAATGATCTAACAAAACTAGTCATTTATCAAACATTACAAATGAAAGTGAAATTTTAAAAATTACCACAATTTTACCTCCTTATTGTTGCACACACTTTATGTATTTTTCAAGAACTACAATTGAAAATTTGAGAATATAATTCATTATGGTAAAAAGTTAAATTGTGTATAAATATAACAGATACTTATTTCCACAAACCTCACCAGTAATATGACTTTTATGCAATTAGAAATAACCTTGAATCTCTTATCCCTCAGTTTAATAATTTATATATAGCATAAGACTGAAAGGTTAAGAGAAGAATTATATTTCTCTGTAGTATTTACTCCTAGATATTTAAGTGGCAATATTAAGTAGCAATGAGTCACTTCATCCATATGTAAAACTTCATAGTTCTGTAAATAACTAGCTAGAACTGGAGAAATATTTTTAGAATAGCCAGGGACTATAAAATGAAGCTAATTCATAGAAGTCTCCAGTTAATTATAGAGAGATTACTAGACGATTTCTACAAAAATATATAAAGTAGGTTTAAATCAACACAGATGGCAACATGTAACATGTCTGTATAAAGAAATTGAAAATTGTGTCTCCAATCATGTAATCATAAAAATGTCCCTCTTGCTAAGTTTCTAAAAACCATAACATTGTAAAATAAAACAAATAGTCTGCCAGAGTTAAAAAAATTTTTTTTATCATAAAAATGGCCTTAATTTTTGATCAAGAAAAACTCACTTTTGGAAAATTACTTTAGGGAAATAATCAAAAGGAAGGAAAATGCTATATGTTTTGAAGATGTTCACTGTGGTATTATGTATATAATTGGAGAATCTAGAAACTTAGGTGTCCAACAATAGGGAGATATTTAATTAAATTGGAGCTGATCTACTTAATATATAATCATTAAACACAGTATAAAATGCTCATTGTAAAAAAATGTTTAATCTGTATGTGTATCATTAAGGAGTTCAATCCAAATCAACTCAGCTACTGTCATGTGTGTGTGTGTGTGTGTGTGTGTGTGTGTGTGTCTGTGTGTATACACACATACATAACTGTGTGAATGCTACCTAGTCTTAAGGGTAGGAAAAACAAGACTAGAGAAGAAGCACCCCTTATAAAATTCTTAAGAATGTTTAATTCTGACTGGTTAAGCCACATGCACATGACACAGTGATAAAGACTTCTAGGTTCCTAGGGTAATTACAAGTCACACCTAAGCAATCACCATTTCGACTGCAGCTAGCCTGAAGCAGAGAAATTTAGTGTATTTATTCTGCGTGTTTTGCTAACCTCTTCAAGTCCTTTTGGAATCCTTTATAGGCGATATGAAGTAACTGTATATTTCAGTGCACATCTTTGCTATAGAAACATGATTTTCAGCTTTGCAGCCCAAGGATGCATTTCATGTATGAATAGGGTCTTTGTGAAACAAGAGTAAAGTCATCAGCTTCTATGCTATGAAGAAGAAATGTTCATCTTCTAATGTGCATATATGTAAGCCACCTCTTTAAAATCAGCCCCCTTAAATGGCAATGAGTATGCTTGTGTGTATGACACATCAATGTCCATTAATTGCATGAAGAGAACTGAGATTCCAATGGCAAAATCTGTAAAAGTAGATATACAAAGAAAAGTGGAAGCATCTGTTTAATATATACGACATTAGAATTTAATTTTACCTCTGTGATGCTTTTGTGTGACTGCAGTGTTACAGCAGAGCACATAAGCAGAGCCGTGCAGTGTCAGCAGGTGCGTGCCACCAAATTACTGCTTTTAATTTGCATATTCATCTGCTAAGAAGCATGTCATTATCATATCAAAGGGATACTAAGCAACATCTAGCTTGGAGAGATGTGGCATAGTTTCAATAGGAGCAATTAATGCAAGATGAGGACTCTCTTTCTGTCATGTCTCCCAGGGCTAGCTGTAATCGGGCTGATTATTGGATACCAATAAGACCGAGGGCCCAGTTGGCACGGAATAAGAGAAGAACTGGAAAGAGAGCCTGCTAGTCCTCTCCACTGTACTCTTGATGGCAATGTGATGCTCTGGTCACTCAAAAGAATCCTGTCCTTATTATAGATGCTATTTCTCTGCACTCATCTATTTCAGTTGTCATTAAATGACCAAGTGCATTCCAAAAGTAATTATGTATTAAAAGAAAAATGATCTTGACTTTAGAGAGCATGGGAAAATTTTTTGAAAAAGACATTAAAATTGTATTTTAAGAGAGGTTTTGGTACTTTAGGTAAATTTCATTCAAGCAAACATTTTTCTTCCTCCTTCAAGCATTTATTGAGCACCTAAGTATATTTCAAACAGTGTCAAGTGATGAAGCTGCAGATGCAAACTAGTCACAGTCCCTAATCTCAGCTTGCAGTTGAACAGGGGGAGGCACACATGTAAACCAAGCAAAACTTGAATAACATTTCTTACTTACTGTTTATTAACTTAGGAAAGGTCACAAACATGCAGAACCACCTTTTTGATATAATAGTAAGGACATGTGGTGTCATTTTGTTGTGGAAAGACTTTAAGAACAGAATTTTAAATTTTAGTTTAGTTTTAGAAATGATCTCACTTTTTCTCTCCTAATGGTAGTAGCTAAAAACAGTGTACAAATATGAATACTTGAACAGTAGAAGTAGAGACAATTGTTTCAATTATTCTGTTGTTTTTTAATCTTTCATTGGATGCATTGGTGTAAGCAAGTGCTTTTTAAAAACAGGAACCATTAACAGCTTGCTTCCTATGGTGTATAAAATGGGATGGTATACACATACACTTTCATTAATTTATTCAACAAATATTTTTTGAGCACTCACTATGTGGTAAGCACTGCTATAAGCACTGGGGGTTCAGCTGTGAACAAAATGGGCCAAGTGCCTGTCCCTGAGTTTATACTCACACATGCTCCCCTGTGTGAATATGTGCACTGAGCATATGCCTAATGAAAATTTCAGTGACATTCATTCAACAAGCACTTAATAACCATCTTATGTGTCAGACTAGGGAAATGAAAGGAACATGAAGTTTACCTTGGAAACTACAAGCCAAGAATGAGTACAAGAGAGCTACCAAATGATCAGTGGACATAAAACCACATGTCTAATGTGAAACAAAAATAAAATGGTATTCTTTTATGGTTGTCCAACCTTATAAGTAATTTCAGATATCAACCAGTCATCTCAGTATAACCCCAGAAAGTTCATCAACCACCTTCTTATCAATTGCTATTAAAATTTTAGGGGTGAAGTCTTGAACCTTATTGAGCATCAGAGCTAGGCACTTTGGGTGCATCATCTTTCTTAATACTCAGAGAACACTCTGATAAATGCTAATATACCCAATTTGCCAGTGAGGAAACTAAAGCTCAGAGAGTTTTATATCTCCCAAGGTCATTCAGTTAGTAAGTGCCGGGTGTAATCAGAACTTAGAATTTGCTAATGCCTAATATGTGTTCTAACCACAGTTCTTTGGGCTTCCCTGGTAGGTCAGCTGGTAAAGAATCCACCTGCAATGCAGGAGACCCCTGTTCAATTCCTGAGTCGGGAAGATCCCCTGGAGAAGGGATAGGCTACCCACTCCAGTATTCTTGGGCTTCCCTGGTGGCTCAGTTGTTAAAGAATCCACCTGCAATGCAGGAGACCTGGGTTCGATCCCAGGGTTGGGAAGATTCCCTGGAGAAGTGAATGGTTACCCACTCTAGTATTCTGGCTTGGAGAATTCCATGGACAGAGGAGCCTGGCAGGCTACAGTCCATAGGGTCTCAAAGGGTTGGACATGACTCTTTTGCTTTATTATAGTGGAAATTATGGGTTAAATGATATATATCTCATTAGAAATACTGATTGAAAATTTAAACAAATGAACAAAAATATAATCTCTTTAACTGTATGTTACTACTCTGGCTGACTTTTTCACCAAACGAAGAGGATCTTTTTTTTTTTAATTAACCTTATGCTGAGAATTGTAGACTCATTTTGTCTTGTTTAAATTGGTTGTTTCATAGAGCTGAGCTACTGACTTGGAGTCAGGAAGTCTGAGTTTAAATCCTAGTTGCCTGTGGAAGATCCTTAGCTGGTAAGAGCTTCAGTCTTCCTATCTACAAAATAAGGAATTTAATCTACATACTAATATTAGGTTTCTTCCAGGTCTGGCTTTCTATGAGTCTATGAAAAACATCTAGAGAGGATCATAAAATATTTAAATATCCTATACTTCCTGCATCCTACTTTCCTGCAAAAAGAAAAATAAAATTCTCTGTTATGTTTTTAAATAATACCTTTAGGTAAAACATCAGTAAATACTAATTATTGATTAAATGTTTTCTTCTCGCAAAAGTTGACTTCATTAAAGCACTGAATGTTCATTTATTTCTTTTTTACCAAGAAGAAAGGAATGAAGGGAGGAAGGAAATAGAAAAGGAAAGAGAAAGAGAGAAAGCCACATATGGGTATAAGTACATTATATATTCACTCATGTAACAACAGTTGTGTATGCATGCTTACATGTATGTATGTTATATGTACACAAATGAACATATCGAAAACCTCAAGTTCTATCATTTTTTTTTCTGCCATAGCAGAAGGAGGGAAATGTTGCCCTTTAACAAGTTCATATTTCAAGGAGTTTATGGCCTCCTTCCTCTAAGTGAATCCACAAATGGTGGAGTTTCACAGAAAAGTTTATTTAGTTCTCCTGTTTTATCAAGTCAGCTTTATAAATCAATCATGAATTGGTTGAATTTATATATATTTATAACTATTCATAGTTTTTACCACTATTAAGTTAAATATTATTCAATTATCATCTACTCTGGGCATCTGGGCATTTTCTAATTGGTTTAAGTCTGCATTCACACAAGGAGGTCTTTAAAGATCACTCTGTACTTTTCAAGATACTCTAATTCATTTCAAAACCTTAACTGATCTCAGACAGAAAAACTTTAATCACATACACAACTCAGTTTGAGGACATACTCAAAAGACAAAATCTTTCACAAGTAAATCACATCTTCACCTATCAGTTCACTTTGTGTCCTTCTGTCAGTACAAATTCCCAAACTTCTTTACAGTAATCGTAGGCCTCAAATAAATGCTAGAACTTTTCAAACTATGAATAGGCTTTTTAAGCATAATTCATGAAGGAAATTTTTGTGTCAGTTCCTATCTTCATGGCTTATATGAAATTTCTCAGTAATTCACTCACAAACCTGTCCGCTGCATGTTTGTCTGCTATGGTAGAAAATGAGAACCTCAGTGCTCTTACAGGGATGATTCAAAGTACTGCATCCACCTTAGGTAAACATAAGCTTATTAGTATTTGTGTAACATAATTATGGGTATTGGTATAACATAAGATTTTTATATCTCTAAGGAAAGATAAAGAAGCTGCTTTCGTTTGTGTATGGGTATATGTATTAGCAACAGTAAAGCCAAGTGGTGTTACTGGATATGGTAGAATAAGAAAATATATAAGAAAATATGTGTTCTTTAGGAAAAAAACTAAACTTTATTGATATAATTCAAATTGCCAGAGATAACATTTATTTGTTCCCAAAAGGAAAAACTACAAATGAAAAATATTAAGTGATGTCTATAAAAAATTATTGCAGTTGAAACTGAAGAAAGAATTCTAGTATCACACATCAGCTTTTCTATTGGTACAGTAGGAGAGATATGAATAGAAAGAGATAAAATTATGCCATTAATAACATGGAAAAAAGTGAATCATAGACAAATCTTCTATTTTAACTATATAAGATATAAAGAGTAGTGGATTCATCATATGCTTCTGTTATGCAAAGTCATAGCTAGAAAGCCTTGGTCCATTTCTATAGCTATATGTTGATGGATATTAACTAGACTTGTGATCATTTCACAGTATATACAAATACCAGAACGTTATATTGCACACCTGAAACTAATATAATGTTGCATGGCAATTATGCCTCAATAAAAAAATCAAGCAAATAAGAAATCCTTGATCTAGTTAGGAAGAAGTGCTTGGTAGAAAGATAATTGATTACTTAATTAAAATGCAGCTAAAACAAGAACAAATTTTGAAACCACCCACAACCATATAACAGTAATATATTTACATGGCAAAAGAGAATTAAACCAGAACAGAAAGTTGGTGACACCCAGGTATGGTTGGCTGCTTTAAAAGAAGGGAAATTTTACCATAAAAATATCTAGAATTTCTTTCTTTTTAAAGAAAACCAAAAGATATGAAAGTACTGCCTGTATTCCTGTATGACAAGTAGCAGGAGCTAAGCAGTGAATGTCCCCTTTAGTTGAGTCTCTCCTGGTTTGCCATAGTCCCCACCAGCTCCTCTCACTTTCCAGCCATATTGCTTTAGATATGTGATGCCTTGGTGGCTTTTGAGTGTTCAATCCCTTATGTGCTAAATAGCACTTTCTCTGTGAACAGTACCTTAAAGATTAGAAAGTTTGACCAGTCATTCTCAAAATCAGCTACATATTAGAATGACCTGAGAAACTTAAAAAAAAAAAAAAATATATATATATATATATATATATATATATATATATATGGACCCTGTCCCAGGATATAAATCAGAATCTCTTAAGGTAGCATAGGTTTTTTTGTTTTTATTTCTCAGCTAATTTTAATATATAGCCAGGGATGTAGTTTAGGTATTAAGGATGATTTCTAGTTTGCTCTTAATTCTGATATTTGTTAGTTGTGTATATGAAAACACAGACACAGAGACAGACATTTGGTATTACAAAAAAACTGCACTTGTTGAATGTTTAACATTTGAAAGTGTATTATATTGTTGTTGTTCAGTTGTTCAGTTATGTCCGACTCTGTGACCCCATGGACTGCAGCACACCAGGCTTCCCTGTCCTTCACTATCTCCTGGAGTTTGCTCAAACTCATGTCCATGGATTCGATGATGCCATCCAACCACCTCATCCTCTGTTGTCCCCTTCTCCTCCTGCCCTCAATTTTTCCCAGCATCAGAGTCTTTTCCAATGAGTTGGCGCTTCTCATCAGGTGGCCTAAGTATTGGACTTCAGCTTTAGTATCAGTCCTTCTAATGAGTATTCAGGGTTCATTTCCATTAGGACTGACTGGTTTGATCTCCTTGCTGTCCAAGGGACTCTCAAAAGTCTTCTCTAGCACCACAGTTCAAAAGCATCAATTCTTCAGCGCTCAGCCTTCTTTGTTGTCCAACTCTCACATCTGTACATGACTACTGGAAAAACCATAGGTTAGACTATACAGACCTTTGTCAGCAAAGTGATATCTCTCCTTTTTAATAAGCTATCTAGGTTGGTCATAGCTTTCCTTCCAAGGAGGAAGAGTCTTTTAATTTCATGGCTGAAACCACTGTCTGCAGTGATTTTGGAGCCCAAGAAAATAAAGTCTCACGGTTCCCATTGTTTCCCCATCTATTTGCCATGAAGTGATGAGACTGGATGCCATGATCTTAGTTTCTTGAATGTTGACTTTTAAGCCAGGTTTTTCACCCTCCTCTTTTACCTTCATCAAGAGGCTCTTTAGTTTCTCTTCATTTTCTGCCATACGGGTGGTGGTATCTGCATATCTGAGGTTATTGAGTTTCTCCTGGCAATCTTGATTCCAGCTTGAGCTTCATCCAGCCTGGCATTTCTCATAATGTACTATGCATATAAGTTAAATAAGCAGGGTGACAAAATACAGCTTTGATGTACTCCTTTCCCAGTTTTGAACCAGTCTGTTGTTCCATGTCTAGTTCTAACTGTTGCTTCTTGACTTGCACACAGGTTTCTCAGGAGGAGGTAAGGTGGTCTGGTAAATTTTCATCTCTTTAAGAATTTTCCAGTTTGCTTTGATCCACACAGTAAAAGGCTTTAGTGTAGTCAATGAAGCAGAAATAGATGTCTTTCTGGAATTCTCTTGCTTTTTCTATGATCCAACAGATGTTGGCAATTTGATCTCTGGTTCCTCTGCCTTTTCTAAATCCAGCTTGTACATCTGAAGGTTCCTGGTTCATGTACTGTTGAAGATTACCACAAAGGATTTTGAGCATTACCTTGCTAGCATGTGAAATGAGCACAATTGCACAGTAGTTTGAAAATTCTGTGTCATTGCCCTTCTTTGGGATTGTAATGAAAACTGACCTTTTCCAGTCCTGTGACCACTGCTGAGTTGTCCATATTTGCTGGCATATTGAGTGCAGCACTTTAACAGCATCATCTTTTAGGATCTGAAATAGTTCAGCTGTAATTCCATCACCTCCACTAGCCTTGTTCATAGTAATGCTTCCAAAGGCCCACTTGACTTCGCTCCAGGATCTCTGGCTCTAGGTGAGTGATCACACCATCATGGTTATCTGGGTCATTGAGACCTTTTTTATACAGATCTCCTGTGTATTCTTGCCACCTCTTCTTAATATCTTCTGCTTGTTACTGTATTATATAGACAAAGAATTAACAAACCTCCTAAACTGAGTTTTTTTTGACCCAATTCTACATGGAGTTTGTATAGCCTGGTTTGTTAAAGTATCGAAACAAAGCAAACCTTTGAATATTGGTGCCTGTTTGCTGTAGGGATCAAATATCTTCACAGGACTAACATTCAACTTTGCATGTATTGGGCCCAACCAGGCCTCTAGCTACTTTAAGTAATCAAGTTTTAGTACAGGTCCTGGCAAAGCTTTTATCTTTTCTGATGTTTCAGGCCTGTTCTGGGTACTATATTCAAAGCTCAGTTTGATCAATCAGTGAAAAAATGATATTGGTTGTTTACTTTTTTAAAATAAGAAATTGGAATAATTTAACTCATCAAATCTACTAAGGTAGATTAGTTTGTATGTGTAGACCATCTACAATATTAACGCCATTGCTGTATTTTATTAAATTGTTAGAAAAATTCAATGTAATTTTTATATGGATCAATTCAAATATTACTAGATCTGGAGAGGAGGAAGAAGAAAGTAGAAAATATAATTATTTAGTCATGCCAAAATGTGATACAATTTTTGCTTTAAAATAAACTCCATGCATTATAGATGAGTATTTGTTTTTAGAGGCTCGTTCAGTCAGGAAAAAAAAAAAAAACAACTTGCAAATTACTTCCTTCTTTTGGAATATGTCTTTACCAGTAAGTGTACTGGAGATTATTCTACATTAGAGTGGTTTCTAAAGTGGTCCTAAAATTAGAAAATTTACTTCAGACATAACTTATTTTGATACATCATAAAATTTTGTGAAGAATAATTTTGAAGCGAGGTTTAAGATTGCAGTGTTCTCTATTTTAGTGAATAGAGAGCTGGATAGTTTCAGAATTTGGATATTCATCCAAAATTAGAAGCTAAAGAAGCACTGGAGCTCGACACAATTAAGGCATGGATGTGTGGAGGCCTCATAAGCCTACTTTCTCAGGTCACCAGTATATGTTAAATAATCACTCAGCATCTATTAAAAATCCTCTGTCTCAGTTAATTTTAGCTCATTTATTCTCAAAGCATCTTCCTCAGTAAGAATACCAATAAAAATCTATTTTACATACAGAATATAGTAGTAGTAGTTTAGTCACCAAGTCATGTCCGACTCTTTGTGAGCCCACGAACTGCAGCCCGCCAGGTTCCTCTGCCCATGGGATTCTCCAGGCAAGAGTACTGGAGTGGGTTGCCATTTAAGACACAAACTTTGCTAAAGATGAGGTTGAAATTGCATAAAGTTTAAATTGTGAACTGAATACAATATTGTAGCCTGTATAACATGTGGTGGGTAGGGAGAGGGAGGGTATGTATACATAGGCATGTAGGTATATATACATACATATACACAAATGTCAAATATGTATATATATAATACTTAGACTTTGATATGAATGTCATCATATCAATTTTTTTTAATTTTTATTGGAGTAGAGTTGCTTTACAACATTGTGTTAATTTCTACTGTAAAGTGAAACAGTTATATACATATGTCCCCTCTTTTTGGATTTCCTTCCCATTTAGGTTACCACAGAGCATTGAGTAGAGTTCCCTCTGCTATAGAGTAGGTTCTCACTAGTTATGTATTTTATATATGGTATCAGTAGTGTATACATGTCAATAAAAATCTCCCAATTCATCCCACCCCTTCCTTCCTTCTTGATAATCATATTTGTTTTCTGCTTCTATGTTTCTATTTCTGCTTTGTAATTATTTACAATACATTGCTATTGTCTATACCAATTTCTTCAGATTCCACATATATGCATTAATATACAGTATTTTTTTTTTCATTTATTTTTATTAGTTGGAGGCTAATTACTTCACAACATTGCAGTGAGTTTTGTCATGCACTGACATGAATCAGCCATGGAGTTACATGTATTCCCCATCCAGATCCCCCCTCCCACCTCCCTCTCCACCCGATTCCTCTGGGTCTTCCCAGTTCACCAGGCCCGAGCACTTGTCTCATGCATCCCACCTGGGCTGGTGATCTGTTTTACTATAGATAATATACATGCTGTTCTCTCAAAACATCCCACCCTTGCCTTTTCCCCCAGAGTTCAAAAGTCTGTTCTATACTTCTGTGTCTCTTTTTCTGTTTTGCATATAGGGTTATCATTACCATCTTTTAAATTCCATATATATGTGTTAGTATGCTGCAATGTTCTTTATCTTTCTGGCTTACTTCACTATGTATAATGGGCTCCAGTTTCATCCATCTCACTACTACTGATACAAATGACCTCTTTTTAATGGCTGAGTAATATTCCACGGTGTATATGTACCACAGCTTCCTTATCCATTTGTCTGCTGATGGGCATCTAGGTTGCTTCCATGTCCTGGCTATTATAAACAGTGCTGCGATGAACATTGGGGTACACATGTCTCTTTCAGATCTGGTTTCCTCGGTGTGTATGCCCAGAAGTGGTATTGCTGGGTCATATGGCAGTTCTATTTCCAGTTTTTTAAGGAATCTCCACACCGTTCTCCATAGTGGCTGTACTAGTTTGCATTCCCACCAACAGTGTAAGAGGGTTCCCTTTTCTCCACATCCTCTCCAGCATTTATTGCTTGTAGACTTTTGGATAGCAGCCATTCTGACTGGTGTGTAATGGTACCTCATTGTGGTTTTGATTTGCATTTCTCTGATAATGAGCGATGTGGAGCATCTTTTCATGTGTTTGTTAGCCATCTGTATGTCTTCTTTGGAGAAATGTCTGTTTAGTTCTTTGGCCCATTTTTTGATTGGGTCATTTATTTTTCTGGAATTGAGTTTCAGGAGTTGCTTGTATATTTTTGAGATTAATCCTTTGTCTGTTGCTTCATTTGCTATTATTTTCTCCCATTCTGAAGGCTGTCTTTTCACCTTGTGTATAGTTTCCTTTGTTGTGCAAAAACTTTTAAGTTTCATTAGGTCCCATTTGTTTAGTTTTGCTTTTATTTCCAATATTATGGGAGGTGGGTCATAGAGGATCCTGCTGTGATTTATGTCGGAGAGTGTTTTGCCTATGTTTTCCTCTAGGAGTTTTATAGTTTCTGGTCTTATATTTAGATCTTTAATCCATTTTGAGTTTATTTTTGTGTATGGTGTTAGAAAGTGTTCTAGTTTCATTCTTTTACAAGTGGTTGACCAGTTTTCCCAGCACCACTTGTTAAAGAGGTTGTCTTTTTTCCATTGTATATCCTTGCCTCCTTTGTCAAAGATAAGGTGTCCATAGGTTCGTGGATTTATCTCTGGACTTTCTATTCTGTTCCATTGATCTATATTTCTGTCTTTGTGCCAGTACCATACTGTCTTGATGACTGTGACTTTGTAGTAGAGCCTGAAGTCAGGCAGGTTGATTCCTCCAGTTCCATTCTTCTTTCTCAAGATTGCTTTGGCTGTTCGAGGTTTTTGGTATTTCCATACAAATTGTGAAATTATTTGTTCTAGTTCTGTGAAAAATGCCGTTGGTAGCTTGATAGGGATAGACTTCAGTCTATACGACAGTCTCTAGGTCCAGACACATTTCTACAAATGATTCAATTTTGTTCCTTTTTATGAGTGAGTTGCAAAGAGTCAGACATGACTGAGCGACTGAACTGAACTGAATATTCTATTGTACATATATACCACATCTTCTTTGTCCATTCCTCTGTTGATGGACGTTTAGGTTGCTGTCATGCCCTGGCTATTGTAAATAGTGCTACGGTGAACACTGGGGTGCTTGTGTCTTTTTGAATTATGTCTCCCCCTCTGGATATACACCCAGTAGCAGAATTGCTGGATCATATGGTAGTTCTATTTTTCAAGGAATCTCCATACTGACTGTATCAACTTACATTCCTACCAACAGTGCAAGTGGGTTCCCTTTTCTTCATACCCTCTCTAGCATTTATTGTTTGTAGATTTTGTCATGATGACCATTCTGACTGGTGTGAGGTGATATCTCATTGTACTGATAGTTTTGGTTTGAATTTCTCTGATAAGTAGAGATGTTGAGCATCTTTTCATGTATTTGTTGGCCATCTGTATACTTTCTTTGGAGAAATGTCTATTTAGGTCCTGCACCCATTTTTTAATTGGGTTGTTGTTTTGAATGATATCA
This sequence comes from Muntiacus reevesi, assembly GCF_963930625.1. Taxonomy (NCBI): domain Eukaryota; kingdom Metazoa; phylum Chordata; class Mammalia; order Artiodactyla; family Cervidae; genus Muntiacus; species Muntiacus reevesi. The sequence goes on along the minus strand of NC_089256.1, from coordinate 63,389,027 downwards.
AATCCTTATAATAACATAAGTTTTTTAGTTAGAAACAAGAAAACCCAAATCAAACTAACTAAACAATAAATGGTATTTATTAGCCAACATAGACCTGGCTTCATTCAGTGGCAAGTGGTGCCAACAGGGAATCTCTATCTTGGATTTTTCCTCAGACTGTCTCCACTTGACATCGAGATGTACTGAGAAGCCTCCCTCTCCCCAAACCTCCTTTCTGTTGTGGACATTCTAGCTACCCCTCCAGAAAGAATTGTTCTTCAATAGCTCTAACAGAAAAGCCTAGGACAGCACCCTGATTAGCCTGGCTTGGGTCACAAGCCTGCCCTGTATCAATCACTATGGCCTGAGAGAAAGTGTCCTCTTATTGCCTAGGGCTAGGTCATGTGCCCATTCTTGTATCGGGATGAAGAATGAAGGAGCTTGGGTCATTCTGCCTCTCCAAGCCACGTGCAGAGGGTCCTCTCCTGGAAGAGAGAGCTCAGTTACCAGGAGGGTGTGGAGCAGCACAGCAGTTAAACAAAAACAACATATGCTCCACTTGAATATAAAAGGCTCATTGCATTTGGCCCCTGCCTTCCAGCATAACCTTATTAATTCTCATTTCCCATAAATACATCAGTTACTAGAGTTTCCTGAATTTGATATGTATGCTCGATGAATTTATGAACAGCTTTATCAGTAGAGGTACCTCTATGCTATTATTGGCTATATGGAAAACTTGAAGCTTACCTAAACTAACTGAAAATTCCAGATAACTTAAAGATAACCAATCTTGTTCCTAAATGATTATTATTATTCCATAGAATGTTGCATAAATATGAAAGTGGGTTTATTAATAATGATTTTGCATGATAAAAGTATTTCTATCTATGTATGTATCTAAGTATCAGGCTCTTCTCCCAGCCTGAAGGCAGGAATCCCACTGCATTTACATCTTTCAAAGCACCTCTATGATACCATGTACACACTGTCTGCTTAGTAAAAGTTTTTGAACTGAAATGAATAATGGACTTGAGTTTTGAGGCAGAGCACTTTCTGTTTTCTGAAAATAGGATGGCTATTTTCCTTCAAGCAGTTATAAAATGCTATAATTTACATATGTGTATTTAATAAAGAGACTCTGCTCTAAGCATAAACATTCTGACCTCATAGTAGTTGTCCAGATCACCCTGTATAATAAAAATTGTGTTTCCTTGTTTTTAGGTTGATGTTGAGTACTGGATTGTTTTAGAAATATTAGAGTCTATGCGCGAGAGATTTCCCTCTACTATTTGCAGCCAGATTAATGTAACCTTTTTTTTTTTTTTAATGATATGGAGATTTTTAGAAGGCAGTAAGAGTATCCACAAATTATAATTAATTATGTGAACTTTTTCACTTTAAATATAGGTCAAATCTTCCATTTATGCTATTATCAATAAATAATATTAGCATAGTAGTTTATAGTCTATAAACTGCTTTCCTGTTCATAAATTTCCTAAAGTCATAAATTTCATAAGTCACATAAAAAAATCACTTAGGGTCTTAGTTGACAGCAAATGAACCAATAAGTGTTTAGTTGCCAAGAAATGTAACACAATTTCAGACTGCATTAATAGAAGTAAAGTATCTGAACTGAGGAGGTGATAGTTTCACTGCAGTTTGTGCTAGTTAGAAAACATCTGGGCCATTGTGTTCAGTTCTAGGCTTCGTTGAGTCTTAAGAGGGGCAAAGATTGACACAACTGGAGCTTGTCCAAAGAAGAGCAACTAGGAGGATGTGCGATCTGGGAAGGTCAAGTCATATGAGGAACACCTGAAAGAGCTGATGATACTGGGTCTAAAAACATAATTGAGAAAACAGCAACTGCCTTTATTAATAGGGCTATCATAAGAAGGAAGAATTAGACCTTCCCACATGTCTATTTAGAATACAGAACTGTGACCAAGAGCTGAAAGCTACATACTTCAGTTCAATATTTTTAAAGCCCTAACCCTCAAAAAGTTGTTTTCAATAACATAATGATTTACCTGTCACTGGAAGTGACAACTCAAAATCTACATGATCATTTATCAGGAATATCAGCTCCACCATCTGTTAGTATGTAACTTGGGACAAGTTAACTTTCCCTCTCTAAGCCTCAGAGGTTTTTTAATCTTGAAAACAGATTTTTAGGATTGCTGTAAGGAACACATGATGTGATGCAAGTTAAGCCATCAACACAGTCAAGAATTATCAGAACAGCTTGAGAAGGGCACCTCTAAACAATGCAAGTAAGGTAAACATCAGGGTTTAATGACGTAGGCTCTTATACACAACCAAAAGTTGACAAAGGTTCACCCTCATTATGTCACACAGTGATTGATTTTAATGATCCTGTCTTGAATTTTACTGTAAGCCTTAGCCAAGGGAATTACCATTTTTCTTAATAATCAGAGACTTTTTATGGAATATCTCACTGATTTTGTGAAATGCCATAGAGTATTAATGTTAAGCATTTGGGAATGAGAGTTACTTAAGAGGCAGCAGAAATGAAAGATTGCAGTTGTTGAGCCAAGCAAAGGTCAACTTACAGTTTGTGATGTACCATATGCATCCGAAATAACTCAGGACACTTAAAATGGAATACTGAGAACAGAAATATATATAATTTATGGGAATTTATCCCATTCACATTGCAAACATTTATTAAGCACCACGTGTCAGCATTTAAAGAATAAAAGCTGAATACAGGAAATATAGAAATAACTATAGGAAGTGATGCCTGTCCTGAGGATTTTATACAGTATAGTCTGAGACAGAGAAATATATAGAACTCAGCATAAATCCAAACAAAACAATTTTAACTAAATGCTGTGGGAAAAGAGAGTAGGAAGCAATGAATATAAAAGAGCCATAATTCTAGTGCAGGAAGCTGGGCAGGTTTTGCAGAAGTGAAATTTGTAGGTCCCATCTTTGTTTCCATGATGAAAGGAGAGCAAGCATTCAAGACCTTGGGGATAGCATTAATCAAGGTGAGGAGATATGGAAGAGCGCCAGTCTTGCAGGAATGGCAAGCTGTCTGGAGTGACTTGAATACAGGAGGCTGTGGGGAAGGAAGGAGTGGCAGATGAGCCTGGAAAGGCAAGTGTGGTCAGATGTTGAGAAGTGGAAAACCATGCTAAGTAAATAAACCAAGAAAGGATAGTTGGGGGATAAGTTTCATGAAGTATATTCACTGTTACATATTCCATGTGGGGCTGCTAATAACTTCTTTGGATCAGAAGGCATCAAATCATCCCAGGAAGGTTCCTGAGAACCTTATATTGTGACAATAGGTTGATATGACTCCTGTAGTCAACCACTGTCCTGAGTTTAAAACAATAAAAATACAAACAAATCAAAGAAAAAAAATGAACACACTATCTTGTTAAAAGTTCACTTGTTTTATTTCCCAATTTTAGTTCTTTCCGATCTCAAAAACCTCTTAAGCAGAAATATAGTTCCTGCACTAAGGAAGGAAATTCCTGCATATGATACTTAATTATTATTCATTTCCACCAGTTATACTTGTAAGGAGTAACCAGCAAATAGGCTTTTTACTCTTTGAAGTTTTCATAAACAAATCTACAATGTAATTTCTGCTATTTACAAACTGGAGTATTCTAAAGATGACAGTAGAGCAAGCTTTTACATGTATGTGCCTGACAATTCTGGGCTACTTCTAAGCTCAACCTGTGAAGCAGGGATGCAATTTCCTCTCAGTTTATTGTCTTAAACTAAAAACATATCAAAAATAACAAAGATCATAATACTTCCAATACCCTTTGACTCAGCTTTCTAAGAATTTATCATTGAAATGTTTCATACATATATTCAAAGATTTTACTGCATGGATATTTTTGCCTTCAATAGCAAAAGGAGGGCAATCTAAATATCCCATAAAATGGAATTAATTAAATTATGACACAGCTATATGACAGCGAAATATTTTACAGCCTAATAAAAACATAGTATCCATTATGCTCACAATATAGTGTTAAGTGAAAAAGCATATCATGAAATAGTCTGTACTATATAATCTTATTTTTATAAAAATTAATGCACATTCATAGAAAAAGAATGACATTTATTTTTACATTATTCTTTGGCCTTTCTGTTTCTTATAGAATAAATACATAGAAAACAAAATTTCTTAAATAAAGGGAAAGTACTTGAAAGTTATTATTTTAATGGCATGTCAGTAGACTTTTATTTTGAAGCTTAAAACATCAATGCATTTGTAACATTCAATTGGTGGTTAAGGCATTTTTCAAAACAACTTTAATTCTTCACTTATGTGAAACTCATAACAACAGTGAGAATGATATCATCTAGGACCCCCAAAAGGAAAAAGATGAATAGTTTAATTGTAGTTGAGAAGTGATTTTTTTCCCCATATAACTGTATAGTCAGAATGATTCTTTTGGTCTTTTGGTTCAATCTGACAGTCCCAAGCTCCACATCTGTTGGTTGTATGTGTGTGAACCACATGGAGTGAGTTTGGAAGAAGTCACGGATATAAAAGTGATGAAAAGGGACTTTCTGCTTGGATGGGTCTGCTTTGAATGCTAGTACAACTGTGACAAGAAGGGAAATACCTTTGAAAGAAAGAACCAGGAAGCTACTTGGAAGAGAGAGAGAGGGATCTCTGTGGTTAGAAGGAAAGCTTTATAACAGCACGTTTTCATGCTAGAGATGAAAAAAAAAATGGTTTTCCAAAGAGCAGAACTGAGATTATGGAATGACTGATGTGACTTTCAGTGTCTTGGGCTATGTGATGATCAGATGCAGGATGGCCGGCGTGTGGCACTGTGCTCAGCAGAACTTGAACTGGTCACCCACCCCTTGGCCAGGTGACTCAGATAAGAAACCTGAGACCTGTCTTGTGAATATGATGGGGCAGATAGAGGAAGAAAGAGAAAGGCAAATCTTGAGATATGTGTGCAAAAACAATGGCATAAGAAAAAAGCACAGAAACATAATTTGATATGGTATGAAAATCAAACTAAAGCCCTTAGTGAAAAGAGATGTAGCTTCTTCATCAGACAACCCAATGAAAGATGAAATAATATAGATGACAGGTTAAGAAAGTCATGGCTATCATCATGACCATAGGAGCTACTTTTAAAGAAAGTTACTGCAACCAGAGAAAGTGGGAGTCCTCTTGCGTGCTATGCCTGATTTAACGTCCAAATGCCCAATTCTGACAGTTTTCAAGACTCCGTCCTCAGAAACCTTCCAAGTCCCACCCACCCCCCAGTGCCTATGAAAGAAAGCTCAGATTTCTTGGCCTGGCTTTGGAAGTGTTCCCTGAACTAGATTCAATCTCCTCCACAACTTTACCTCCCAATGTTCTCTTTCACACACGCTATGCTCCAGCCAGGAGGCTTCCCTGATAGCTCAGTGGATAAAGAATCCTCCTCCAATCCAGGAGACGCAGGAGACACAGGAAACACAGGTTCAATCCCTGGGTCAGGAAGATCCCCTAGAGAAGGAAATAGCAATCCCCTCCAGTATTTTTGCCTGAGAAATACCATGGACAGAGAAGCCTGGTGGGCTACAGTCCAAAGAATTGCAGAGTCAGACACAACTGAGCCACTGAGCACACACATACAGGCTCCAGCAAACAGGATGATGCACTGACCACACTCTGCCTTTCCCTGTTTCCTACTTTTCTTATACGTTGTTTTCTCTACTTCTTCCCTGTTGTTAGATAGCTACTCTCATCTATGCTTCAGGGTCTCATCTCAAGTGCCATTTGATCCTTTCCACTGTCACAAATGATTTCTTCCAACGCCAAACTTCCTCTTAGTTCAGTCGCTCAGTCGTGTCCAACTCTTCGTGACCCCATGTATTGCAGCACGCCAGGCCTCCCTGTCCATCACCAACTCCCGGAGTTTACTCAAACTCATATCCATTGAGTCAGTCATGCCGTCCAACCATCTCATCCTTTGTCATCCCCTTCTCCTCCCACCTTCAATCTTTCCTAGCACCAGGGTCTTTTCAAATGAGTCAGTTCTTTGTATCAGGTGGCCAAAGGATTGGAGCTTCAGTTTCAGCATCAGTCCTTCCAATGAATATTCAGGACTGACTGCCTTTAGGATGGACTGGTTGGATCTCCTTGCAGTCCAGGGACTCTCAAGAGTCTTCTCCAACACCACAGTTCAAAAGCATCAATTCTAAGGCACTCAACTTTCTTTATAGTCCAACTCTCACATCCATACATGACTACAGGAAAAACCATAGCCTTGACTAGATAGACTTTGTTGGCTAAGTAATGTCTCTGCTTTTTAATATGCTGTCTAGGTTTGTCATAACTTTTCTTCCAAGGAGAAAGCCTTTTAATTTCATGGCTGCAGTCACCATCTGCAGTGATATGGGAGCCCCCCAAAATAAAATATGTTACTGGTTCTCCATCTATTTGACATGAACTGATGGGACTGGATGCCATTATCTTAGTTTCTGAATGTTGAGTTTTTAGCTAACTTTTTCACTCATTCTTTTTTTTTTTAATTTATTTTTATTAGTTGGAGGCTAATTACTTTACAATATTGTAGTGGTTTTTGCCATACAGTGACATGAATCAGCCATGGATTTACATGTGTACCCCATCCCGATGCCCCCTCCCACCTCCCGCTCCATCCCATCCCTCTGGGTCTTCCCAGTGCACCAGCCCTGAGCACTTGTCTTATGCATCCAACCTTTGGCTGGTGATCTGTTTCACCCTTGATACTTTACTTGTTTCAATGCTATTCTCTCAGAACATCCCACCCTCGCCTTTTCCCACAGAGTCCAAAAGTCTGTTCTATACTTCTGTGTCTCTTTTTCTGTTTTGCATATACAGTTATTGTTACCATCTTTTTAAATTCCATATATATGCATTAGTATACTGTATTGGTCTTTATCTTTCTGGCTTACTTCACTATGTATAATGGGCTCCAGTTTCATCCATCTCATTAGAACTGATTCAAATGAATTCTTTTTAACGGCTGAGTAATATTCCACGGTGTATATGTACCACAGCTTCCTTATCCATTCGTCTGCTGATGGGCATCTGGGTTGCTTCCATGTCCTGGCAATTATAAACAGTGCTGTGATGAACATTGGGGTGCACATGTCTCTTTCAGATCTGGTTTCCTTGGTGTGTATGCCCAGGAGTGGGATTGCTGGGTAATATGGCAGTTCTATTTCCAGTTTTTTAAGGAATCTCCACACCGTTCTCCATAGTGGCTGTACTAGTTTGCATTCCCACCAACAGTGTAAGAGGGTTCCCTTTTCTCCACACCCTCTCCAGCATTTATTGCTTGTAGACTTTTGGATAGCAGCCATTCTGACTGGTGTGTAATGGTACCTCATTGTGGTTTTGATTTGCATTTCTCTGATAATGAGTGATGTTGAGCATCTTCTCATGTGTTTGTTAGCCATCTGTATGTCTTCTTTGGAGAAATGTCTGTTTAGTTCTTTGGCCCATTTTTTGATTGGGTCATTTATTTTTCTGGAATTGAGTTTCAGGAGTTGCTTGTATATTTTTGAGATTAATCCTTTGTCTGTTGCTTCATTTGCTATTATTTTCTCCCATTCTGAAGGCTGTCTTTTCACCTTGTGTATAGTTTCCTTTGTTGTGCAAAAACTTTTAAGTTTCATTAGGTCCCATTTGTTTAGTTTTGCTTTTATTTCCAATATTCTGGGAGGTGGGTCTTAAAGGATCTTGCTGTGATTTATGTTGGAGAGTGTTTTGCCTATGTTTTCCTCTAGGAGTTTTATAGTTTCTGGTCTTATATTTAGATCTTTAATCCATTTTGAGTTTATTTTTGTGTATGGTGTTAGAAAGTGTTCTAGTTTCATTCTTTTACAAGTGGTTGACCAGTTTTCCCAGCACCACTTGTTAAAGAGGTTGTCTTTTTTCCATTGTATATCCTTGCCTCCTTTGTCAAAGATAAGGTGTCCATAGGTTCGTGGATTTATCTCTGGGCTTTCTCTTTTGTTCCATTGATCTGTATTTCTGTCTTTGTGCCAGTACCATACTGTCTTGATGACTGTGGCTTTGTAGTAGAGTCTGAAGTCAGGCAGGTTGATTCCTCCAGTTCCATTCTTCTTTCTCAAGATTGCTTTGGCTGTTCGAGGGTTTTCATATTTCCATAAAAATTGTGAAATTATTTGTTCTAGTTCTGTGAAAAATACCGTTGGTAGCTTGATAGGGATTGCATTGAACCTATAGGTTGCTTTGGGTAATATAGTCATTTTCACAATGTTGATTCTTCCAATTCATGAACATGGTACATTTCTCCATCTATTTGTGTCCTCTTTGATTTCTTTCATCAGTGTTTTATAGTTTTCTATATATAGGTTTTTCATTTCTTTAGGTAGATATACTCCTAAGTATTTTATTCTTTTTGTTGCAATGGTTAATGGTATTGTTTCCTTAATTTCTCTTTCTGTTTTCTCATTATTAGTGTATAGGAATGCAAGGGACTTCTGTGTGTTAATTTTATACCCTGCAACATTACTGTATTCATTGACTAGCTCTAGTAATTTTCTGGTAGTCTTTAGGGTTTTATATGTAGAGGATCATGTCCTCTGCAAACAGTGAGGCACTCTCCTCTTTCACTTTCATCAAGAGGCTCTTTAGTTCTTCTTCGCTTTCTGCCATAAATGTGGTATCATCTGCATATCTGAGGTTATTGATATTTCTCCCAGCAATCTTGATTTCAGCTTGTGCTTCATCCAGTCCAGCATTTCTCCCAGGCTCTTTCTATTCAATTTAACCGGAATTTATTGATTACACATGTATGAGATACTCTACCAGATACCAGAAATAGCTCTACACACGCACACAAATTTCATGTCCTCAAGAAACTAACAGTATAAATGAAATAATGAGACTATATAATAATTCATTATGAATCAGTGTGAAAAATTCAAAAAGAGAATCATGTACTAAATATACCACCAGGGTCCCAAAGGAGAAATAAGTCCCCATCTCAGTAAATGGCGCCACCATTCAACCAATTGCTTAAGCCAAAAACTGTGGTGGTCATCTCAGAGTCCTTTTATCCCCACAGCCTTCACATCCAGTCTCTCAGCAAGCCTGTAAACCTCCATTTCAATGCATATCCCAAATACATTCACTTTGCTCCTTTTCTACTACTATCATCATTTTTTCCCTATCAGTCTCCTGTGAGTCTCTGCTTCCAGTCTTGCCTTCAGACTGGAAGAGAAATCAGGGTGAGCTTTCTACAACATTGATTGAATCATAGCCCTTTACTCTTTATAACTTACTATGGTGATTCCTAGCTACACATAAAATCCAAACTTCTTTCCATGGCTTATGAAGTCTACATGATCCAGCCTCTGTTCCCCTTACTACCTTTCTCATCCTCTCCACTTTTTTTCCCATTCATTCTGCCCCCATTTCTGTCCTCGGATACACATTTGTTCTAATTTTGGCATCTTCACGTTGTCTGTTTCTCCTGCCTGGAGCACTCTTCCTTCAGATCCCCTCATATCCCTTCCCATTATTCATTAGTAGTAATGAAGACTTATACTCCCCCATCACTTAAAGGTCTCTTCCTTGATCATCCTACTTTAAGTAGATGACAATGATAACTAATATTACTACTCTCTATTATATCCCTGTGTTTGTGTCTTTTATAAAAATTTTGAAATTCAAAATTATCTTTATTTACTTATTTATGGTCTGTTCTCCTCACTACAAGGCAAGAAACTATTTCACTTCTGCCTCTCAACAAAGCTTAGCATGGTCCCTGGCATCTTGTAGGTACACAATAACTATTTTTGAATAATATTAACTCCAGTTAACATTTATATTATACCTACAGTGTCCCAGGTGCTGTTCTAACACTTTATAGAAAGTAACTTAATCTTTGCAACAATGTTATAAGATAGATTAGATACTACTATCATCTTTATTTTATAGGCAAGAAATAGAGACTCCAAGGGGCTAAGTAACTTGTCCAAAGTTATACAACTCCTTTAGTGTCAGAACTAGGATGCCAAACCTGAGTCTAACTTTAGAGCATTTGCTCCTAATGTCTACACAGTATCACTTCTGCAAATGAACTCAGTGTTGAACTTTGCTTATGTGGAAAGGATAATTACTCTGAGAAGAAAATGCTCTGGTGGAGTTTTGAAGGACAACTAAAAGTTTGCCAGAAAATAAAGGCTGGAAAGGCATTCTAAGTTGAGGGAAGAGTGCATTCAAAAGTTTGTATTTTGTAAAATCATTTGTATATATCTTTTCATGTCTGCATATACTTTACATTTCAAATAATACTTATTATATACCTTCATGCCCTGAGTGATGCACATATATATTAGTTTTTATTTATTTATGGCTGTGCTGGGTGTTCTTTGCTGCATATGAGCTTTCTCTAGTTGAGGCAAGTGGGGGCTACTCTCTGTTGCAGTGTGGGCTTCTCATTGTGGTGGCTTCTCTTGTTGTGAGCATGAGCTCTAGGTGCACAGGTTTCAGTAGCTCTGGCCCACAGATTTAGTTGCTTCATGGCATATGGAATCTGTCTGGACCAGGGATTGAACCCTGGTCTTGTTCTGACATTTATACCTTTTCTATTTTCCCCTTCATCAGTCATACTTCCTCTATAAATTTTTCTTTTCTAGTTTCTAGAGGTAAATGTCTATATCTGTTATGTCTAGTTTGGCTCTGACCCTTGAAGCATAGCTTTAACTGTATTCCACAAATTTTGATATGTAGCATTTTCATTATCATTGAATTCAAATATTTTCTAATGTGCAGAATGGTTTTTTCTTTGACACCCCCTTGCATATTTAAAAGTTTACAATTTAATTCCTAAATCTGTGGTGTTTTTAGCATGTTGTTATTGGTATCTTAATACATTTCCACTGGGTTTCCCAGGTCACGCTAGTGATCAAGGACCCACCTATCAATGCAGGAGACGTAAGAGGCACAGGTTCAATCGCTGGGTCAGGAAGATCCCCTGGAGGAGGGCATGGCAACCCACTCTAGTATTCTTGCCTAGAGAATCTCTTGGACAGAGGAGCCTGGCGGGCTACAGTCCATGGGGTCACAGAGTTGGACACAACTGAAGCGACTTAGCATGCACACACATATTTCCACTATGCCACAGAAAATGCTCTGAATTATTTTAATCTTTTGAAATTTTCCGTGACTTATTTTATAGTTTGGCTCATATCAATTTGGATAAATATTCCACATTCACTAAAAAGAAAGCAGCCTAGGGTGAAGTGTCCAGTTTTTCACTTTTGCTATTTAAATCTTCCATGTTCATATCATTTTTTGGTCTGCTTGTTTCATCAGCTATTGGGAGAGGTGTATTAAAACTTCCAACATGATTGTGGACTTGTCTCTATCTTCTTTTAATTCTGTCCATTTTTCCTTTGTATATTTTAAATCTCTTGTCATTTGGTGCCTGCAGTCAGAAATTTTAATCTTCTTGTTGAGCTGAAACTTTTATCATTATGAAATGTATAAATGTACCAATATGCTATCTTTTAATTTTGTCTGAGAATGCCTTCATTTTTGAAAGATGTACTCACGGCGTATAGAATTCTGGGTTGACAATTATGCTCTTTCAATGCCTTGAACTGAACTGAACTGAATGCCTTGAAAACATAATTCCTTTGTACTTTGATTCACATTGTTTCTTTAGAGAAAATATATTATTCTTGCTTCTTTGAAAGTAATGTTTCTTTTTTTCTCTCTGCTTTTAAGATTTTTCTCCTTGATTTTGGTTTTCAGTTGTTTCTGTATTATGTGCTTAGCAATGGTTTTCTGTAGCTGTTCTGTGTAGGGTCTGCCATACTTCTTTAAAATGTGGTTTGATATCTTTTAGCTGTTTAGGAAGTTCTCTCCCATTATCTCTTCAACTAGTGCTTCTTTCTGTCTACAAATATATCTGATATGCCTCCGCTACTTTTTTCTGTATTTTCATTGTTTTGTGTATGCTTGTCTGATGCTTCTTCCTGAACTGTGTTCTGCATCATAAATTCTTTCTTAAACTGTCTAACTGGCTGTTGAACCCAGTTATTCTATTTTTCATTTCTAAAATTTTTATTTCATTCTTTTTTATAACTTTCTATTTCCTGTTGAGTTTCTCCTCCTTGCATTGCCTTTTAATTCCTTGGACATATGGAATAGTTATTTTTCAGCCTATGTCTGATAATTCCATTATCTCTTATGTATTATTTTCTAGTATCTGCTTTCCCTTTTTCTTCCATTTTACTATTTTACAGATATGTTGAGGCTTTGGATAATAGTATTTTTCTCTAAAGGGGATTTACACTGTGTGCATACTAAGTTGCTTCAATCATGTTTGCCTCTTTGCAACCCAACCCTAAGGACTGTAGCCCACCAGGCTCCTCTGTACAAGGAATTCTCCAGGCAAGAATGATGGAGTGGGTTGCCATCCCCTCCTCTGGGAGATCGTCCTGACCCGGGGAATGAACCAACATCTTTGTGTCTCCTACATTGGCAGGCACATTCTTTACCATTAGTGCTACCTGGGAAGCCCTGGGTTTACATTGGTTTCTGGTAAAAAGACAGGCTTGGACCACTGCCAATCTTAAGATTATCTTAATCCAATTAGGAAATGAATTTATTCAAGTCTGGGCTTTAATTCTTGTAAGGTACAGTAAGCCTAGGCTACCCGTGAGCTTGGGCAGGTGGTGGGGTGCTCATGAACCTTGCAAGTTATCTTCCTACAAGGAATACTACTGAACTTTCTGAGAAGCTGGCCAGAGTGCCTGGGAACTCAGCAGGAACCTGCCTGCTGGGGCAGCTGCTCTACTTGCCAGAAGTTACCTTCATGTCAGGGGGAAGGATGTCTGAAATTCACTGGGTGTGAGCCTCAGTGGGTACACGAGAGCACTCCCTGGGCAGCACCACAGCAAGGAGGAGTAAGAGCACACTCAGACCAAGGAGGAGGGAGGCTTAAGACTGCTCATTCCCGCATTACATTCTAAAAGAGCTGAAAAGAAACTTCCAACATTAGTGGAATAGATTAATAAAATATACTTGTAAATCAGTTTTATATAAAGTAATTTGGTCCTACATGCAGCAATGTAGACATATCTCAAAATATAATTTTTAGCGAAAATTGCAGAAGTATTATAAAGTAACTTTTAAAATATACAAAGCCATACAAATGTGATATATACATAGGAATGTATCAAGTTCAGGATGATGGCTACCTTTGGGAAAAGTAAGGAGAGAACAGGATTGGAAAGAGACACACAGGAGAATTTAATTATTTCAATAATATTTTATTACAGCTTAAAAGATCTTATCAAATGGAAAATGACTAAATAGAGTAATGTGTACCCACGGTTTTATAATATTCTTCTTTGCTTTCTATATGTTTGTCATTTTATAATAAGATATTTTTATAAGACAGGCTGGGTGGAGTCTCTGTTATCTGTCACAGAAGATATTTCATAAGTAGTCATGAGCATTACTGTTTCAAGAAGGCCGTTCCATAGAGATGATTGTAATTTGAGACTTTCCCAATCTGTCCTCTTTGTTGCTGCTGTTCAGTCACTCAGTTGTGTCCAACTCCTTGTGAGCCCATGGGCTGCAGCACATCAGGCTTCCCTGTCCTTGACTATCTCCCAGAGTTTGCTTAAACTCATGTCCATTCAGTCTGTGATGCCATCCAACCTTCTCATCCTCTGTCACCCTTTTTTCCTCCTGCCCTTAATCTTTCTCAGCATCAAGGTCTCTTCCAGTGAGTCAGCTCTTCTCATCAGGTGGCCAAAGTACTGGAGCTTCAGCATCAGTCCAATCTGTGCTCTGGATGATTCTAATAGATATGTTCTGTGAGGAAAAGAACAAACAACTTCCTGCTTAAATAAGATGACTCTTGACTGGTTATAATATATATTGGCATATTCTGAAGGACAGGGGAACATTTTTTTTTTTTTTAAATTCATTTAACTCAAACTTTCTTGGCCCCAGATTTTTCTTCTGTGTGATACTCATTGATATCTTACTGAACCCTATTCTATGCAGCACAGACAAGTGTTGATCTGCTAAAATAAACTGTGGTTATAACATACATAATTCAAGTTGTAAATGTAAGAGACAAAATTATGCTGTTAAAGAAATCATCCTTTTGTTTAAATTGAGTATGATTTCTCAAGTGATAAACACAGTTCTCCCAGTATTTGATTTTACAGCCATACCTTATCAACCCATGTGTGATACCTTAGTTCAAGGCTTGATTTTCAACTGAAGCATCATTTATAGTAGAAAATATTACAAAGGAAAAGTGGTGTGACCTATATGTCCATTCCAATCCCACCAATTTTCCTGATTCTACACAGGCTCAATCAGTTGTAACACCCTTTAATTATCCACTAAAATAGTCGTTTTCCAGTTCAAAGCATTCAAAACCTACAAAAGCTTATGTTTGGGGCAGTGATTGACAGTACTCTTTGGGGGTGGGACCAGAGAAATGCAGCTAATTCTTCACTATTTCTTCTTATGGATGTTCTCATTATTGAAAAGCACAAACTCAGATTTTGTAAATACTACTTGTCTAGTCAAAGTGTTTGATTTTTAAGTGAATCAAGGAATGCATAAAAGCAATCTAAATGAAAATATACCATCAGGTCACTTGCTGGAACCATTTAATGTAATTTGCAGACCTCACTATTTGTCAGTTTTTCTATAAACACATAAATTTCAGTATAATCTTAATTTGTAAAATAGTAAGAAAGGCTTGCCAGGGATGACTTATTCAACAGTTGAAAATTGGCACTACATTTAAGCGTTGAGAAAGGATTATTCTCCTTTAAAGTTCTTTCATATAAGCAGTTGACTCTCTCTGGTATCACAAAAATGTTTATTCACTCATTCACTTACTCAACAAAGGTTTGCTTTTTTAACATGCCAGGCATTAAACAGTTTTAAGTTAATTTTGGCCAAATCAACTCATCTATAAAAATGATCAGTGAGATAACAGAAAAAGCTTTATGACCTTGGAATGGTATTATCTCTTTATTCAATGAATTTTTGAGTACCTACTATGTGCCATACATTTTTCAAGGCACTGAGATAATAACAGAGATGAACAAAAAAGACAAAGTTTTTTTTTTACCAGTCTAGTGATTAAGAGAAATATTAGTCAAGTAATCATGATAAAGTATGATTATGACTATATGGGAAATACAGGCTGATCTTTGAGAAGTTCATTTATTGACCCTTGTTCATTTATTTAGCAAATATTTTTATTATTTAATATGTACTAGTCATTGTTCTAGGAACTGCTGGTCAACAAGAAACAAATCAAAATACCTCTTCTCGTGGAGCTTCTGTTCTCATGGAGGTCAGATCTACAATGCTGGTGTTTATCAGCACCACACACCAAACCAGTACTTCCCAAAGTGCAGAATTCATAACACATGTGAAATCTGAATTCATGTAGGTGGTACACAGACTAGACAGACTGGTACATTAGTAGTTCTACATTTATATTTGTTACTATATTTCATTCATGATATAGGCTGTTTGTGACAGTTTAGACAATGACTTCTTCCTAATTGAATTTAATTTTAAAAAGCTGAGTTCAGTCAAAGAAAAGTATTTAGTAAATAAGTATAGATTGTATATTGACTTGGGAAAATGTTATGGTGATACATCTATTACCAAAAAACAAAGCAAATCAAACAAAAAAAAGTGGAACACAGCTTTCACCTGAAATAAAATGTTGTCCAGGTGTCAACAGTATCATTACATTGCCTAAATCTCAGGATAAACTTTTCATTATTTTAAAGTTTTATAGTTATATGACATAAAATCAATGGAGTGGGGATGAGGGAGGTAGGGGTGGAGAAAACAAATTTACATTTTTTTCTTCCACTCTTCTGTAAACTGACTGAAAGTAGGGAAATTCTTATTCATAATTTTCAACATAGTATACAGCAATTAATAGATGCTAAATAAATGCTAGGTGAAGGAATGAAAGAATCAATTAATGAAATGGGAAACGCCCTATTGTACCATTCAAACTACAGTGAATGCTCTGACCTGACTGAACGTAATTAGCTACAGGGCACGAGAAGGAACAGTCTCTCTGAACCAGTCTACAAGCACAATTTAGGACTCTGCCCTGAAGACTCAAGAGCTGTTTTTCTAATAGAAGGAACATAAAAGAGATTAACCTTTCTGCTGTGTAACTACAGACCAAGTGGTACAGCTTGCCTTCTATTACTGTCATAGAAGAACAGAGATAATGAAAAACCCTCACCAAGTTAGTTATATGCATTTTTTAAAGGACTGATTAAATTATTAATAAGACCCTATTAGGTAATCGTTTGTCATCACCAGGACCTCTGTATTATGCTAACAATCAAAGAGAAATCATAGAAACTGCAAATTATAGACAGTTCTCTTTGAACCTATAAAAACTAAAAAAAAAAGGGCAGGGAGGGGCAAGGGGTAAGTAACCTTTGAAAAGTAGCATCCTGACCAAAAAAAATACTAAAATATGGTTACTTTCCATATTTTCTGCAGCTTAAGAATAAAATTTTATATCCCTTATTTCAAAATGTTAATTCCTGCCATCTTTAACTGCTGAGGAAACCATATTTTCTATTTTGATTTCAAGAATTAAAAGGTCATTAAATTTTTGACTAATAGAAAATCCTAACAGCTAAATTTCAAAGAACTAAGGATTCAAATATGATGAATAACCCATGTTGTTATTTTTTACTGTGACAATTTAAATAGTGATTCTGTAAGAGGCAATCTTTCTCCGTCATATCAGTTCAACCAGGAATTATCTCCTTTCCTGTCCAAACTCTTGATTGTCTCACAGTTATCAACACACAAATGAAGTAAATATCCTAGTCCTGTTGATGTCATGCTCAGGTTTTCTTCTCAAATGTCATGAGAAATGCTGTCATTAGGCAGGTTTGGTAGATGCCCACTGCCAAGTCCTCTTGCCTCATTAGACCAATTTCTTAAGGCTTTTTCTGAATCTATTTGGTAGAAATGGGATCCAGACATCCACATCTGAAATTAAATTCTCCCAGCAGTTACCTCTCAAAGTTCATCTCCCTGCTCTCTTTTCATTGGCTGTGGTATGAGTTAAGTAGCATAGGATGAAGATGGACTGCTTGGCTTTTAAACTTGCCATTCTCCAAGGAACACGAATATGGTCTCCTTAATTTGAACTGCTGGGAGCAGGATTCAGTCCCTGATCTTGCCTAAGTTCACTATAAATACCTTGACAAAGGGGGGAAATGGCTTTCTTCTTGCTAATACATTGATATACACTGTCTAGATCCACTTACAAGTAGTTGCTAGCCAGTCCTTTGACTGCCTTTACAGATCAGTCAAAGGATCTACCATTTCTCTGTAACAAAACAAATGATTTCTTAGTGCTGATAAGAGATAAAAGAGCCTTTACAAGCCTGCATTTTGTAAATCAAAACTATGGTAAATACAACATACAGAGCATACTTTCTTTTCAGGGACTAAATAAGCAAGGATTATTTATTCACTTATTTATTCACATATTTACACTCACATTTTTGTTTGAGGACATGTCAAGTAAGAGATTAGATGGCAATTTTCACACGCAAGCCCCAAAGAAACATGATGTTATTCTGTGGAAGTTATTTGATTGTTCTTCATAGTCTTTTCCTTTCAATTGGCATTTAGAGAACTAGCCACACAAGCTGCTCCGTACCTTCCTGCATGATACCATTCCTTCCTGTTCTCCTTATCTGTACCTGCAAGGATGCACAGCTTTCTCTTTTTTCTTTCTTGTGGGTTTGTGCAGTTTCTTGATGTTTGTGACAGGCCACGATAGGGGAAGCTTTTATCACCGTGGGGTTTGGAGGCCTCGGTAAATTGAAAATTGCAAATGAAATCCACTGGGCTTGAATTCATCAGCTATTATGTCAGATGACCTTTGGCAGCTGCTGATAAAAATGAGAGAATGTTAGCTCTGATCCAATTTTCAGCACTAACCATTCCTTTTCAAATCCATTCACAGTCAGGCAGCAGACACATGGGAAGTGAAAATGATAGGGTTTCAAGAGAACGGCATTGTGTTGCAGATTAAGATTTTCTCCCCCTATTTCTAGAGGTCGGCCCCCAGGCCTCTGTCTGGTATCTACCTATTGTCCAATCAGTTTCAATATCTGCTTCAGAGGACATGTTAGCCATCCTTACAGATAAGTGCTTACAGGAGAGAATGTTGGACTTAATAGTTTTGCTTAGGAGGCATCAAGGGTGGCAGTGTAGCAATATTGACTGGCACATGTTAGTTTAATCTGACATTCTAAGGAATGTGACACTAGATTCTTTCAGAGTTGTTGATATCTAGGTGATTTTTTTGTTACCAGTTCTGGATTTATAAAATTTATTTTTGCACAACTATTTATATTCATGAGTCAGAGATATTCTAAAATGTCTATCATAGCCAAGCAAAGCAGCCTAAGCTTGTCTAAATAATGTACGGATGCCGAAATTATGAAACTGGGAGCCGAATGACGTGTGTGCTGTCCCTGCAATCCAGCTGAAGGCAAATGTCATCAACAGTATTTCAGCAGCTGGACTATCCTGAACTAAATGCGTTCCTAGAGCTGGTAGGTGCCCCAATAAATGTAGTAGATTTTTATTTTGCAGGGGGAAAAATTAGACTTGGTATTTTCCACAGAGGTAGCATAAATAAGCAAAATAACACTATGGATAGTTGAGTCATTAGTATGATTTCCCTACCTATGAAACTTTTAGAAGCCTTCTAAAAGCAAAGAAAATTGAAGTTAATCACTTTTCCTTCATTTGACTGTTCAGAAAGAGGGGGAAAAAAAAGGTCTCTCCTTCAATTCTTTGAAAACGCCGAGTTCATTGTTGCAACAGTCTCAAATAAATATGAAGTCAATAAGCATCAAATAATTAAAATCCATGTATCATCATAAGCATTTTCAAGATAATCTAATAAACTGAAAAATATTTATTTAGGTTTTCTTAGTATTCAGACTTAACTCTTCTATTTGCCCTTGACACTGTTAGTTAATAGTACATTGAAAATAGATGTTTATATGTAAATAGGGTTATAAAAATACTTTTCATGGCATAGCAATTGCTTTCTTCATGTATAAGATTATAGAATTATAAAGACATTTAGATGACTCCTCCAAATGTCAGTATTTGGGTGGGAAGAATATGGTTCTATACACTTACTTCTAAAAAAAAAAGTAAGTGCATATATATCTATAGGATGTGTAGTATGCATACAGTATATCTTACTTTTGAAAAGTAATTGGGCTTCCCAGGTTTTGCAGTGGTAAGGAATCTGCCTGCCAATGCAGGAGATGCAAGAGACACGGGTTTGATCCCTGAATCAGGAAGATCGCCTGAAGTAGGAAATGATAGTCCACTCTAATAGTCTACCTGGGAAATCCCATGGACAGAGGAGCCTGGAGGGCTACAGTCCATGGGGTTGCAAAGAGTCAGATGTGACTAAGCACACACAGTTATTTAAAATCAGTATGTTTTTCCCCCTGCCTTTTTCTGGTACTCTTAAGCCCTTTTAAGAGAATACAATGATCTGTTGTTCAATGAGCTTATATAAATAAAATGCCTAATGATGGAGTCTAAAAGATTCCAACCCTCCCCCAAATATGCAAATTAAATCAATTATTATTGAACAATATTTTAAAGGAATCAAAGTCAGATTGTAAGCACTTATTGTATCTAAAAATAAAAGGCACCAAATAACTAAAAAAGTATGGATTCAGTATATTTGGGGCTGCCTTTAATTTCTCTAGGTGATTGATTTTCTAGGTTTTTTTTTTTAAACTAATGAAGACACACATTTAGACTCAGATTTAGAAAAGTTTGATACATGATATTTCTGTCCTACATACCTCTGTCCATTTGGATCCCAGACAAATGATGACCTGGCTGGCTCTGTAAAAACACCACCCGGTTGTTTGGCTGAACCACCCTTCTGACAGTGTGGACAGCAATTCTTACCAAAAGGCTGCAGTCTTTACCTTCACAAATTTATCAGTGACTAAGGTCACACGTAGCACAATTGATGAATGCATCCGTATGCATACAGCAGGACTTGTTTCTCTAAGTTATAGTTTGCTCAAACTTCTACCTGCCTTTAGGTTTTGCCATGGATACTAGCACTATTTCTAAAGAAGCAAAAATAGTGAGCATGTTCTTAGGGAACTGCAACTGTGCCAGGCCCAAGCCATTCAGCTTGGACCCACTCAGCTAACAGGTCCCTGCCAGAAGAAACAGCAGCAACACACTTGGCTGGGCCCTGGGGCTGGCTTTCAGCCACTGTGATCTGCATACTCAGATAGATGGAGCAATTAGATAGGCCTGTTAGGTTTTATGTCTTCATTATTGATTTATAGTATGAACTCAGCATGACAATTGAACCAGAGCAGCCAATAAAACAACTAAGTCATTGAGCTTTACATAGGTACATATTTCCAATTTATATTTGGGGAGGAAATACATAGATATACCATTATTTCTGGTATTTTGTCCAAGGACTTGAACAGAGATTTGGGTAATTCATTATTCCCACTTCCTGATCTTTCATTGTTATTCCTTCTATAGAAACACTATCCAATAGAACTTTCCATTATGATGGATATGTTGTACTCTATCCTGTTCAGTATGGTAGCCACTAGCCACATGTGGCTATTGAACATTCAAAATGTGATTAGTTGGACTGAGGAAAAATTTAAAAATTTAAATTATTTTATTTAATTTTCATTGGAATTTAAATAGCCACATATAGCTAGTGACTACTGTATTGAACAGTGCAGCAGCTTTATAGTGTACTAAATTTCTCCTCCCTCCACCAATAGCTTTTTCACTTTTTCAAGACTGTTTGAAAGCTATGCCTTTGATAAAGTCTTTATTGACTCTCCCATCTCAACATTCCCTAACTCTTTCTGAATATATTTTATTTTGTATCTTTGATCATTTTCTGCCGTGTATTACAACTATCTGTTCTACAATGCTACAAACTGCTTGAGGACAAGGACTGTATATGCCCAATGACGGGCTCAAATATTTGAGAAATTAAACTGAGTTGTAGGTTTTATAGGGAGAGAGGATATAATTGTTTTAATACATGCTAATTAAGAGAAGAATTGACACTTTGTCATCCTTCTTTTTATGCACTCTTTTTAAAGTGAATTTACAAAAAGGCCTATTATTTCCCTCTCCTGATCTCTTAGGTAGACGTATAAAACGAAAGTATTACATTCTGTTCTTTTGAAGGTGTTAAACTTGGGGATACTTCTTCCTCATCTTTATAAATGATAACAATGCTATACATGTAGAAAAAACTCAGTAAATACTTCTTGAGTCAATTAGTAAATGAAAGAATTATTACCCAAGTTTCAAGTGTATTTGAAGTCCCTGAATCAAGGAGATGTGCTTACATTGGCTTCTAATGTTAGAAAAATTCCTTCTAAATAT